>NW_028227260.1:34279432-34859432 GCF_978045245.1 Mus caroli | reverse complement strand
AGCTAAAATCTTCAGTTAGAGCCTTTGTTATGCACTTCAATTTATCCACAAATTCTGGTGAGCTGAATAAAACACCAAAAGAGAAACTTCTAGCCACAAGTAAAACTGAAGCTAGAATAGTCAAGTGGCGAAATCTGGATCTCATGGTCTGTAGTCGTGCTTTATCCATCAGCAGAGTCTGTTTAGGCAAAAACAAATAAACAAACAAACAAACAAAACCAGACTGTTAGAAAAGGAGAGTTGTAATGGGACTTCTAGGTAAAGAACAAAGTAAATGCCTGAACACACATCCATACCTCAGGGAATTCTTCATTCCCATGGTCCCTGAGAACAAGATTTAGGTACCCTTGGTATAGCACTATTGTAAGACTAGGTGGATCTGGGTCAGGCTTTGGAGTTGGAAATGAACTTATTACGCCAGAAGAGGTACATGGAGTGACAGATAAACTTGACAGTGATGTAGTAATCTCCGTGGCAGCTCTAGTCATCCATTTTGTGGTGCAATCAAGTAGATCTATGGAAGAGAAAGGAACATGTATATTTAAAATCCAAGGCATAAAGTTGGAGCCTTTGGAGATAGTTTCTTGATGAAGAAAACATTACTGGTTATTTCCTTCCGGAAGAGCTTTCATAGTCCAAGAAGGCACTCTGCACACAGCTGGTGGCAAACTCCAAACCAACCTGTGGACCTTGTTTACTCCAATACCAATATTCCAGACCAGATCTACTATACCAGCATGACCAGCATGGAGGCAATCAACAACTTTCTAGGAGGATGTGAGACCCACTCCATAGGAGGGAGTTCATGCATGGCTTTGTATAACTGGCAAAAATTCACAGGCAAGGAACTCATACTCCCTAGAGGTGGACCTATTCACCCATTTTTCTAAATAAAAAAGATTGTCAACTTGCCTCTATGTATTTATGTATAAATGCACAGATATGTGCTCTTTGCAGCCTTGAGCAGATAATGCTTCCTTTTGCAGTAAACACCAATTAGTCCAAAGATTGGGGCTTCTCAAAGTTGTAACAATAAGCAACTGTTGTACACTCTGCTCTAAACCAAACATCTAGCACACCCTCTCCAAAGCTCAGGAATTATAGAAGAGGAGGCAGAAACAGTACGAAAGTGGGATGACAAACAGGAGGGCAATGGATTGTTATGTTCTGGACATGATGTGGTTATTGCAATTGTGTTCTCAAAGCAACTGAGATAGTTAAGCTGTACTGAGTCTGCATAAGATTGGATCTGACAAAACCCAACTGTGGGTAGGGGAAGGGCTCATAGGGCTGCACTGTATTTCAAGAACTACTTTGATGGCTACTGGAGGAGGAGGAGTCAGTCATTCAATGATCTACCACCAAGTGAGATGCTCCTACTCCAGTGGATGGTTCTATACCCATGATGATGCAGGTAATCTTCAAACTCAGGTGATGATAAAACAAAAGTCATGAAGGTAAGAGAGGGAATTCTTTAAAAGGGAAGTTGTGGTAGTGGGAGGGCATAAGAAAGGCTGGTCTTGAGACTGATCAGATTATACCATGTACATCTATGAAATTATCAAAGAATAAATTTATTTTTTAAAGTGATTTGCATAGGCCTTTCTGTTTTGGAAATTTTTTCTGCTCTTAACGCTTGACCCAAGAAGTAAACTTTTTATTCAAAATAGAAAACACTGCAAAAAAAAAATTAGAAGCCAAGTTCCCCCTCTAGTTAAATTTTAAACATACCAGGCTGTTTGTCAAGGAGTTCTTGAAATTTAGCTCGTTCACATTGTATGGAATGTTCTTGTAAATATGGTTGAATGTTTTTAATACTATAGTTCACCATATCCATTTTCATCAGGCCTAGAACGTGGAAGATACTCCTGTCACAGACAAATACAGAACATTTAGTTTCAAAGGAAATCTGGTGTTCAAAAGTGGAACTCAAGGAAAGAATAATAAAATCCCAGTATTGAGTATAGGAAAGGAACTGAAAAGTACTGATTTCATTTAAAAGTAGCTAGTATTTGAACACATAATCAAAAAAAAAAAACATTAGTTGCTTTGAGTAGGGGCCTAATAAGAGTTGTCATGAGGGCTTCAGTTTTACAAATAAGTAGATTATATTATAAAAGGGCATGAGGCTCAGAATTTAATGTTGTTTTATTTGACTAGATAATGCTATTTATCATGTTATAATGTATCAAGAATACCCTCACCTCCAGAACTGTAAGAAATACATCTATGCTTTTGAGAAATTGCAAACACTTGAGTATTTTCCCTGAGCACAACAAAATAAACTAAGGGAGAAGAGTACTGTTGAAAATTTGGACTGCTGATCCACCAAATACCTGAAAATGTAGAAAATGGGCAGAATCTAAACATTTAAAGAAACAGGCTATAAAAAAGGGTTGTTACAGAGCCCCCAATGGAGGAGCTAGAAAAAGTACCCAAGGAGCTGAAGGGTCTGCAACCCTATAGGTGGAACAACAATATGAACTAACCAGTACCCCAGAGCTCGTGTCTCTAGCTGCATATGGAGCAGAAGATGGCCTAGTCGGCCATCACTGGAAAGAGAGGCCCATTGGACTTGCAAACTTTATATGCCTCAGTAAAGGAGAACGCCAGAGCCAAGAAGTGGGAGTAGGTGGGTAGGGGAGCAGGGTGGGGGGAGGGTATAGGGGACTTTCAGGATAGCATTTGAAATGTGAATGAAGTAAATACCTAATAAAAAATTGGAAAAAAAATTTTAAAAATCAAAGACATGAAAAAAAGGGTTGTTAATGTGACTGTGGTGTTAAGGATGACTTGAATGAGGGCTAAGAAGGGAAGAATATTTGTAATATGTTTGATGCTTTTGGACATTACTAAAATATTCATTATCAAAATTTTGGCAGAAATATAGATACTAAAGACCATTATGATGAAGATGCAAATTAAAATGAGAAGTCTCACTGGAAAACAGATAGCCTTACCTTATAGGAAAGTACCTTAAAAGTAGCCCTTGATATGAAGGAGCAAATACTTTCAATTGTGTCCAAATTCAAAGTGTTTTACAGAATGTAACTTTTGAGAACAATGTCCTAAGATATTAGGCAATAGAATTTTCTCAGCATGATACTGAAGGAGTTACCTGACTAGTTTTAATCACATGCAGAAATACATGAAAAGAAAAAAAGAAAAAAAATTGAAACATAAGGAGAGTAGACTAACTTGAAAAATTAAAACTGACAATGTAAATAGTAAAATCCCAATAGGATCAAACCAAATATGCCCAAGTAATTCCTTTTCTAATGAGATGAGTGTCGACAGAAGGAAATTGTATGCTGGTCACACAACAATGGGAAATACACCTCCCAATGAATTTCAAAGATCTTCAAGGCAAATAAGAATCTTTATTGCAAGATTATATACCTACAGGATGTCACCTTTTGCTTGGCAAGAAAACCTAGAGACTCTGCTCCCTGAATTTCAGTATAGTGCCCCTCAGCCAGCACAACTACCACAGTGCAAACAAGCTCAGGCATATATTAGGATGGACTATGACTCCACTCAAAAAGTCTGAAAAACACAATGGTAAGCCTTAATAATGCCCTAGTGGCATTAATTACGAAAGCACGCAGAATACATGAGCTACGAAGCAATAACAGTCTCCATCTTGGTTTCAAAAACATATATGAAACAATCTGGCAGCTTAGGCAAAAGTCTGCCGTAGAGGTAGAGTTCACAGAGTATCCACACACATGGCAATGCCTAGTGGAGCTGCTGGGCAGCCTCCCAAGAGTCCAGCACTATAGAACATCCCTGTACGGAATGCTACAAGTAAGAGACTCAAATTCATAACCATGCCTCATACAGGATGAGCCCAGTAAAACTATGTGTTAGCCTGACAAAAACTATTTAAATGCCTTTTTTTGGAAAAACTCTTTATGAAACTGAATAAGACATAAATAAATACACCATTCAGGGACCAAAGGCCAAAGGGTGAGTTGGCAGCAGAGCTAAAAAGAGACACATAGTATGACATTTCAACAACCATTCTAGAGCTCTTTGCACTGTGGCTACCCTACTACATTTGGAAAAGGGTAGTTAAGAGAAGGAAAATTCACCACAGCACTAACAATTTTCTATGAAAGGTTGGAATGTGGGTGATTAATTTCCAACTCATATCATTTTTTTTCTATGTTTTAGCTGTGAAACAATGAAAGTCTTCATTTCTGTTTTTGCAGAGTTCAGACTGGGAGAAATAGAAGAACACGTGAGCTGGGGTGGATGGATATCTGTAGAATTATCACTATATTTAAATGCCTTAAGAGCATTTCATGAAATGTATGGAATCTCAGTGTTCATTTACATGGCATAAAAATCAACCAGAGACACTGACTGCCCTTACCAAGTAAAAGGGCAGTAAAAAGGTAGTGCATCTTGGCCTGGGACATAGAATATGTTTTACACACTGTGTAACAGCTAATGTGGAGACTCAGCTGGTCAAAGTGCTAAAGTAAGTGATTAATGAGTGCCTAGACATAAAAAAGGCATACATACCATCACTCCCATGGTTCAGCAGGCATTATAGAAGATAAGATGGAAAGACTGTTAGAGCCAAAGGATGAAGAGGAGTAATAGAAAATGCTATCTTCTGGATTTGGCAAGGCCATTACAATCACAAAAATGTAACAGTTACAGATATATGGGCACATACTGCATAAAATCAGAAACAAACTTCAGAAGAGGAGTAATTGAGAAGAAAAAATGGATCAGCAAGATTGAAAGAGGGATAATAAAGAATAATATGCATTGTGTATAGTATGAAATTCAAAAATATTAAAGAAGAGTGGTTGGAGAGGTTGCTCAGCTATTAATGGCACTTGTTGTTCTTACAGAGGACTGGATTCATTCCCAGAAGTCACATGATGGGTTAGAAATATCTATAACTGCAGTTCCAGAGAACCAACATTGCCTTCTGGCCATAGCAAGTACTGGGCATACACATTGTGCACATATATTCATTTTTGCAGGCAAGATGTTCATAAACATAAAATAAAATAATTTAAAATAAATAAATTGTTAAAATTTATAAAGTAAAAGTAGAAAATAGAAGTGAAAACTTATGTTAGCCATGTCTTCAGCATAAGACAGAAGTCTATTAAAATATTTGGCTCAAATTTTCTTTCATGGTACATAATAAGGTAGATTTCAGGAGCAGAGTATGGTATTGTTGGAAAATAGGTTACTGCTAAAAAAACTAGTAAACTTCAATCCCAGCTGTGAGATACTGAGAGAGTGGAAAGCTTAATCCAGTTATCAAGTTTATAAATGAAGCCTTTAGACCATCACCAGGATTATACAAGAATGGCAATCTAGAAACTGCCATGATTGAATAGAAATGATTTCTCAAAACAGAGAGAATAAGTCTCTCTCTCCCTCCCACTCTGCCCCTCCCCCTCCCCTTCTCCCTCCTCCTCCTCCCCTCCCTCTCCCCTCCCCCTCCTCCTCCAACTCCCCTCCCTCTTCCTTCCCCCTCCCTCTCTCTTCCTTCTTTCATACTGTGGCATTCTTTTTTTTTTCTTTAACACTTCAAGATTCCACCAGACACAGCACTTTCATTGGATGCAACCCCTCAGCCTTGGACTTCTATTTACTTTTCTCTTTGTAATTTACTCATAATGAGATATCATGTTATTAACAACAGAAAGTACACTAAAAGAGCATGATTCTATGCTTGCCTCAGTAACTGTACTGGATCTTTTATGCTTTCTAATTCCTTTACAGCTTCATCCCTAAGTGGTGCGCACATGAGGGCCATAAAGTTGAGAATATAGTGGGAGAGATGCAGAATATCCAGAGCCCCGTGCTCGGTTTCTTGTTTGAGGAGATCCAAATCCAGTGCCTCTTTAATATCATTTCTTAGAAGATTCTGACGTGGTAATAGTAGTGACATTAAAATCTGCCCAAAGGAAAAAAAAATCAAAGGAGCCACATTATGTTTAGAATCCTAAACATGCACCCAGTGAAGAGTACTTTCAAGATAAAGGCATGTCAAACTTCATTTTCTAGGGTGTCAAGAAAATGAGTCTCTAAATTTCCCTCTGTTTCAAAGATCATTATAATTCTAGGTTTCATGGAAATTATAGTAAGTCATTATTTTCAAGGGAAATGACATTAAAATCATAAATAAAAATAAGACTGGGGCAACAGTTAACTATAAACTACAACAACATATTCACCTCCACAAAATGATGATGCCCTTAACAAAAGTTAACGGCAATGTTAGATGTTTTACTCCAAAAAGGAAAGGCAAATAAGCAAGGTATTCTTTTTCAGTGTTTCCTTTTTCTGAGACAAGGTCTCACTGTGTAGACCTAGCTGTCCTGTAACTCAGTCTGTAGACCAGGCTGGCCTCAAACTCAGAGATCTGTCTGTGTCTGCCTCCCAAGTGCTGGGATTAAAGGTGTGCGCCACTATCACTACTTGGTAAGCAAGTTACTCTTTAAATGATCACTTGAAATAGCTTTTTTTTTACTTAAAATATAAATCCCTTGTGGACAATGGTTCTTTGTGTGTGTGTGTGTGTGTGTGTGTGTGTGTGTGTGTGTGTGTTTCTGGAACACTTAAAACATAGTAGAAGTTGAGTAAAAATGTTTTATCGGATGATACATTATGTTTAAAAAGTAGTTACCTAAACTTCAAACTGTATTTCATACGAACAAATGGAAGTCAATACACCCCATATATGTTCATACAGTAAGCTACTTAGACCATTAATAATATGAATATTAATAATCCAAGGTCTAAGGTGGTCCTGGGACTTTATAGCAACATAGAGAAAGCTGGTTACTCACCTGTTTTATGTTTTTTATAAGTTCAAGAACAGAAGAAAAGTCAGGAGGAGTTTGTGACAGTTGATCTCTCAAGTGGTCCCAAAATGCATTGTACATTTTCTCCACGAATTGGCTTTCTGGACTATTAAGAAAGTTAAATGTGAAAACTGACTTTTACCTAGACGTTTGATACAGGATCATGATCCTTCAAACAGTAGTTAAAATCGTGGAGAAACAAACAAACAAACTGATAGACCAGAAAGGAATTATGATTTGAGAAGTGCTGAAAATTTAACTGTAGTTAGTCTCAGATGAAAAACAACAAACACCCTTGGATCCTCTCAAAATGATACCAGAATGGCACTCATTCTCTGTCTCCCTGCCCCTCAACCAAATGCCCTACTTTCTCCCTCTGTCCTTCCCTTCCTCCCAATATCTCCCTGTGTTTGTTTGTCTCTTTCTCTCTCCCCCCTCAATACACATCTCTCTGTCTCTGTCTCTCTGTCTCTCTGTCTCTCTCTCCCTCAATATTTTTCTTAGGTTGTATCTGTCTCTGTTCTCTCTGTGTTCTCTTTCTCCCTCTCCCTCTCCCTCTCCCTCCTCCTTCTCCTCCCTCTCTCTCTCCCTCCTCCATCTCTCCCTCCTCTCCTCCTCCCTGTTCTTCTCTCCTTTTCCTCCCTTTCCCTCTCCCTCTGTAAGAAGCATAAACTAATATTGGGACTCTGAATTTTGACCTTAATTCTGCATCTAGCCTAGATGTGTGGCTTCATATATATTTCCATATACATAGTACGTGATATTTTTCACCTAGGTCTGAAGTGTGGGGGAGGATTTTTTTAATGTTTATAATGCTGAAGGATTTCATACACTTCACAGAAGGACTAAATAAAATTTACTACTTCCCCCTTTCTAACCTGCTCTTCACTTACCCTACTCCTAAAACCAGGAGGTTTACTTTTTCTCAAAACACTTTTGCAATAACAGTGAACAATTTGTTTATAAATACAAATGATACCAAAATGTCAAGTTTCTCCCCAATATATCAATCTAACTTGTATGTGGAGATCAACTATCACTCATCTTACATGTTCCAGAGTTTTGAACTCCACAGTTACTACCCCTTACTATCCATCTGGTCAACAAATTCCAGAGTCGGTTTACTAAGTGTCTCTGGAACCCTTCTTAACCAAACATCCTGTACATTTACAATAGTCTATAAAGTGACCATCTTGCTCCAATTTGTAACATGTCTTTGCTAAAAGTCAATGATTTCCCAAAAAATCCAAATCTGTTTGTTCATCCTGTACTTTTCATCTAATATCTTTCAAGAACTTGATAACAGAAGCCAGATGCATAACCTCAACTACTCAGCATGATGCTATTCTGTCAACATTCCCTAACTTTGAATCCTTCCTTCTTGCAACACCTTGCTCTGAAGCAATAATAATCGCTTTGGAGTGATTATTATTACTTTCTACCTTTCTATGCCCTTGGAGAGACATTTCCTCTTAAGAGAGTACTTTTCACATACTTTTCACATAAAATATACTGAGTCATACTCTTGAGATTTAACTCAAGTGGTATGACTTCAAGACAGTCTTCCCTGATAGTCTCCCATGAAACTCCATGCTCATGAAGAACTCAATTCGCTAGCTATGAGAGAAATTACCCCTCTGCACTATAGCACATGGATTATCTATTCTACAAGAACCTCTCAATGGGAAAGAGAACATCTTACCTCTAATGTTCTCAGCACCCAACATTCTACATTCCATCTAATAAGTACTCAATAAATGTGTGTTAAACAAAAGAATGACAATGGTGTTTCCATTAAGTACTGTTATCTCTAATTAGTATCATTCCTAATCCCCAAAGTAAATTTAGAGAAAATAAATATAACTCAGATTCTAGGGACTATGAATTGAACTAAGAAGATCCTTCCTGTTTTGGTGAAAACTCTATTCATAAAAATGTGTTTTGCATGTGTCATTATTAGCAACAAACAAAATAAATGCAACATACACAAGAATCACAAGAACCAAGATGGTGCTTTAATAACAGAATCCCTAGAATGTCAATAAATGAGGCATTCAAGGTGGGAAATTTAAAAAGCTATTAAATAACATTCTGGCAAAAAAGTATTCTTTTAACTCTTCATGCTTACTTACATTGTGTGTGTACATGTGCACACATGCAAAGTGTCACAGAATCTGTTTGGTGGTAAGAGGATAGATTATATAAGTTGGTTCTCTCCTTCCACCACGTGAGTCTCTAGGATCAAATAGGTCAACTGAAAGCACCCTTACCTTCTAAGCCATTTTCTAGCTCACATTTAAATGCTTTGGAAAGACTCCTTTATGTACCTCAATATCAATATAATGTAATTGAATTGAATCAATATAATTATGAAGAACATCAACAAGGCTTGGTTTTCTTATTAAGTTAGAAAATATAAATCTGAAACTTCTTACTCATGACAAATGGTAATGTCATTATTAGAGAAGTTATTTATGGGGTTAGAGAGATGTTTCAGTGGTTAAGAGCCCTGGCAGCTCATCTCCAGGGCCAAGGCTTGAATCCCACAACCACATGGCAGCTCACAACTGTCTATAACTCTTGTCCTGGGGTATGCAGTGCCCTTTTCTGTTCTTCTTGGGCACTGCATGCATGTGGTGCACAGACATATGAGACAATATACCCACATAGAGAAAACAAAATCAAAATTGAAAAAAGAAAAGTTGTCTATCTGCACAAACTTAATTTACAGAAAGTTAGGGCTACCTTCTAGTAACTCTACCCTTCAAGTTTATATGCAAAGATCTGAAATTCTTCACTAAAACGCAATACTTAACATTTTGACAATAATTACATTGGTTTATTTGGTATTTATATATAATCTGATATTGTCCCACCTTGTGTGCCTGTATGTATGTGACTGTTGCCTCTGTATATGTAATCTATGTGCTTCTCTGGGAGTTTACATGTAGAGGCTGGAGGATGTTATATATCTTATTCTGTCACTCTCCACCTTATTCCCTTGAGACAGGACCTTTAATTGGTGGCAGCCAGAAAGGCCCAGTTGTTGATTGCTTATTACTTTACTTAATTATTACCTTGTGTGACCCTTTTGCTTACTACACTTAACGAATATATTGTGTGATCTCCTTGTTTATTACTTTGCTTGGCTACTTTGTCTTTGATCTAAGAACTGGCCATGTTATTTTGGATGTACCTAGAATGATATAAAAGTAGACTAGAAAAGAATAAAGCTGATTCAGTCTCAGCACTGGCTGGAGTCATGTTATAGTTTTGTCTAATTGTTTGTTGTTGTTTTTTTCTTTTCAATCCTTACTCCCTCCCTTGAGATCCAGTTGAGTGACTGAGCTGACTTGGTCACCCAATAATCCTTTGTCTCTGCTGCACATATAGCTTGGGTATAGGGCATAAGTAGACAACACCATGCCATATTTTACATGGGTTCTGGGGATTTGAATTTAGGTCCTCATGTTTGTAAAGTAACAGGGCTTAGCCATTAGATCATTTTTTTAATCCCCATTTGACCATGTGTAGTTTTTATGTTTGTATCAGTGTTTTGCCTGCATGGAGATTTGTATGAGAATGTCAGATACACTGGAAGTGAAGTTGCAATATGAGCAGTCATTTTGGGCTCTGGGAACTGAATCCAAGTCCTCTGGAAGAGCAGCCAGTGCTCTTAACTGCTGAGCCTTCTACTAGTGATTTGAACACTTTTACATTAAATAATTATAAAGCTTATTGTGCTGTTCTATTTAATACTATTTAAGACAGACTCAATCCCTTCATGTTTTAATAAAACAAATCAAACATGACCAAAAATCATCTATGCTATGTAATTATACCAAGAAGAGCATTCATTCACCTAGTCAATCAATCTATTAATAAAATATATACCTGTCTTCAGGTAAATCATTCTTTTCTACAGTGATTTCAGAAGCAACACTCGGTTTGGAAACTTCGTTAACTTTTCCTGTATCATCATTAGAAATTGCTGCAAGCTGGTTCTCTAAAAAAAAAAAAAAATGGTATTAGTGTATTAGTTATCAAAAGAAATCAGAGAGCTAAATACAAAAACAGAGACATACACATAAATAGAGTCATAAAGTCATAGAGCCTGAGTGAGAGCCAGAAGTAAAGATACAGCTGAGAGACAGAGCACCAGAGCCACAACCAGAGAACCAGAGCCAAAGATTGACAGTCATAGCCAGAGTAGAGAGCCAAGAGCCAAAGCCAGAACCAGGCACAGAGCCACAGATAGAGCTAGATAGCCAGAAATCCAGAGCAAAAACTAGAGAGAGCCAGAGCCAGAGAGCTAGAGCCAGCATCAGAGCCAGAGGGTCAGCAACATATATCTAAAGAGCTAAACCAAGAACCTGAAAGCCAGAGCCATAGGCAGAGCAAGGACCAGAGCCAGGACCAGAACCAGATCTAGAGACCAGACCCATATCCAGAGACAGTGCCATAAAAAAGATCCATAGAAACAGAAAGCCAGAGAGTCAGAGTCATAGCCAGGAGAGAGCCAAGGAGTCAGAGTCATAGCCAGACCCAAATGCAGAGAGTCATACCTGAAGCTACAGTCAGATTCAAAGCCAGAGAGCCAGAGAGTCAGAGAGCCAGAGGCCAGGGGCAGAGCCATAGCATGAGAGCTACAGTGAAAGCCAGAGCCAGAGAGCCGGCAAGCCAGAGAACTATAGTGAGAGACAGAGGCAGAGACCCAGAGATCCAATTCCAGAAAAAGAACCATAGACAGAGCCAGAAAGCAAGAAAGGCAGCGATCCAGAGACAGACAAAGCCAGAGCCAGAGCCAGAGCCATAGGCAGAGCCTAAGCCAGAAGCCAGAGAGCCAGAGGAGAGCCAGAGCCAGAAAGTCTGAACCAGAAAGCCTGAGGCAGAGACAGAGAGCCAGTGTCAGAAAGCCATGGTCAAAACCAGATAGAGAGGAGATTCAAAGCAAAAGCAAAAGCTGGGCGTGGTGGTGCATGCCTTTAATCCCAGCACTTGGGAGGCAGAGGCAGAGGCAGAGGCAGAGGCAGAGGCAGAGGCAGAGGCAGAGGCAGAGGCAGAGGCAGAGGCAGAGGCAGAGGCAGAGGCAGAGGCAGAGGCAGAGGCAGAGGCAGAGGCAGATATCCAGAGAGCCAGGGGCACAGCTAAAGCTGGAACCAGAGACCCAGTGTGGCAGACCAAACAAGCTAGAGCCAGAGCCAATGCCAAAAGCAGGAAGCTAGTCAGAAAGACACATAGCCTCTCACAGAGCCAGAGGCAGAACCAGAACCAGAACCAGAGCCTTATGGGTAGACCCATATATATATATATAGATATATAGATATAGATATAGATATATAGATATAGATATAGATATAGATATAGATATAGATATAGATATAGATATAGATATAGATATAGATAGATAGAGAGAGAGAGACAGAGAGAGAGAGAGAGACAGAGAGACAGAGAGAGACAGAGAGACAGAGAGAGACAGAGAGACAGAGAGACAGAGAGAGACAGAGAGAGACAGAGAGAGACAGAGAGAGACAGAGACAGAGACATATCACCATAGCCAAAGCCAGAGAAAAAGGGCTAGAGAGCGAGAGAGTCAGTCACTGAGAGAGAACTATAGCCAGAGCCAGAGAGGCAGAGATATGGAGGTCCAGAGAGCCAAAGAGTAAAAGCACCAGAGAGTTGGTATCGGAGCCAGAGTTAGAGTCAGAGAGCCAGAGACATAGGCAGAGCCAAAGAACTGGAGCCAGAGATAGAGACTAAAAGCCAGAGGAGAGCCAGAACAGAAGCCAGAGCCAGAGCCAGAGATCCTGAGCCAAAAAGCCATAACCAGAGTCAGAGCCAGTGAGTCAGAAAGCTATAGAGCCAGAGAGCCAGAGCCAGAAACAGATACAGAGAGCCAGAGCCAAAGCAATAGCCAGAGTCAGAGGGCCAGAGAGTCAGAACCAGTCAAAACCAATGGGACTCACAGTCAGAACCAAAACCAGAACCTGAACTTGAGAGAACGTGCCATGGGCAGAGTCAGAACCAGAACCAGAGACAAAGAGACAGTGACAGAAGCCAAGAGAAAGAGCTATAGCCAGGGCTAGAACCAGAACCAGAACCAGAGCCAAAGAGCCAAAACCAGAGAGCCCGAGCCAGAAAGCCAGAGCCAGATTCAGAGTCAGAGCCAAAGATAGATAACCCAATATTGAGAGTAACCCAAAGGAGATAGCCAGATACAGAGAGCCAGAGCCATAGCTAGAGCCAGGCAGCCCTTGGTAGAGCTAGAGCTAGAGCTAGAGCCAGAGGCAGAAGCAGAGGCAGAAGCAGAGAGCCAGAGGCACAGCCAGAGACATAACATGAGGTCCAGTGTAAGAGTGAGAGCCAGACAGTCAGAGAGCCAGAGCCAGAGAATCAGAGCCAGAACAATAACCACAGCCCTACCTAGAACCTCAGAGTGAGAGCAAGAGCCAAAGGTAGACAGACAGATAGGTAGATCTAGAGCCAGAAAAATAGCCAGAACCAGAGAACCAGAAAGGCAGAGATCCAGACAGACTTGAAGCCAGAGCCTGAGTCCCAGAGAACCAGAAATCCAGAACAAGAAGCAGAGGCAGAGTCAGAGCCAGTGATAAAGAGGCAGAATGAAGGCCAGACAGCCACAGAAGAGCCAGAGCCAGAGTCAGAGTCAGAGCCAGAGAGCCAGAGCCAGAGCCTGATCCAGATATCCAGAGAACTAGAGCCACAGCCAGAGTCAAAGTCAGAGCTAGAAGTAAAGGGCCAGAGGGCCAGAGCAAGAGACCCAAAGCCATAGCCAATTCAAAGACAGAGAGCTGGAGTTGGAGAGCCACAGGGTCAGAATCACAGAATCAAGGGCAGAGAAAGAGCAAGAGAGGCAGGACCAGAGGCAGAGACAGAGTCACAAACAGAGGGCCAGAGACAGAGTCTGAGTCAACAACAGACTTAGAGCCAAGACAGGAGACATAGCAATAGCCAGGACTAGAGTTAGTGCCAAAGAGCTATTACAAGACCCAGAGAGCCAGAACAAGAGCCAGAGTCAGATCCAGATAAAAAGATCCTGAGCTGGACAAAAGCCAGAACAAGAGAGCCAGTGAGCCAGTGAGCCAGAGCCATACAACCTTATAGCCAGAGACAGAACCACAACCTGATCGAGATATTCAGAGAGCCAAAACCACAGTCAGAACCCGAGATCCAGAGATCTAGAGATCCAGAGATCCAGAGAGCCAGAGAGCCAGAGAGCCAGAGAGCCAGAGAGCCAGAGAGCCAGAGAGCCAGAGAGCCAGAGAGCCAGAGAGCCAGAGAGCCAGAGAGCCAGAGAGCCAGAGAGCCAGAGCAAATGTCAGGGTCTGAGAGTCATGGCTAGAGAGCCACACAGCCAGATACACAGTACTAGAGGCAGAGGGAATGACAGAGAGGAAAAGCCACTAGCAGAGCTGAAACCACAGAGGGCCAAGGACAGAGCCAGTGTCAAGAGCCAGAGCCAAAGTAAAAGCTAGAGCCAGAGTCAGAAAGAGTCAGAGAAATAGAGTCAGAGTCACAGTTAGTGCCAGAGAGTTAGAGACAGATCCAGAGAGGCAAAGCAAGAGCCAGAGCCAGAGAGCCAGAAACACAGATAGAGTCAGAATTAAAGGGAGAGAGAGAGATACAGAGACAGAGACAGAGAGACAGAGACGGAGAGACAGAGAGACAGAGAAGAGAGAGAAAAGCCTGAGAGCCAGAGACATTGCCAAGAGGGCCAGCATCAGAGAGACCAAGGTAGATCCAGAATAGAGCCAAAAGAGTCAGTGAGCCAGATCCAAGAGCCAAAGTGGGAGCTAGAGCCAGAAACAGAGATTTAGATGGATCTGGAGCCAGAGACAGGGCCAGAGACAGATACAGAGAGCCACAGACATAGAGCAAGAGTCAGGACCAGAGACAGTCAGAGATCGAGAGCCAGAGCCCAAATCAAAGTTGTAGCTAGATCCAGAGAGCCTGAGCCAGAAAGCCAGAGGCAGAGGCAAAGGCAGAGCTAGAGAGTCAGAGGGAGAACCAGAGTGATCCCCAGAGCCAGAGTCAGAAACAGAGCCAGAGAGCCAGAGGAAAGCCAGAGCCCAACTCAGAGAGACAGAGACAGAGACAGAACCAGAGATTCAGAGGAAAGACTGAACCCAATTCAGAGACAGAGACAGAAATCCAGAGGCAGAGGCAGAGGCAGAGGCAGAGGCAGAGGCAGAGGCAGAGGCAGAGGCAGAGGCAGAGGCAGAGGCAGAGGCAGAGGCAGAGAGGCATAGGTAGAGGTACAGGGACAGACAGGCAGAGAGGCAGAGAGGCAGAGAAGCAGAGACAGAGGGTCAGCATATATCCAGAGTCAGAACTGGAGCCTGGCAACCAGACAGCAAGACAGCCATAGAACCAGAGACAGAGACAGACATCTAGAGAGACAGAGTCACAGCCAAAGTCAGAACCAGAGGTCCAGAAACTCAAAGCAAGAGACTAAATCCAGAGACAATGCCAAAGCCAGAGGGCCAGACTCACTGAACTGGAGGCAGAGACAGAGAGCCAGAGCCAGAGCCAGAGCCAGAGAGAAATAGGTGAGTCAAAGCCAGGGCCAGAGGAGAGACCCAGAGGTAGAACCAGAGCTAGAAAGCCAAAAAGCCAAGGCCAGAGAAGCAGAACCACAACCAGAGCCAAAACCTGAGCAAAAGAGTCAGAGACCCAAAGCCAGAACCAGAAAAAAAAAGTGCCAGAGCAAGAGAGCCAGAGTAATAGACAGAGACAGAGACAGAGACAGAGACAAAACTAAAGCTAGAGCCAGAGAGCCGGTAAGCCAGAGATTCAGAGCCAGAACCAAATACAGGGATCCAGAGCCACAGAGTAATAGTCAAAGTCAGACAGACAGAAAACCAGAGCCAGAGCCAAAGCTAGAGCCAGAGACCCAGAGCTAGAACCAGAGACAGAGACCAAGACCAAGACCAAGATCTAGAGCTATAGCCAGAATCAGAATAAGAGCAAGATCCAGAGGCCTGTAACCAGAGCTAGAGCCCAAGTGACAGAGGAAAGCCAGCACCCAAGCCTGAGCCACAGTCAGAGCCAGAGATCCTGTGCCAGAAAGCCAGAACCAGAGCCAGTAGATCAAGCCAGAAAACAGAAAACAAGAGAGTCAGCATCATCGCTAGAAGAGAGCCAGATCTAGAGATACAGAGACATATTCAGAGCCAGAGAGCCCTAGATAAAAAGAGAGCTAGAGCCAGAGTCATAGCCAGTGCAGTAGTGGCAAATCCAGAACAATAGAATGAGAGCCAGAGTGAGAGCCAGGGAACCAGAGTGACAGAAAGACAGAGACAGAGAAAGAGACAGAGCCATAGCCAGAGCCAGAGAGGCAGACAGCCAGAACTGCAGCCCTAGAAAGAGCCTGGGAGCTAGAGAGCCAGAGATAGAGAGCCAGAATACCAGAGCCAAAGACTGAAACATAGTCAGAGCCAGAGAACAAAAGAACCAGAGAACCAAGAACCAGAGGCAGAGAACCAGAGGCATAGCACAAGCGAGAGACTGAGAGCCAGAGCTAGAGCCAGAGGCAGAGAGGGAGATAGTGAGAATAGAGCCAGAACCATAAACAGATCCAGATAGCCAGAAAGGCAGAGATCCAGAGACAAAGAAAAAGCAAAAATCTAGAGTCAGAGCCAGAGCCATAGGCTGAACCAGAACAAAAGCCAAAGCCAACGACCAAGCCAGAAGCAGAAATCATGGGTCAGAAAGCCAGAGGCAGAGACAAAAGAAGAAGCAGAGGGGCAGAGGGGCAGAGGGGCAGAGGGGCAGAGGGGCAGAGGGGCAGAGGGGCAGAGGGGCAGGGGGGCAGGGGGGCAGGGGGTAGGGGGGTAGAGGGGCAGAGGGGCAGAAGGGCAGAGGGGCAGAGGGGCAGAGGGGCAGAGGGGCAGAGGGGCAGAGGGGCAGAGGGGCAGAGGGGCAGAGGGGCAGAGGGGCAGGGGGGCAGGGGGGCAGGGGGGCAGGGGGTAGGGGGGTAGAGGGGCAGAGGGGCAGAAGGGCAGAGGGGCAGAGGGGCAGAGGGGCAGAGGGGCAGAGGGGCAGAGGGGCAGAGGGGCAGGGGGGCAGGGGGGCAGGGGGGCAGAGGGGCAGAGGGGCAGAGGGGCAGAGGGGCAGAGGGGCAGAGGGGCAGAGGGGCAGAGGGGCAGAGGGGCAGAGGGGCAGAGGGGCAGAGGGGCAGAGGGGCAGAGGGGCAGAGGGGCAGGGGGGCAGGGGGGCAGGGGGGTAGAGGGGCAGAGGGGCAGAGGGGCAGAGGGGCAGAGGGGCAGAGGGGCAGAGGGGCAGAGGGGCAGAGGGGCAGAGGGGCAGAGGGGCAGAGGGGCAGAGGGGCAGAGGGGCAGAGGGGCAGAGGGGCAGAGGGGCAGAGGGGCAGAGGGGCAGAGGGGCAGAGGGGCAGAGAACCAGAGCCAGTGCCAAAGAGCCAGAGCCAGATCCAGAGGCAAAAAGCCACAGGAGAGAAAAGTTGGAGCCACAGAGCCAGAGCATAGAAGAGCACCAGAGGTAGAACCAGAGTCAGAGATCCTGAGAGATCGAGCAAGAGACAGAAGCACAACCAGAGACAGAGAGACTGACACAGACAAGCAGAACTAGAGCCAGAGCCAGAGCCTACTCCAGAGTCAGAGAGCTAGAGAGTAAGAAACCCATAGCCAGAACCAATAACAAAGTTCCAGAAACTGAGAAAGAGAGCTGGAGTAATAGCCAGATCTAGAGAGACAGAGAAACAGAATCATAGTCACAGCCAGAATTACAGGGCTAGAGAAAGAGTAAATCCCAAGACCCAGAAACAATGCCAAGAGTGTCAGAATCAGAGAGACCAAGTTAGAGCAGGACAGAACCAGAGAGTCAATGAGCCAGATCCAGGAACCACAGTGGGAGCTAGAGCCAGAGGCAGAGATATAAAGCTGGAGCCAGAACTAGAGCCAGAGCCAGGACCAGAGAAAGAGCCAGAGACAGAACGAGAGCCACATCTAAAGATCCAAAGGAGAGACAGAGCCCAATTCAAAGACAGAGACAGAATTTTAGGGCCAGAAATACTGAGTCAGAAATCCAGAGGCAGAGGCAGACACAGTGCAGATCCAGAGCCAGAGCTAGAGATTTATATTCATAGAATGAGGGAACTAGAGCCATAAATCCAGAGAGCCAGTGGACCATAGCCGTAGACAGAGTGCCAGAGACAGTGACAGAACTAAAGCCAGGGAACCAGAGAGCAATATAGCAATAGAGCCACAGCCAAAGTTGGAACCAGAGGACCTGAGAGTAAACACAAAAAACTAGAGCCAGAGACAATGCCAAAGGCAGAGCCAAAATCAGAGAGCCACTGAGCCAGACTCAAAAAGCTAGAGGCAGAGCCAAAGCAAGAGAAGCAGAGACAGGAAGACAGAAACAGAGACAGAGGTGGATCTGAAGTCAGAGCCAGGAGGCCAGAGACCCAGAGTCAGAGCCACAGCCAGAGGCAGAAACGCAGAGCCAAGAAGGCAGAGACAGAAACAGAGATAAAGGTAGAGCTGAATCCAGAACGAAGGGGCCAGAGACCCACACCCAGAGCCAGAAACCCAGAACCAGAGCCCAAGAGGCAGAGCCAGAGTCAGAGCAAGAGAATCAGAAATCTAGAGTCATAGCTTGAAGTAGACAGCCAGATCCAGAAAGCAAGAACCAGAGCTAGAGACAAAGCCAGAGGCAGAGAGTGATGGGAGAGTCAGAGCCAGAGCCTGAGAGACAGAGATAGGGTAAAAAATCCACAGATAGAACCAGAGCCAGAAAGTCAGAGTGCCAAGGCCAGAGAGGCAGAAGCATAACCAAAGACAGGGAGACAGACACGAAGAGGCAGGGCCACAAGCAGAGCAAAATCCTGAGCAAGAAAGCCAGAGCCAGAACCAGAATCTAAGTGTCAGAGCCAAACCAGGACAGCTAGAAATATAGCCAGAGCCAGAGAGCCAGAGCCACAAGCAAAGCCAAAAACAGAGAGACAGAGAGATGAGAACCAGAGAGCCTGAGAGCCAGAGCTAGAGGCAGAGAACCAGGGATCCAGTGCCAGAGATAGAAACATAGCCAGACACAGAACCAGAAAGACAGAGACCCAGAGACAAAACCAAAGCTATGACCAGAGCCAGAGCTATAGGCAAAGCTAGAACCAAAGAGTCAGAGGCGAGCCAGAACCACATCCTGAGGCAAAAAGCCAAAGCCAAAATCCAGAGACAGAATCTGAGCCAGAAATCAACGAGGCAGAGGCAGAGGCAGAGGCAGAGGCAGAGGCAGAGGCAGAGGCAGAGGCAGAGGCAGAGGCAGAGGCAGAGGCAGAGGCAGAGGCAGAGGCAGAGGCAGAGGCAGAGGCAGAGGCAGAGGCAGAGGCAGAGGCAGAGGCAGAGGCAGAGGCAGAGGCAGAGGCAGAGAGGCAGAGGCAGAGACAGAGGCAGAGGCAGAGGCAGAGACAGAGGCAGAGAGACGAGAAAGAGATTCAGAATAATAGCAAGAGGTAGAGAACCAGACCAGGTCCAGAGCCAGAACAAGAGACAAAGCCACAGCCAGAGAGCCTGAGATTCTGAGAGCCAGAGCCAGAAGCAGAGAGCCTGAGATCCAGAGACACAGAGCCATAGCCAGAAAGAGAAATCCAGAGCCAGAGCCAGAGAGCCAGAGCCAGAGGCCAAGAACCTGAGAAATAGCCTGAGCCAGAACCAGAGGCAGAGGCAGTGAACCAGAGCATGGACTAGAGTACAAGATCCAGAGGCAAACGAGAACTCAAGCCAGAGTGCCAGAGACAGAAAGCCTGAGACAGAAAGCCAAAATCAGAACCAGACTTAGATCCAGAGTTAAAGGACCAGAAAGTCAGAGTCATAGCCAGAAGGGGAGAGCCAGATCCAGAGACATAGAGCCATAGCATGAATCAGAAAGCCCTAACTAAAGCTAGAGATAGAGCCAGTGTCAGATTCAGAGAGGTACAGCCAGAGCCATATTGTGAGAACCAGAGTGTGAGTCGAGCCATAGTCAGAGAGCCAGAAAACCAGAAAGCAAGAGAGACAGAGAGAAAGTGCTACAAAGCTACAGAGAGACAGAGAAAGAAATAGAAACAGCAATAGTCAGAGAGACAGAGGCATAGCCCTACAAGAAACAGAGAAATAGGATGTCAGAACCAGAAAACCAGGGATTTAGAGATGCAAAGAAAAAATCGAAGCCAGAGCCAGAGATCAATAGGAGAACCAGAGCCAGAGCAAGAGCCAAAAAACAAAAACAATCAAACAAACAAACAAACATAGCTAGAAAGCCAGAAGTAGAAGCACAGGCAGAGGCAGAGAGGTAGAGAGGCAGAGAGGCAGAGAGGCAGAGAGGCAGAGAGGCAGAGAGGCAGAGAGGCAGAGAGGCAGAGAGGCAGAGAGGCAGAGAGGCAGAGAGGCAGAGAGGCAGAGAGGCAGAGAGGCAGAGAGGCAGAGAGGCAGAGAGGCAGAGAGGCAGAGAGGCAGAGAGGCAGAGAGGCAGAGAGGCAGAGAGGCAGAGAGGCAGAGAGACAGAGAGACAGAGAGACAGAGAGACAGAGAGACAGAGCCATTACCGAAGATCCATATCCATGAGCTAGAACCAAATCCTGAGTCAGATAGACAGAGCCACAACCAGAGTCAGACTGAGTCTGAGTCAGGATAATAGTGTTAGAATCAGAACTGGATAGCCAGAGAGCCAGGGAGAGACCTAGAGCAAGAGCCAATGCCAAAGACAAAGAACCAGAGTCAGAGAGCCACAGAGACAGACTCACAGAATCAGGGGTATAAACAGAGACAGAGAGACAGTAACAGCCAAATCCAGAGTCCAAGAGAGAGGGCCAGAACCAGAGTCAAAGTCAGACTAGAGCCAACACCAGAGCCAGAGCAAAAAGTTAGTGTCAGAGAGCTACATCCAGAGCCAGAGCCAGAGCCAGAGCCAGAGCCAGAGCCAGAGCCAGAGCCAGAGCCAGAGCCAGAGCCAGAGCCAGAGCCAGAGCCAGAGCCAGAGCCACAGCCACAGCCACAGCCAGAGCCACAGCCACAGCCACAGCCACAGCCAGAGCCACAGCCACAGCCACAGCCACAGCCACAGCCACAGCCACAGCCACAGCCACAGCCACAGCCACAGCCTGATATACAGCCAGGGAGCCAGGGAGCCACAGAACCCTAGAGTCATAGTTAGATTCCAAGCCATATATCTAGAAAGCCAGAGCCACAGTCAGAGTCAGAACCAGAGGGCCACCAAGTCAGAGCAAAAGAACTAGAGCCAGAGACAATGGCAAAACCAGAGAACCAGAGGCAGAGAGTCAATGAGCAAGACTCACAGCACTATAGGCAGAGCCAAAGAGACAGAGAGGCATATTCAGAGCCAGATCCAGAGCTGAAGCCAGAGGGCAGAGAACCAAAGACAGAGTTAGAACAAGAGACAGTGTCACAGGAGAGCCAGAACTAAGGAGCTGAAGCCAGAGAAGAGAACCAGGGATAGAACAAGAGACAGAGAGACAGAGAAACAGAAACACACCTGGAGCTAGAGAGATATATACAGAGTCACAGTCCAAGCAGAATATAAGCCCAGAGAACAGAGACCAAGAGCCAGTACCAAAAACAAAGTGCCAGAAGCAGAGCAAGAGAGCCAGAGTAGTAGTCAGAGCCAGAAAGACAGACAGCTAGTGCTGGATCCAGAGCCAGAGGCAAAACAAAACCAGAGGCAGAAAGTCAGAGAGACAGAGAGACAGAACCAGAAGCAGAGCAAAAGACAGAGACAGAGAGACAAGAAGCAAGAGAGACAGAGACAAAACCATAGCAAGAGCCAGAAACACAGCCCTAGCAAGAGTCTAAGAGCTAGAGCAAGAGACAGAGAGCCAGAATACCCAAGCCAGAGACTGAAACATAGCCAGAGCCAGAATACCATATTACCAGAGAGTCAGAGAGCCAGACAGCCAAAGTCAGATAGCCAGAGGCACAGCTGA
Source organism: Mus caroli (assembly GCF_978045245.1). Lineage (NCBI taxonomy): Eukaryota > Metazoa > Chordata > Mammalia > Rodentia > Muridae > Mus > Mus caroli. The sequence goes on along the minus strand of NW_028227260.1, from coordinate 34,837,634 downwards.
AGTGAGAGCCTGACAGTCAGAGCCAGGGACAGAGATCCAGATATCCAGCACTAGTGCCAGACACAGAGAACCAGAAAGGTAGAGATCCAGTGGCAGAGACAAAAGCAAAGTGAGAATCAGATCCAGAGCTATAGACAGAGCCAGAACCAGAGTTACAGCCAAAGATCCAGAGGAGAACCAGAGCCAGAACTGGTGGCAGAAAGCCAGAACCAGAAATCCAGAGGCAGAGGAAGAAGCAGAGAACCAGAGCCAGACCCAGAGCCAGAGATCCAGACAGAGTAAGAACAAGAATCAGACCCAGAGAGCAAGAAGTACATCCAGAGTCTTCCAGACCAGAAAGCAAAAGTAAGAGGCCTATTGCAAAAGACATTGCCAAAAGCAGAGAGTCGTAATCAGAGAGGGGGTGAGGGGGCAGAGTCACACAAGAACCAGACCAGAGCTAGAGAATCAGTAAGCCAAATCCAAGAACCAAAATGAAAGCAAGAGCCAGAGGTAGAGATATAGATAGAGCTGGAGTCAGAGAGTGAATACCAGAGAGCCAGAGCTAGAGAACCGTAGTTAGGACTAGAACTAGAGCTAGTGCCAGACTCATTGCCAGAGATCCACAGGCAGAGGTACAGTCATAACATGAAAGCCAGTGTGAAAATGAGAGAGAGGGGGAGAGGGAGAGGGAGAGGGAGAGGGAGAGGGAGAGGGAGAGGGAGAGGGAGAGGGAGAGGGAGAGGGAGAGAGAGAGGGAGAGAGAGAGAATGGGAAGGAGACTGAGACAGAGAGACACATACAGAGACAGAAACATAGCCAGAGCCAGAGAGCCAGAGGCAGTCCCCTAGCAAGAGTTTGAGAGCCAGAGCAAGAGACAGAGGCATGGAGACAGAAAGCCAGAGCCAGTGACCAAACCATAGCCAGAGCCAGAAAGCCAGAGAGCCGAAGAGCCAGTGAACCAGAGACCAGGGCCAGAGAAAAAGTGGCACACACCAAGGGAGAGTCTGAGAGCTCCAGAAGGAGCCTAAGAAAGAGATTCAGATAGCTAGATCTAGGGCCAGAACCATACACAGACCCAGACAACCAGAAAGACAGAGATCCAGAGACAGAGACAAAGACAAAACCAGAGCAAGAGTCAGAGCCATAAGCAGAACCAGAGGAGAGCCAGAGCCAGTACAGGAAAGCCAGAGCCAGAGAACCAGAGCCAGAGCCAGTACAGGAAAGCCAGAGCCAGAGAACCAGAGCCAGAGAGTCTGAGCTGGAAAGCCAGAAGCAGAGGCACAGACAGAGGCAGGGCCAGAAAGGCAGAGCAAGTGCCAAAGAACCAGAGTCACAGCCAGAATTATGGAGCCAGAAAGCCAGTACCACAGTAAGAACCAGAAATGTCCAGAGGGCCAAAGAAAGAGCCTGAGAGCGAGAAGAGAGCCAGAAAACAAGCTAGAGACAGAGACAGAGAGTTAGAGTCAGAGATCCAGAGCCAGAGAACTGTAACTAGAGCTAGAGCCAGAGCCAGAGCCAGAGCCAGAGCCAGAGCCAGAGCCAGAGCCAGAGCCAGAGCCAGAGCCAGAGCCAGAGCCAGAGCCAGAGCCAGAGCCAGAGCCAGAGCCAGAGCCAGAGCCAGAGCCAGAGCCAGAGCCAGAGCCAGAGCCAGAGCCAGAGCCAGAGCCAGAGCCAGAGCCAGAGCCAGAGCCAGAGCCAGAGCCAGAGAGAAACAGGAGCAGAGGCAGAGATAGAAGCAGAAGCAGAGAGCTAGAACCACAGCTAAAAACAGAGACACAGAGAACTAGAGAGCCATAGAATCAGAGATCCAGAGCTAAAGTAATAGCCAGGTTCAGTGAGCTCATGAGCCAGAGCCATTGCCATTGCCAGAAGCCAGGAACCCATAGCTAAAACTAGAGCCAGAGCCTGAGAGCCAGAACCACAGCCGGAATCAGAACCAGAGGACCAAAGAGTCAGAGCAAGAGAGCTAGACCCACAAACAATGTCAAAACAGAGACAGAGGCAGAGGTAGAGACACTGAGCCAGGATCGTGGAGTTAGAAGCAGAGCCAGAGCTAGAGAGGCAGAGTCAGAAAGGTAAAGCCAAAGCCAGAACAGATGACAGAGCCAGGTGGCCAGAGACCCAGAGACCCAGAGACCCAGAGACCCAGAGCAAGAGCCAGAACTAGAGCCACAGCCAGAGCTAGAGACAGAGAGCCACAGGAGAGCCAGAGTCAGGGAAGACATCCAGAGGTCAAATCAGAACCAGAGAGTCAGGGACAGGGAAACAGAAACACAACTGGAGCCAGAAATCCAGAGCCAGAGCCAGAATCAGAGAAAGAGAGGCAGAGACACAGTTAATGCCAGTAGTTAGTGACTGACCTAGAGAGCCAGAGTCAGAGCCAGAGAGCCAGAGGCACAACTAGAGACAGCATGAGAGCCTGAGTGAGAACAAGGGCCAGAGACCAGAGAGCCAGAGATTCAGAAAACCAGAGACCAGAGCCAGAAAGATGGACAGACCAACTAGAGCCTGAGAGCTAGAAGAAAGGCAAGAGACAGAGAGATCTAGATAGCTAGAGCTAGAACTAGAAACATATGGACCAGAAACAAACATCCAGAGATCCATAGCCAGAGTCAATGTTGAAGCCAAAATAAGTGCCAGAGTCACAGGCTGAGCAAGAGCTGGAGATCCAAAGGAGAGCCTGGGCCAGAGGCCAGAGGCCAGACTCAGAGATTCTAAGCCAGAAAGCCAGAGTCAATGGCAGAGGCAGAGGCAAAGGTGGAAGCATAGGCACAGGCATGGGCACAGGCAAGGAACAGACAGAAGCAGGTGCAGAAAGCCAGAGCCAGTGTCAAAGAGACAGAGATAGAGCCTGAGACAGAGAGCTACAAGAGAGCCAGAGCGATATGTCCAGAGAGTCAGAGCCAAAGCCAGAGTTGCAGTCACTGTCAAAGTCATAGCCAGTACTAGAGGGTCAGAAAGCCAGAAAAAAAAAAAAAAGAGAGACCTAGAGCCAGACCAATTCAAAAGACAAAGAGTCAGAGGCAGAGAGCCACAGAGACAGATTTACAGAATCAGGGGCAGAGACATAGACAGAGAGAAAATAACAGAGCCAAAGCCAGAGTCACAGACAGAAACCCAGAGCCAGAGTAAGAGCCAGAGTCAGAACCAGACGGCCAGAGAGTCAGAGAAAGAAAGCTAGACTCAGAGACAATGACAAATTCAGCAAGTCAGTGTCAGAGAACTACCAAGCCAGACTCAGAGTGCTGGAGACAGAGGCAGAGCCAAAGCCAGAGAGGCAAAGTCTGAGACATAGAGCCAGAGGGTCAGAGACCCAGAGACAAAGCCAGATCCAGAGACATGGAGCCACAGGAGAGACAGAGACAGAGAGACAGAGTCAGAGAAGACAGACAGAGGTAGAACCAGAGCAAGATAGTCAAACATCCAAGCCCATAATGAGAGAGCACCACAAGTGTAGCTAGAGAGACATATATAGAGAAGCAGAGACAAGGCCAGAGTGGGAATCCAGAGCCAGAGAGCCAGAGACCAAGAGCTAGGCCCAGAAACAAAGTGCCAGAAGCAGAGCCAGAGAGCCAGAGTAATAGCCAGAGCCAGAAAGCCAGAGAGCCATCATCAGAGCCATAGCTAGAGGCAGAGCCAGAGCCAGAGACCAAGAGAGCCAGAGCCATAGAGAGAGAGTCAGAGCCAAAACCTGAGAGGCAGAGCCATAGGCAGAGCCAGAATGAGAGCTAGAATCAGAGATGCAGAGACAGAGGACAAGAGCCAGAGCTATAGCCAAAGCAAGAACCGGAGAGCCCCCATGATAGCCAGAACCAAAACCAGAGACAGAGACAGAGAAGCCTAGCTAGAGCTAAAGAAAGAGTTAGAGCAAGTGAGGTAAAGGCTCAGCCAGAACCATTGCTTGAAAGACAGTGTGAGAAACAGAGCTGGAAAGCCTGAGAAACAAAGAAAGAAAGACAGAGACAGAGAAGGAGACAGAACCAGAGCCAATGCCAGAGAGCCAGAGAGCCGGAAGTACAGCCCTTGTGAGAGTCTGAGAATCAAAGACAGTGAAAGGGAGCCAAAATGCCAGAGCCAGAGACCAAAACATAGCCAGAACCAGAGAGCCAGAGAGCCTCAGCACCAGACAGCCAGAGCCAGAGGATCAGAAGTAAAGACCCAGAACCAGAACAAGAAACAAAGTGCAGAAAAGAGAGGAAGAGAGCCAGAGCAATAGCCAGATCCAGAGAGCCAGAGAGCCAGATGCCCAGCCTTAGCATGAGCCTGAAAGCCAGGGTGGGAGACATAAACAGAGAGATAGAAAGCCAGAGACTGAAGCATAGCAAGAGAGAGAAAGCATGCCAGAGAGACAGAGAAGCAGAAACAAGAGTCAGAAAGAAAGCTACACAGCCCAAGTGAGAGACCAAGAGCCAGACACCAAGCTCCAGATAGCTAGATCTAGAGCCAGAAACATACCCAGATACAGAGAACCAAAATGGAGAGATCCAGATCCAGAGTCAAAGCTGAAGTCAGAACAAGAGCCATAGCCAAAGGCAGAAACAGAGACAAAGACAGAGCCAGAGGAGAGCCAGAGCAACAGCACGAGCCAGAGAGCCAGAGCCAGAGCCAGAGAGCCCTAGCTAGAGCTAGCACTAGAGTTAGAGCCAGAACCTTGTGTGAGAATCAGAGCCAGAAAGCCTGAGAGCAAAAGAAACAGGGAGACAGAAAGACAGAGATGGAGAAAGACACAGAAGCATGGCCAGTGCCAAAAAGCCAGAACAGCCCTAACGAGAACCTGAGAAATGAGAGAGCGACAAAGAAAGAGAGCCAGAGAACAAAATTCCCATGGAAGGACTTACGGAGACAAAGTTTGTAGCAGAGACTGCTCCACTTGGGGATCCACCCCATAAACAACCACCAAACCCAGACACTAGGCAGATGCCAACAAGGGCCTGCTGACAGGAACCTGATAGAGCTGTCTCCTGAGAGGCTCTGCCAGTGCCTGGCAAATACAGAAGTGGATGCTCACAGCCAACCATTGGACTGAGCACAGGGTCCCCAAATGAAGGAGCTATAGAAAGTACCCAAGGAGCTGAAGGGGTTTGCAGCCTCATAGGAGGAACAGCAATATGAACTAACCAGTATCCCCAGAGCTCCCAGGGACTAAACCAACAACCAAAGAAAACACATGGTGAGACTTGTGGCTCTAGCTGTATATGTAGCAGAGGATGGCCTAGTCAGTCATCAATGGGAGGAGAGGCCCTTGGTCCTGTGAAGATTCTATGCCTCAGTATAGGGGAATGCCAGGACCAGGAATGGGAGTGGATGGGTTGGGGAGCAAGGGGAGGGGGGAAAGGATAGGAGATTTTTGGAGGGGACACTAGGAAGGGGGATAACATTTGAAATGAAAATAAAGAAAATATCTAATAAAAACAGAAAAGAAAAAATAGTAGGAGAAAAAGAAAGGAAGAAAGGAAAGTAGAGAGAAAGAGAGAGATATAGAAAGAGAGAGAGAGAGAAAGAAAGGAAGCCAGAACTTCATAGCCAGAGACCAAAACATAGCCAGAGCCAGAGAACCAGAAATGAAACCCAGAGAGAAAGAGGCACAGCCCAAGTGAGAACCTGAAAGCCAGAGAGTCAGAAGCAGAGATCCAGATAGCAAGACTTAGCGCCAGAAATATAGCCAGACTCAGAGAGCCAGAAAGGAGCAATACAGAGACAGAGACAAAGCCAAAATCAGACCCAGAGCCAGAGTCAAAGCCAGAACTAGAGGTTCAGAGACCCAGAACAAGAGACATTGAGCCATATCCACTGCAAATGCAAGAGAGTCAGGGTCAGAGAACCACAGAGCCAGACAAAGAGTCAGAGAAATAGCTAGAGCCAGAGACACAGAACCTGAGTCAGAGACACAGAGGGCCAGAGTCAAAAATCAGACTAGAGCCAGGACCCAAACCAGTTTGTACCCCAGAAATATAACCAGATGCAGAGAGCCAGAACAAAAGCCAGTTAGAGCTAGAAAACCAGTGCCAGAGCCAGAACCATAGAGCTAGTGAGTCAGTGAGCCAGTGAACCAGGCCCATAGAGTCATAGAGTCATAGGGCCACGGAGCCATGGGGCCATAGAGCCATAGAGCCATAGATCCATAGATCCATAGAGCCATAGAGCCATAGAGCCATAGAGCCATAAGAGCCATAGAGCCATAGAGCCATAGAGCCATAGAGCCATAGAGCCATAGAGCCATAGAGCCATAGAGCCATAGAGCCATAGGGCCATAGGGCCATAGAACCATAAAGCCATAGAGCCATAGAACCATAGAACCATAGAACCATAGAGCCAGAGCAGAACCAGAGACAGAGACAGATGCCCAGAAAGCCAGAGCCAGACCTAGAGCCAGAGCCAGACCTAGAGGGTCCTTGAGCCTGAGTAAGAGACATAGAGCCATAGCCAATGTCAAAGGCAGAGAGCCAGAGTAAGATCTAGAGCCAGAGAGGCAGAGCCAGTGCTAGAGCTGAAGCCAAAGCCAGAGGGCTAGGACCAAAGGCAGAGAGCCAGAAAACCAAAGAGCCAGACCAAAGTCAGTGCCAGAACCAGAGCCAGAGCTAGAAAAAGAGAATCAGAGCCACAGTTAGTGCCAGAGAGCTAGAGACAAACCCAGAGAGCCAGAGTATAAGCCAGACTCCACCAGAGCCAGATTTAAAGGACTAGAGAGCAAGATTAAGAGCCCTGGAGCCAGAAAGAGTGTCAAAAGCAGAGAGCCAGAGTTAGCAAGACAGAGACTGAGCCAAACCGGAGACAGAGAGACAGTAAATCAGATCTATGAATCAGACTGAGAGCTAGAGCCAGAAGCAGAGCTATAGATGGAGCCAGAGACAGAGCTAGAGACAGAGACAGAGTCTGATCAAGAGCCACCAGAGAGCCACAACCAGAGCCAGAGAGGCAGAGCCAGAGAAAAGAGCCACTGGTAGAATGAGAGCCCAAGAGCCAGAGCTCCAGAAAGAGAGAGAGAGAGAGAGAGAGAGAGAGAGAGAGAGAGAGAGAGAGACTGACAGAACCACAGAGCAGAGAGACTGACAGAGAGGCAGAGCCAGAGTCATTGCCATATCCATAGCCATAGAGACCCAGAAAGAGAGCAAGAGCCTAAGGCAGAATAAGAGAGCCAGAGTAATAGCCAGAGGCATAGGGCCAGAGAGACCCACCCATAGCCAAATCCAGTGCCAGGAATCCAGGGACCAATAGCCATAACCAGAGGCAGACCCAGAGCCTGAGAGCTGAAGCCATAGGCAAAGCCAGAACTAGAACCAGAGGCAGAAAGACAGAGACAGAGGCCAAGAACTAGAGCTATACCTGGAGCCAAAGATATGTAGCTAGTGCTAGAGCTTGAGCAAGCGAATCAGAGAGCCAGAGCCACAGAGTCAGAGACCAGAGTGAAAGAAAGAAACACAATTCAATCAAGAGCCTGAGATCCAGAAGCAGAGAGCCAGATATCCAGAACCAGAGCCAGAACCATAGTCAGATCCAGAGAGCCAAAAACGCAGAGATCCAGAAACAAAGACAAAGCCAGAGCCAGAGTAGAGACAGAGGCAGAACCAGCAAGCCAGTGCCAAAAAGAAAGGCCAGAGAACATAAGCATAAGTCAGAAAGCCAGCATCAGAGCCAGTGCCAAAGAACCAGAGATCCAGAGCTAAAGCCAAAGGAGAGAGTTGGATCCAGAGACCCAGAGCTATAGGCAGAGCCAGAGAGCTCTAGCTAGTGCTAGAGCTAGAGCCAGAATCAGGACTTGACAGCTAGACCACAGCCAGAACCAGAGCAGGATATCCAAAGTAACAGCAACAGCCAAAGAGACAGAGAGACAGAGACAGAACCATACCTAAAGCCAGAGCCAAACAGAGCCAAAAAGCCTGAGCCACAGCCACAGAGAACCTTAAGCAGAGACAAAGAAGGTGACAGAGACAGAGCAGAGCAAAAGACAGATCCAAAATCCAGGGGTAGAGATCTAGAGCTAGAGACAGAGATCTAGAGACAGAGACAGAGACAGAGAACCATACTCAGGGAGACACAGTCAGAGCCAGAGCCAGAGCCCTTAGCCACAGACAGAAAGCCAGAAACAGAGCTAGACCTACAGGCAGAGAGCCAGAGTCAGAGAAGAGGCCAGAGCCATTACCAGAGCCAGCACCAAAAGATTTAAGCCAGAAAGTCTAAGCCAGTGAGCCACAGCCAGAGGGAAAAACTCAGGGAGTCCATGCCAGAGGTAAAGAGCCAGAGAGCACAAGACAGTAGACAGACAGACAGACAGACAGACAGACAGACAGACAGACAGACAGATCCATTTACCGAGCCAGATCTAGAGAGGCAGAACTAGAGAGCCAGAGCTAGAGGTAAGACAGCAATAGAGTCAGAGAGTCAGGGCCAGAGCCAGAGTCAAAACCAAAGCCAGTGGCAGAGGTCCAAGGACTCAGAGATAGAAATAGAGACAGAGATAGAGATAAAGAGACAGAGACAGTGTCAGAGGGGGGAGAGAGGGAAGGGAAGTGGGAAAGAGGGGGCAGGTAAACAGGGAGGGAGAGAAAGGAAGAGAGAGAGGGAAAGAGGGAGAGGAGAGAGGGGGAGAAAGGGAGAGAGAGGGAGGGAGAGGAAAAGAGAGGGAGAGAGGGAGGGAGGAAGAGGGAGGGAGGGAGAGAGAGGGAAAGAGGGAGAGGGAGAGAAAGAGGGGGAAAGAGAGGGAAAGAGATGGAGAAAGAGGGAGAGGGAGGGAGAGAGAGAGAAAGAGAGAGAGGAAGAGAGAGGGAAAGAGATGGAGAGAGAGGGAGGGAGAGAGAAAGGGAGAGAAAAAGGGAGAGAGAGGAAAAGAGAGAGGGGAGAGAGAGAGAGAGAAGAGAGAGAGAGAGAGAGAGAGAGAGAGAGAGAGAGAGAGAGAGAGAGAGAGAGAGAGAGAGAGAGAGCTAGAGCCAGAGTCAGAGAACCAGAACCAGATTCATATTGCCTAGTGCCAGAGCCAGAGTCTGAGTTAGGTCCAGGGAGACAGAGAGCCAGAGCCTGGGGGAAGCATTGGAAACCTCAAAACCCACCCCCAGAACCACATCTACTCCAAGGCCTACAGTGAATGGCCCTATAGTCATTCTCATTCAAAACTCTACTCTAATGTTACCAGCACTGGGCACAATCTGTCATGGAAAGTGGATGGTGATTAATGGGATCCTATCCTCTACCACTGAAGTATTTGGCTGATAGAATCTGTGAAAGGGAGTCACTCTCTTCAGTTTTGTACACTGCTGAGCCTGCCAGGTTCTAACAAATAATTCCAAACCTATGGTTAGACAGATGGCCCCTGTTAAATTCAATTGGTCACAAAGTAAATCAGATAGATATGAGAAAACTACTTTTAGGGAAGTGGGGGAGTAGACAGCTACCAAGGAGATGGGAACAGTAGTGGTATGATGGTAGAGTATGAATTATGTATATGTATGAAATTTTCAAGGAACAAGTTGAATAATAACAGATAATTTGTTAACTAATAGTTCTAACATGGAAAACTGAGAAACAAAATTGAAATAATTCTATATTATCAGAATATACTGAAATTAACTATCAGAATATGCTGAAATTAAACAGAAATCAGAACCCATAGAAATGACACAAACATTTGAAGACTGAATAATACACATTTACTAAATAGTAGGTCACTGAAGAAATTAGAGGAATTTTATTGGATTTTAAATATTTGATGAGTAATTTCAGAGTAGTGTTTAATTCATTGTGATCATATTTGTCCCAAATTACCTTTTACCTTCCCCAATCCTGCTGATCTCCCTTCCCTTCCCCACAAGCACCCCAGCATATCACACCAACGCTAACAGTCTCCTTCCAGTTGCTCCTTCTATATGGGCTATCTAACTTCCCACTATGCCTTTGGAAACCTTGTGCCTCTGTGCTCTGCCAGGCAGGTCCTGATAACTTCTCTTCCAGGTGCTAACCAACTGGAAGCTTTATTCTTTTCTAAGCTAATGCTAGTAATGCCAGAATGAGCTATACAGAAAGAGAAAAGAAAGTTACCAGTGCCCATCCCTGCTGAGGACCCTCTATAATACAACCATCTAACTTACCTTTTCATTGTTGGGTAAAAATACCATGACAAAAGCAACTGAAGGGAGAAAGGGCTTATTTTGGCGTAGAGTTTCAGAGGGATATTATCAGTCATGGTTGGGAAAACATGGCAGCAGGCAGAAACGGTAGGGTGGTGAGAACAAGAGGCTGGCTTATATTGCATCTGTACTCAGGAGTCAGAGAGTAAAGGGAAAATGAGGCCATACTATATACCTCAAGGCCTTCTCCCTAGTGAATCACCTCCCTAACTCTCATACTAAGGGTGACACAATCTTCACAAGTATCCCAACAGCTGGGGGCCAAGTATTCAAATAGAAGAACCTATAGCAGTTATTATGCACTTAAATTGCAATAAACACTTACCTGATAGGCAAGATACTTGCAGCTGTACAACAATGGGATTAACTGATAGGAGACCAATCAACTGCTTTGTGATTGGAGCTGGGCCTGTTCCATAGAACAAAATCCATGCCTGGGATTCTAAACCTGGTCCAAAGCCCACAGCTAGGAAAGTCACAGGCCCAATGAAAAATGCACTATGCTTATTTTGCTGAATGGATGCTGTTGTGGTGTCTTCTAAATATTTGTGCTTATACTAAATCATAAGTGCTACTCTAACCCTTTGTTGGAGAAGTTTATTTCTGCATTGAATGGCAGTTAATTCAGAGTCAGGTGCACAAAAGGCTGAGAGTAAGTGACTGTTGAGTGGTCAGCATTAAATGGAACATCTTTATTACCCCCTCCAAGGTCCAGAGAAAAGGATGTGGAAAAACTTAAGAGCCAGAGATGGAGGGGGCTTACTGTGAATATAGTATGGCCATTGCAGCCATGAACTCATAGTACTTACCTGCACAATATCCACACAAGATCAGGTTCATCAACTCTCCATGGGAGATAGAGGAGGGGTTCCATTCCATTCTGAGGAGCTTTGGACAGTTAGCTACTGCTAGGGGTGAGGTCAGTTCCCCCCCCCACACACACACACAGCTCTTAAGATCCACCCAAATGCCAGGAAATAGCCCCTACCCATGCTCATCCTGGCAACTCCATTGCAATTTACTTAGTCACAAAAGTAAGCATGGAAGTCAAAAGGAAGTTAGAAGAAATAAAACAGGACAAGAAGGGGGACAAGAGAAAATAACAGGAAGTGAACTTTATCAAGGTACATTTAGCCATGAATGATAGTGTCCTAATTTTTTAAAAATGAAGCTTTCTACATATCAGTACTGAATTTGGAGAGAAAGAACACATGGAAGCAATTCTATCAAAATAGCCAGGAAAGAAAATGCCTTAGAAAAAAAGTTGCCTAAGTATATGTAAGATCTTTAAAATGACTATTACCAAACTGTAAAGCTACAAATCAGAGACACTAAAAGCTGAAAAGTCTTCTTACGTTCATGGATCAACAGATGACTACAACAGAACTGAGGAGCTCTTGTGAAGCCACACCCACAACTAAGGATAGAACATGGTGGTTACCTCCCCCACTCATGCTGGGAGTTGGTCTGGTTTGGGTATGTGCAGATCTTGAGCATGCTGTCACAATCACTGTGAGTTTATAAGGGAAACTACCCTATCATGTCCGCCTTACATTCCCCATGTCCTTAACTAATTCAGACACTAATAAGACTTCCAACACAGACGATTATACCTTGTCTCTAAAATTTAACTTTACTTTCACTTACCAGTCAAAGACCTAATCCTTGTATGCAAAGATAAAAGTGAAAGAAAGACAAAAAGTTAATACAAAAGAGGACAGGCAAAGCAATGATGAAGAAATGACTCCTTGCAAAAGGCTTTCTCTATAGCCTTTAAAGGCACCTAAGCCACAGTTTCCCAATCGTTTAACCTGTCATAATAACTGTCATTACTGACCCACCTGCAGAGTGTACCTCTGAACTGGTCTTATCTTCCTGGTTCTTGCTTGATGTTTCCGGTTTGGGGGATCCATTTTCAGAAGGACTGGAGTCCTTTTTGGATATCGTTTTCTCACTCTTGGGCATGTTGGTGGTATCTAGAATGGAAAAGAAAAGAGAGAGAAATGAGTGTAACATATGGACCTGCCTCAAAAACAGGAAAGGAGGAGCTCTTCAAGAGCCATGGTGAGCCTTTGTGACTTTACTTGCTATTCCATGTTGAGGGTAAAAGCCCTTCTAGGGCCTCCAAGAGAAAGGACCAGGGTTCTTAAACATACCTTAAGAATAACTTGAGATTAGTGGAATTTCCTCTACTAAAATAAAAGGTTAATGTAAGTATTAAGCAAGCAAAAGAGAGACCATGATCCAAAAATGGACTCACCAGAAGGAAGACACATTTACTTTACCTGCCAAACTAGAGAGAGGTTCTTCCCTTTGAATTTCTGTTTCATATCCACCTAGAAATCTGGCATTCTATTCTTGGACAACAGGTGATCAAGTATACATTCACACACAAAGCCTTTGGCTCCTTACCTCTTTCTGGTCCTGGGTGTTTGACTGCCTTTTCCCCTGATAGCTGCTCTTACAACTGAAAATCTCTGTGACTCCGTGGTAGAGGAGTTCATGGAACATACCATAGCAGCCATGGAGAGGGGATATCAGCAGGGAAGGCTTTGGTCAAACCATTGAAATTATGGGGCCCACATGGGGCACACCCCCTACACATCAAGAGTCCAAAATGAGTCACAAAGGATAGTGGACTTCCTGGGAAACGAGGTGGGAGTTATTTTACACCCAGGGTACCTTAGAAAACATGACCATCAGGCAAAAAAGTTCACACAATAAAGGTTAAGAGGCTAAAATTTTCTTTGTAAAGCCTTCATTCTGCTATCCTTTTGAGATTAGAATTATTATCTAGGTCTTGGCTTCTTTAAGATTAGAATTAATCTCTAGGTCTTGGTTTCATCTGAAATCAAGAAACTGTTCAAAGCTTCTAGTCCCACTCCTCCAGACAAAAGCTTAAATCTTTCAGATAACTATTTAAGAAAGAAAAAGAAGACATTCTTGTTGAACTTCATATTGTTCAAAAGGTTCTTTCTCACCAGGCAGTGCTGGATCACGTCTTTAATCCCAGAATTTAGGATGTATAGGCAAGTGGGTCACTGTGAGTTCAAGGCCGGGCTGGTCTACAGAGTAAGTTCCAGGACAGCCAGGGCTACACAGAAAAACCCTGTATCAAAAAGAAAGAAAGAAAGAAAGAAAGAAAGAAAGAAAGAAAGAAAGAAAGAAAGAAAGAAAGAAAGAAAGAAAGAAAGAAAGAAAGAAAGAAAGAAAGTTTTTCTCTATATTTTCCACTAATGTTAACCATGAAATATCAAGAAAGTTATTGAGTTCTAGAGTAGTATTTGATTGTTTTTTTCTTTTGAGTAAAGGTGTCCACAAAAGGTAATAGGAGAAGGTGCTCCAGACCTTAGTAGGAACCCAGACCTTAGCACAGCTGACTCCATGATGGAACTACCATTCAGACCATAACACTCAGCACACATCACCAACTGCCAAATGAAAACAAAAGTCTAACCCATCAACGTTAATGTACATCCAGGAAAGTCTCTAAATGCACTAACCTTGCTTTTCTGCTTCTATAGTTCCACTTCTGGGAAACTGTTCTTGTAAATTGAAGTATATCAACAAAGAGTATATCTCTTTTGTGCTTAAAAGCTCACTCTGAGAAAGGCTTGGGGCTACACTGTGATCCTGAATAACCAGTGTAGTCTCTGGAAGGCTAATAAAGACTTTCTTTTGTTTGAACCCTTGTCAGAATAGTTGAGAAGGTTCCGTGAATATACAGACCAACGACTCAAAGTAGTAGATGAGGTGAAGAAAGCAGTTCAGGAGGTAGACAGGAAAGACACTAAAGCTGATATTTTGGAAAAGAAAATTGAAATCATGGAGAAACAAATTGTTTAAAGAAATTGAGACCTTTAAGAAGAATTAAGCAGAAATGCTATAAAAGAAAGACAAATCAGTCCTCACTAGATAACACTAAGCAGGAAAGAGAATGCCAAGAATGGAGGACAAGGTCAATACAATCATACATCTAGGCCTGTGTGTGTCTGTGTGTGGGGGATATGTATATGGAGAAACATGGCAAAAAAAAACCTTGGAAGAAGTTTAGAATACTTTCAAGAGAACAAACTTAAGAATCAATGAAGTTCAAAAAGGAGCTGAAATTAAAAACAGAACAGAAAATATCTGTTCAATAAAATTATCCCAGAAAAGTTTGGGATTTAAGAAAAAGACATGGCTATCCACCCAATAGAAACGTTTGGGACTTCTCTGCAGGCTTACATTTAAGAAACTTCAATTAATTAAACATTTTGTAAGGGGGTTCAAGTGCTTCAATCCCCCTTCTACCGTGCAAAGGTAGGGGAGAAAAAATGGTAAATAGGACAAGGGGATGTGGATCTATTTAGAAGTTGTTCTTTGAAGCAATTCCAATCTCTTTTTCTCAGGATACCAGCAGTCCAGGATACCAAACATGAATCAGCAGTGGTCACACAATCCAGCAGAAGCAGCCAGGCAAGAGACTCATGAAGCACTGTAAAGCTAGCTGTGCAAGTACACCTTTACTGGCTGTTGAGTTCTATTTGTACTCTCTCCAAACATCACATGAGCTCCCATGGGTCTTGCTTCAGCCAAACAGCACGTGAGTCTGCATCAAGTGACACAAGTAGAAATGTTCCACTTGATAGCCCCCCCCTTTTGTTTAAAATATGCTCTTTCCCCTAACACCAGAACCATCCATCTCATCTTATATCATTGGGATGACAGTCTTCTAATAATTGTTTTCTGCTGAATAGTGGTGATGTATTCCTGTCTGGATCCCAAGAAAAATAATATGGTTAATCAAGAAGAAGAAGAAGAAGAAGAAGAAGAAGAAGAAGAAGAAGAAGAAGAAGAAGAAGAAGAAGAAGAAGACAGAAGACAGAAGAAGAAGAAGAAGAAGAAGAAGAAGAAGAAGAAGAAGAAGAAGAAGAAGAAGAAGAAGAAGAAGAAGAAGAAAGAGAGAGAGAGAGAGAGAGAGAACAAGGAAAGAAAGAAAAAGAAAAAAGAAAAGAAAAACTAGCTGTAGCATTTGTTGTCCAGTCTCTGTTTTTATCCAGTCTATGTGCTGTCTGTCAAGTCTGTGTGTGTCCAGTCTCTGTGTGATTGTTCATTTGAGCTACCTCTTTTGAGGCTAATTTGCATG
Source organism: Mus caroli (assembly GCF_978045245.1). NCBI lineage: Eukaryota > Metazoa > Chordata > Mammalia > Rodentia > Muridae > Mus > Mus caroli. The sequence continues at coordinate 34,822,406 of NW_028227260.1, read as the reverse complement.
CATATCTTAGAAAACTGACTGCGTCACCTGGGTTATTTGCTTTGTGAAGACATTCATGTCTTAGCTGATCAGAGTTTCTCCTTGGTCAGATCCAATCTTTATAACCTTTGTTGGTAATAATATTTTCTCATTCCATGTAGATGCATTAGCATAAGCATGCCCCCATTTTAAAACAGTTGCAGGTTTCAATTCTAATATCAACACATCCTTATGGTATATTGGTTGACCTAATTCCTCAGTTTATTCAATAACCTAGCGCTTCTCAGCTACTGTTGTTCCTTTTTTTTTTTTTACCAACATTAAGAATACTTAGAGTTAACAAGGCATTATTTAATCTGTCTCTCGGGGGTGAGGTTACTCTCCCTTTCTGTTTAATAAGCATCTCTTTTAAGGTATGATTGGCTCTTTCTATAACTGCTTGTCCTGTGGGAATGTGTGGTAGGTATACCAGTAACATGTTTTATATTGTAATATGTGAATAATTGTTGCATCTTATTGAATACATATGTGGGAGCATTATCAGTTTAATTTGTGCAGGTATCCCCATATTTGTCATTATTTCCAATAAGTATGTAATTATCCAATCAGACTTTTCATAACTTAAAGGAGTTGACCATTGAAACCCTGAGTACATGTCAACGCTATGGAAATGGTCAGTGAAATGGGAAAGAGACATCTGCCAGATGTCATTTCTTTTGGCACCCATAGGCCTACTGCTAGCAGATAACAGAGTTCGGTTATATAGAGAACATATAGGACATTTTTTAAAAATTATTTATTTGGCTTGGTTCCAAGTGATGGCAATATTTTTTCTTTAAACCTCTCCCATTAATATGATGTTTCTCATGAGAATTTGATGTTTCTAATACATTTCCTATTAGTACTTGGTCAGGTTCATCATTTCCTTGAGCAAATCTATATGAGACTGAATATGGGTAACATATAATGGATGGTTTCTACTTCTGATGCCCTGTTACAATTGAATAAATAATAAGGTTATTTCTGAGTTGTTATCAAGTACAGTTTCAGCAGTCTCTATATGCAAAACAACTCTTTGTGCATATAAAGAATCAGTGATTATGTTAAGAGATTCAGGATGATCAATAATACTATAAAGATGGCATATGATTCTGACTTTTGAACTGAGGTTTATGGACGTTTAAGCAACTTGGTTATTTTGTCTGATTTATAACCTGCCATCCACCTGTTTCCTCATTAGTATAGTGGTGAGTATCCCCGCCTGTCACACGGGAGACTGGGGTTCGATTCCCCAACGGGGAGAAAATGGCTAAACTTTTAACTTCCTTGTACAACAAACCGAAACAAAAATCAATCTAGGTTTAAATGAAAAACAAACAAACAAACAAACAAAAAAAGCACACACATAAAAAACAACCAAACAAATAACCTGCCATCCTCGTCTTATTTGCATCAGTATAAAATGTTGGTGCCTCTGGAATTGGTGTTCTCTTTACAATACATGGAAGAACTTAATTAGTTGTGTTTATGAACTGTATATGTTTACTTTTCTGGTAGTTATTATTAATTTTGTTCAATTAATTACAAGAAGCTCTTTGCCAATTTTCATTGATCACCCATAATAATATAATCTCTGCATTTGTAAGAGGTACTACAATTTGGGTCAAATCTGTTCCTGAAATTGGCATAATCTTATTCTACATTTTATAATTAATTCAGAAATCTTTTCTAGGTCTTTAATTTTTTACTTGGTTTATAAGCAAAGAAAACACATTTCATAATACTATTTTCCATTTGCATAATGAGCCCAGTAGGAGAATGAGTTGAAGGTAAAAATGACCAGAATACAATCAAGTTTAGGATCAATTCTATCCACATATGCCTCTTGCAGTCTTTGTTCTACAGGAGCTAACTCTTTCTCTGCTTCAATTGTTAGACACCTTAGATGTTTATATTGGAATCTCCTTGTAATGTTTGAAACAAATTACTAATTCATATTACTTAATTCAATTGTAGACTTCAGCCAGTCAATATCTCCCATTATTTTTTGAAAAATCGTTAAGAGTTTACAATTAGTCCCTACAGATCTGTAACTTTTTGTTGATTAATTTTATAACCAAAATAACTAAGTGAATTTCTGCTTTATATTTCTCCTGAAGCAGTCTGCAACCCCAAGTATGGCAGAATTCTTTTGTGTTACCTTAAACATATTTTCTAAAACATCTTTGTCAGAATCATCTAACAAAATGCCATCTATCTAATGATAAATGATAGAATGAGGGAATAGTTTATAAATTATTTCTAATGTTTGTTCCACAATCCCTGTGGAAATTCATTCCATGGTATCTCTTTAATGAAAAACTATTATTTAAAGTAGGTACTGAGAACTCAAACCATTTCCTATTCTGATCATGTAAGGATATTTTGAAAAAGTAATCTTTTAAGTCATTTATAATAATAGGTCATAATCTCAGTAACAAAGATGGTAAAAGAAGTCTAGGCTATAAAGAACCCATTTTTTTCAATTACTTTATTAACTGCTCTTAAATATGTTATCATCCTCAATTTTCTGGATTTCTTTTTACAATAAACCTGGGGATTCTATGGTCTGGTAGACTTTTCTATATGTTGACACTGTAGCTGTTCAAATGCCTGCAAATTTCTTTTGTTATGAGCCACTGCTCTTGCCATACAGGTCAGTTTGATAAGCATTTTAGGGGCAAGGCTGTTGGTATGTTAGCAATGGTCCCTTTCATAAATTTGGAAATCCAATCCCTGTGACATCCTGCTTTTTTGACCATGGCCACAGCTTGCAATTGTTCTCTATCACCAGTGTCAATACCTTCCCCAGGAACATCAGCCATATCACCTCTAATTTCCTCATTTGCTTTCCCTGGAATTGGAGGAATATTACAACCCCGTTGTTGTACAAGATCTCTTCCCCATAAATTTATGTATATGTCAGCCATATAAGGTTTCAACTTCCGTCTTTGCCCTTTTGGTCTCACACAGCTAATCCATCTGACAGATTGCCTTACTCCTGATAACTTGCCAATTCCTATAAATTGTGTAAATATTCTGAAGTGGACAATCTGGATTCCAAAACTTTTGGAAAGGTATACTAACATCAGCTCCTTCATCTATCAAACCTTCTATATCAACACCATTCATTTGCACCATTAACTTGAGTCTCTGATCATTAACAATTGTTTGCCAGAACACACATTTTCCAGTACTCCCCAAAGCTCTTGCCCTTTCTACTAGAGTGGTCTTCCCTCTTAATGTAAGAAAACAATAACAGTTAAACAATTCTATCCCCTGCACCAATTTGCATCTCCTTTCTTACATATGCCATGGTTCTAATTTCTTCCTTGCTATCCCCATCAGGATGCACAATAAGTCCTTGAGAAGTTAACCCACTTCTTCCCCATATTGTTCCCACTGTTCCTCAGGGTAAAGGACCATACACACCAGTGGTTAACTAGTAATATTCAACTTTTGGGAATAGGGTTAGAGACATATCTCTGGCCAGATCCAAATCTACATTCCATTCTGTAGCATGTGTAAGGTCAGAAATACTTGATTTTGATTTTCTTGCCTGTTTGGTACTTGCTGTCTGACCACGGAAGACAACTGGTATTGTTTATTGTGAGGCCTCAAGCTGACAGATTCCTCTGTTCATTTTCTGAGGGCAAGAGGTTACCTCGAATGTCTCTCTTAGATCAGCAATCCTTTGACCAACGGTTGCCTTTTCCACAGCAGCTACAATACCTGGAAAAGCTCTGTGGTTCATAGCATTCGGAACCTGCTCATTCTCTTCTATGAACAACATATTCTCTAGAGTCAATGTACCTGCTATTTTCAGTTCTGAATCTTCTAGCCTTACAATCTGTTTAGAAATGGCCAAAATCACCACAATTAAAACATCAGACATTTTGATTTCTAGGATTTCTATCTATGGCTTGTCCTATGATATTAGCAAGATGCTCCTGAAAACCATTAGCAGTTATCTCTCATCCATTTGTCTACTGGGGATCCTCATGCTTTCAATGGTCTAATTGCTCTCTTACATTCAGTATTTGCATTTTCAAAGGCCAATATTTCTATCAGTGACTGTTTTCAGAGTCTGATATGGCTCTATTACAGCTAAACCCAATCTCCATAAGAAATCAGTGAAGGCTTCTGTACGTCCATGTATTAACTTCATAAATAAGGTAGACTTCACACACACACACCCACGCTCCTCAATTATATTCTAAAGCCACAATGCAACACTGTTCAATTATGCCATCATCAGATCAGATTTATTCCTGTAAATCAGCATAAAGCCCTTCACCAAGGAGTTTCTCTTTAGTCTTTATTCCCCCTTGCTCTCTCTCTCTCTCTCTCTCTCTCTCTCTCTCTCTCTCTCTCTCTCGCTCTCTCTCTCTCTCTATATATATATATAATATATATATATTATATATATATATATATATATATTCTGTTGTTCTATTTTTGTGGCTATGTGCTTTCAGCATGACAACCATTGTAATTGCTGTACAGCTTCTACTACAGCTGACACCAAACATTTCCAGTCTTAGGGGATGACCCTATTCTGTGAAGCCCACTTATTTAGCATTTCTTTAACAATTGGATAGTGCAAGCCATGCCTCTTTAAAATGCCTTAGATCTAGCATTTTTACTGGATGCCAGAACAGCTCATTATAGGGTGCAATGCCATCACACTAGTAGGTATATGCTGCACAAAGACTGGGAAGGATGAAGGTGCCTCTGTAGGACCAAACAAATCCTCTCATGGTGCACTCAGCTGAATACTATCCCATTTTACCAACAACTTTTCCTGCTCTGCAGGCCCCTAGCTTCACAGAGGACACATGGCAGTGAAAAATGTATGGAGCAGAGCAAGGCAGTAGTTTACCTTCCAGACTATTTGCTTCCCTTCGTTCCCTGTGTAGTGCACTCCTATTCTCAGACATCAAGATAGAATCCTGTTGGTCTCCTCTCAGTGGACCTTTTTGCTTTCCAAGCATTTAGACCTGTATCTGTGTGCTTAGCCAACTCCCCAGTCTTCTCTAACATAGAGAATTGTCACCACCACCACCCCACCCTGATCTTTTTCAAAAGAGTATATATGAAACCATCCAGTGGAAGAAAGACAGCATTTTCAACAAATGGTGCTGGCACAACTGGCGGTTATCATGTAGAAGAATGCAAATTGATCCATTCCTATCTCCTTGTACAAAGCTCAAGTCCAAGTGGATCAAGGACCTCCATATAAAACCAGATACACTGAAACTAATAGAAGAGCAAGTGGGGGAAAGCCTTGAGCACATGGCCACAAGGGAAAATTTCCTGAACAAAACACCAATAGCTTATGCTCTAAGATCAAGAATTGACAAATGGGACTTCATATACTTACAAAGCTTCTGTAAGGCAAAGGAAACTGTCAATAGGCCAAAGTGGCAAACAAGGGATTGGAAAAAAAATCTTTACCAATCCTACCAATAGAGGGCAAATATCCAATATATACAAAGAACTCAAGAAGTTAGACTCCAGAAAACCAAATAACCCTATTAAAAATTAGGGTACAGAGCTAAATAAAGAATTCTCAACTGAAGAATACCAAATGGCTGAGAAGTATCTGAAAAAAATGTTCAACATCCTTAATTATCAGGGAAATGCATCTCAAAACAACCCTGAGATTCCACTTCACACCAGCCAAAATGGCTAAGATCAAAAACTCAGGGACAGCAGATGCTGGCAAGCATGTGGAGAAAGAGGAACACGCCTCCACTGCTGGTGGGATTGCAAGCTGGTACAACTACTCTGGAAATCAGTTTGGCAGTTCCTCAGAAAATTGGACATAGTATTACCTGAGGACCCAGCAATACCACTCCTGGGTATATACTCAGAAGATGTTCCAACTGGTAATAAGAACACATGCTCCACTATGCTTATAGCAGCCTTATTTATAATAGCCAGAAGCTGGAAAGAACCCAGATGCCCCTCAACAGAGGAATAGATACAGAAAATGTGCTATATTTACACAATGAAGTACTACTCAGCTATTAAAAACAATGACTTCATGAAATTCTTAGGCAAATGGATGGATCTAGAAAATATCATCCCATGTGAGGTAGCCCAATCACAAAAGAATACACATGGTATGTACTTATTGACAAGAGGATACTAGCCCAAATGCTCAAAATACCTAAGATACAATTCACAGACCACATGAAACTCAAGGAGACAGTCCTTCTTAGAAGGGGGAACAAAATATTCACGAGAGGATATAGAGACAAAGTGTGGAGCAAAAAAGGGAAGCAAGGCCATTCAGAGACTGCCCCACCTGGGGATCCATCCTATATACAGACACTATTGTGAATGCCAAGAAGTGCATGCTGGCAGGAGCCTGATATAGCTGTTTCCTAAGAGACTCTGCCAGAGCCTGACCAATACAGATATGGGTGATCGCAGCCACCCATTGGACTGAGCACAGGGTCTCCAGTGGAGGAGTTAGAGAATGGACTGAGGAGTTAAGGGGTTTGCAACCGATAGAAAGAACAACAATATCAACCAACCAGACCACACCCACCCCAAGTTCCCAGAGACTAAACCAGCAACCAAAGAATAAACATGGAGGGACCCATGGCTCCAGCTGCATATGTAACAGAGGATGGCTGTACTGGCTAGTTTTGTGTCAACTTGACACAGCTGGAGTTATCCCAGAGAAAGGAACTTCAGTTGAGGAGATGCCTCCATGAGTTCCAACTGTAAGTCATTTTCTCAATTAGTGATCAAGGGGAAAGGCCCCTTGTGGGTGGGACCATCTCTGGGCTGGTAGTCTTGGGTTCTATAAGAGAGCAGGCTGAGCAAGCCAGGGGAGGCAAGCCAGTAAAGAACATCCCTCCATGGCCTCTGCATCAGCTCCTGCTTTCTGACCTGCTTGAGTTCCAGTCCTGACTTCCTTTGGTGATGAACAGCAGTATGGAAGTGTAAGCCGAATAAACCCTTTCCTCCCCAACTTGCTTCTTGGTCATGATGTTTGTCCAGGAATAGAAACCCTGACTAAGACAAATTGGTACCAGAAGTGGGGTATTCCTGTGACAACCTGACCATGTTTTGGGGAGGACCGTGGAAGGACTTTGGAACTTTGGGCTTGAAGATCCATTCGTTGTTAAGAGCTCTGTCAGATGTTGTGTAGGAGCTTGGAAGATAATGTTGAGAACAGTGCAGAAGATGGAGGTCTGGTTTGTGAAATTTCAGAGGGAAAATTAAAGACTCTTTTCAGGGCCGTTGCTGTTTTGATTGTGAAGATTTTGTAGTTCTGGTTAGCTGGGGCTGAAGAATCAGCTGTGATTAACAAGATACCAGAACTACTAAAGCAAAAACTTTGCATTACTGGGACTATTGATGCTGGTTAGCTGGAGCTAAGAAATTAGCGGTGATTAAGAAGAGACCAGCATCGTTGAGGTGACAACTTCTGGGAAGTGTTTTCTGAAAGCACAAAGAGGCTGTGTTCCAGAGATAGGCAAGGTTGTACTCCTTCTGCAGTGGGACTTGGTAATGTGTAAGGGTCACCCAGGTGGTACTGGTTTTGAAGGCATGAAGGGGTCATGCAGAGCAGCCCAGGCTCGGCACTGTGAGAGGCCATGGAAGGCCATTGGTGAAGGTACAGCCTCAGTTGTAATTGAAGGCCCAGGACTGAAGGGGTCATGCAGCATTTTGGAGATGCCAGTACCATGAGATGACCACCAAGAGCAGCAGCAGCAGTGGAGTACAGGCATCTGGAGCTCAGAGGACGACGTGTGTGCTACAAAGGGCATGGCTGGAGAAGTGACCCAAGCCCTTGGAGGAGCCCAGAAGATCGTGAGTTGGATCCCAGACGTTGGACAGTTGGAGAATGATTTTTGCTTTGATTGTGACTGTGCCCTGATATTTTCCCTCTTGAAGGAAGAAACTGTTTTAGTGGAGCCCACAGTTAAGAGACTTTTAATTGTAAAATGACGTTGGATTTTAAAAGAGATGGATATTTTAAAGAGATTGAAATTTTAAGAATATGTAAAGACTGTGGGACTTTTAAAGTTATTTAGATCTTGGGGATGAGTAAGAATGTAAGGGTTGAGGCTTACTAGTGATGTGTTTGTGTGTCAAGTTGACAAGGGGTCAATTGTACTGGCTAGTTTTGTGTCAACTTGACACAGCTGGAGTTATCCCAGAGAAAGGAGCTTCAGTTGAGGAGATGCCTCCATGAGTTCCAACTGTAAGTCATTTTCTCAATTAGTGATCAAGGGGAAAGGCCCCTTGTGAGTGGGACCATCTCTGGGCTGGTAGTCTTGGGTTCTATAAGAGAGCAGGCTGAGCAAGCCAGGGGAGGCAAGCCAGTAAAAATCATCCCTCCATGGCCTCTGCATCAGCTCCTGCTTTCTGACCTGCTTGAGTTCCAGTCCTGACTTCCTTTGGTGATGAACAGCAGTATGGAAGTGTAAGCCGAATAAACCCTTTCCTCCCCAACTTGCTTCTTGGTCATGATGTTTGTCCAGGAATAGAAACCCTGACTAAGACAATGGCCTTATCTAGTATCAGTGGGAGAGGAGGCCCTTGGTCCTGTGAAGGCTTGGTGCCCCAGTGTAGGGGAATGCCAGGGCAGGAAGGCAGGAGTGAGTGGGTGGGTGGGTTGGGGAGAACCTTAGTAGAAGTGTGGAGAGGGGGGATGGGATAGGGGTTTTCAGGAGGGGAAACCAGGAAAGGGGATAACATTTGAAATGTAAATAAAGAAAATATCCAATAAAATGAGAAAATAATTGTTAGAATTTAAACAATATTGAAACTGTAGTCATTATCAGAGAACTCCCTCAGATAAATCCTATATTTGATAGTAATTGCAAACAATTTAACCCCACTTGCAAATTATATTCATATTAAGTAGTTATTTCAAAAAACCTGAAAAAATCTTTTTAAAAAATCATCTTATGAAAAGAACAAATGAATTTGAATGACATTTACAACAGAATGAAACAAAGACCACCTGCCCATACTTAGCTATCCTTGACAGATTTGAATGTTGGTTGGACTTTTAAAATATTCTTTTACACATCCCCTGTGCAGTGTCACATTGTCTAAGAGCTAGAGAATGATACATTTCAAGAAGAGCTGCTCTATATAGCAAAATCTTCACATAGCCTCGAAGAGCAAAAAAAAAAAAAAAAAAAACTGTCTGTTTTGTTTCCATTTGAGCAAAAGTAAGAGGGGAGGAAGACAAAATAATGCAGAGAACAACAAAAAAAATTTTTGTATGTTAGTCCTGTAATTACACTTTAGGTTACAAAAAGCTTTTGTGGCCTCTAAAACACTAGGGAGGGGTAGCAAATGGTTAGTTTTCCTTTTCCCTGAAGGACTGGGATATTGGGGGTGGAGAGAGGGAAAGAGGAAAAGAAAAGGACTTTTCCTGTTCAGAGTGCTTCCTATTTAATGGTGTGGCATCCACCACATTCATAGCAAGCCCCGTATCTAGAAAGAGCGCTATTACACACCACATAGGGAAGTATGGCTACCTCAGCATCTTCCTCATCTATGTTCTACCCTGGTTTACCTTTACATCTCTTGGATCTCTATTTGGGCACCAAATGTTGCATGTCTTTTCTAGGAAGACAGAAAATTAAATTATACTCCCAAATGGGAATCATACCCACAGCCCCAAAACTGACCTGCACAAGTTCCTCTTGATAAGTAAAATTAGTTTGTTAATGTTCTTTTTAAATAAAAAATGGGAAGTAAAAGGCTATGGACAATTATTGTAATGTCATTGATGCCTCATCTGAATTAATAGAAACTTGAGTTTAGAGTACAATATGCTATTAAAGTGGCAGGGATGACTAATAGGTTCAATGAACATAAAGCACAGACAAAAATCAGACTCTAGAAAAGTTGAATGTTGTGCTATATTCTATCTTTGCTCCTATCAGGGATTTTGCTGACCTCAGCAAACACCATTCAGCTGAGAAGGATGGCTGGTTTTGCTGTAGTCTGCCAGTTAAAAAAGTTAAAAGCTTGGGAGAATTAGTCTCCCTACACTAAGTTTTCTCTATGCTCCGCACTACTCTCCTCAGCTTCTGGTAAACACAATTCTATAATACCAACATCTTTAGACCATATGTGTGACTTCATATCTTCTATGAAGACAATATCTTTAGAGCGTTTTATGTGACTGAGCTCAGTAGGTTTTTTAAAAATTGTGCTTGGTTTATTTTAACTTTGTATAATGTCTTCCAGTCCCATTGATTTTGCTTCAGATTGTGGGATTGCAACATTTTGTGGCAAAGTAATATTCTGTGATATATATATATATATATATATATATATATACATATATATACATACATACACACACACACACATACACACACACACACACACACACATATATATATATATATATATATATATATGCATCACTTTTTATTGTCTATCCATCAGTCAGTGACTACTTAAATTGACTTCAATTTGGGGTTGTACAGAAGTGCAGATATCTCTGACATTTTCATTTCTTTCAGGTAGTAGCAAGATTGTTAGAACATATAGTAGTATTATTTTTAATTTTCTGAGGTGTCAACCATACTGTTTTCTACAATGCCTACAATAAGTCTTTTGTGCACTTTTTAAATGAATTATTTATAGTGTGCTGGCTAGTTTTATCAACTTCACACAAATCTAGATACTTGGAAGTAGGAATCTCAATTGAGAAATTGTATCAGATTGGGTTGTGGGCTTGAATAATGATTTATGTTGGAAGGTACAGCCCACTGTAGGTGGGTGGCACCATCCCTAGGTAAGTGGCCCTGATATATATATATACATACACAAGTGAGCAAGAGGCACTCCTTCTTAGCTTCTGCTTCAGTTTATAACTCCAAATGCCTGCCCTGTTTCTATTAGGTTACAAAATGTTTTCTTCCCTTCTGTCTGTTATGTAATCACTAATTAGTTTCCTCTGCCATGCAGAAGGTTTTGTTTGGTCTGACAGTATTTGAATGTTTTCTCTCTTGTTTCCTGTGCCTTGAGAATTTTTTTCTTAGCAGTATTGGAGATCTGTGAAAGGGTGCTTTAAACATAAATCTTATGCACACTGGCTAACAGAAAGAGAGTACAGAATAGCTGATCGAGCACGCTTAAGGAAGCACAAAAAGCCTAAAAGTCCCCAGCTCATACTGCTAAAGGAGTTTGAGTGGAATCGTTCTGTTATTTTGGTAATAGTAGTGCATCCTACAGTGAGTTTGAGGGTCTTTTAGGGAACCACATACTGGTTATCAAATTCAACTAAACCTCATAAAGTCAAATCATTCAATCCATGGCTCAGTTGAAATCTTAACTTTAAAATGCCCGTTTGTAGAAAGAAAAAAAAAAGCTAGTGGCAAAAACATAAATTGACTTAGAAAATGATAAATTCATGCCCTCTCCTGGAGAGTGTGAGAAAATGTTTTCCTGAACATTTATATGGTTCTGGTTCTGGTTCATCAGTAAAAGGCTTTTTTTTTTTTTTTTTTTTGGTTTTTTAATTATTGTTGTTGAGTGTATAAATGATTGATGGGGCACGGAACAAGAAAGTGTAGGCCACGTCCAAGGTCATCAGGGTGTTTTAAAATGGCACTATAGATGGAAATACCCAAGAATAATTATTACTGGTACTTGTCATTCCTTCTGTCTCTCTCAATGCTACAAATATCAATGTCTTAAAGGATTGCAGAGATAGCTCAGTAGTTAAGAGCACTGGCTGGTCTTCCAGAGCACCCAGGTTTGATTCCCAGAACACACATAGTGGCTCAAAATGATCTATAGCTCCAGCCCCAAGAAATTCCAGGATCCAATACCCTATTCTGGCTCTGAGTGAACCACAAATGCCTACAGTACACAGTCACCCAGACAAAACAAACATAAAATAAAAGTAATTTAAAAAAATCAACACCTTGACATTGAACCCAATGAGTAACTATGAAAAATTTAACAAACCTAATTTGACACTAGTTCCTTATCTATAAAATGAGAGTGACATTAGATATCTTAATATTTTAAGTTCTACCTCTGTTTCTTTAATTATCTTTATTGAATATAAAAAACTTTTTCCTAAGCATGGGTGAATATACGTGATACACTAGGGTCCTAAACACCCAGTGTAGCTGCCTGCTGGCTAATAAAGACTTTCTATTAGCTTAAACCCATAACCAATCTTCTTTAGTGGATACACTACAACAGATAGAACTACCACAAGCTGTTAGCAATATTCTAATGTCCTGTAAGACAGAATGAGTGTAAATATTTTCTAGCTGTACACGTGGTTTTGAATTTCAAACAATTCCATTTGTTTATTTTTAGGATTACTTCCCATGTTTTTAAAGTATGTTTCAGAAGGCCCTTACCTATGCCTATATTTTGAAATATTATTCCTGTTTTACTGAAGTAGTTTTAGACTTATAACCTTTGATCTCATTTGAGCCTTGTGCAGGGTGAGAAATGACCATGTTTCATTTTTCTACATGTGTTTATTTAGTTTTGATATTACTATTAAGTTGAAAATACTCTTTCCACAGTCTGGCATGGTGGTGCATGCCTTTAATCCCAGCACTTATGAGGCAGAGGCAGGATGATCTCTGACTTCAAGACCAGCCTGGCCTACAGAGTGAGTTCCAGGACAGGCAAGGATATACAGAGAAACCCTGTCTTGAAAAAAATAAAGAAAAAATGCTTTTTTTCTTTGTTGAATATTCTCAGTATCTTTGTCATGAGTTTATTTTGTTTCCACTCTATTCTTCTACTATTCCTCTGTATATGTTGAAATCACATATACTGATACATCTATGACTATTCTTTTTGCTATTCAGGATCAGTTTATGTTCTTTTTCTCTATTTTTGTAAACTGTCCTATTGGAGTTTGCTTATGGTTGGTTTTGGTAATCAAGCAATTTCTAAGACATAATAACAATAATCAAACAACTTGAGAAAAAAGTGAATGAAGGACTAGCACTCTTTCTTAATTGGTCACCAGTACTATCTTAATCAGTCACCATTTCCTTCTTAATGCAAGAAGTAGGTGATGGGTACACTCAAACCTTTTGACATGGCTATGATTAAGAAACTGTAAAGCCTCCTACTCTATGAGTAGTAGGCTTTCTGTTGTTTCTGTTGTTGAAATCCACTTTAATCGATGGTGGTGTAATAAGATACAGAAGATTGTTTAAATTTTGTTCTATCTGTTGAGGCTTGCTTTGTAACTGAGTATATGGTCAGTTTTGGAGAAGTTTCCATCCATGCAGTGCTGATATATATGCTTGGGTGAGAGATGTTATGTCCTTTTGGTTCTTTCACTTCTGTTAGTTCCATTTTCTGTTTTCCTCTGGGTAACCTGTCCATTGGTGAGAGTGAGTTATTGAAGTCTCACACTATTAATGTGTGAGGTTTGATGTGTGATTTAAGCTTTAGTGGTTTCTTTTACAAATGTGGGTGCCCTTGCATTTAGGGTTTACGTGTTGAGAATTTACATACTGTCTTAGTGGATTTTTCCTTTGATGAGTATAAAGTGTTCTTCCTTATCTCTTTTGATTGACTTTGGTTGAAAGTCTATTTTATTTGATATTAGAATAGGTATTCCAGCCTGCTATTTGGGTCCATTTGCTTGGAAAATCTTTTTCCAGCCCTTTACTCTAAGTTAATGTTTATCTTTTTTTTTTGCTCAGGAGTGTTTCTTGTATGCAGTGGAATGATGGATCCTGTTTTCTCATCTGTTCCAATAGTCTTTGTCTTTTTATTGGAGAATTGAGTCCAATGATATTGAGAGATATTAATGACCAGTGAGTTTTAATTCCTGTTATTTTGGTGTGTTTGGAGGAGGTTAACCTTTTTTGGTTTTGCTGGCATGAGATTATTTATTTCCTCTGTTTTTGTGTGTGTAGTTAGCTTTCTTGGAATGTAGTTTGCCTTTTAGTAGCTTCTCAAACGCAAACTTGTACAACCACTTTGGAAATAAAGTGGTTTCTCAGAAAATTAGGACTCAATCTATCTCAAGACCCAGCTATATAACTCCTGGGCATACCTACAAAGGATGATTAATTCTATCACAAGAATGCTCACTCAGCTATGTTCATAACAGCTTTAATCACAATAGCCAGAAACTGGAGACAACCTAGATGTTCCTCCGCTGAAGAATGGATAAAGAAAATGTGGTACATTTACACAGTGGAATATTACTTAACTGTAAAAATAATAATAACATCATGATTTTTGCAGGCAAAAGAATGGAACTAGAAAAAAATCATCCTAAGCAAGGCAACCCAGGCCCTGAAAGACAACCATGATATATGCTAAGTTATAATTGGATGCTCACTGTAAAGTAAAAGATATTCAGACTACACATGGATCCTCCTGGGAGGATAAATTGGAATAGAGTTTGTAGGTAGATTGGGAGACAGGTGGAGACGAGAATAGGAAGGATCAGGTAAGAGGAGGATGGAGGAAGAAAGTACTAGGAAAGACAACTTGAATTAGCAGGGATTTGAAGGTAAAGTAAAAACCTAGTGCAATGGAAATTCCCAGGAATCTACTATGGTCTTCACACCCACATTCACACGTAGCCTTAATTAGCCATCTCTTGTAAGCCAGAAAGTCTTCCAGTGGAGGGATTGGGACATCAATCAGCTACAAAAACCTTCAACATACAATTTGTTCTGCCTGCAAGATGTGTTGGGGTAAAGGTGGTGCAGAAATTGTGGAAGTGGACAACCAGGACTGGTCCAACTTGAGACCCATGCCATGAAAGGGACACCACTCCTGACACTTCCTGGATGGCCAGGAACCAGAGGCTGGATAGCCCAGAGACCTAGGTTAGAACCAAACACGACTAGAAAAATAAATAAGTGGAATGATTCCTAATGATATTCTGCTATACTTGTAGACATTAGCTAGTCCAGTTGTCTTTAAAGAGACTTAATTAAGCAACAGATGTTGATCGGAGCAGATGAAAAGCCCCACAGCTAAGCAGTAGGCAGAGCTTGGAGAGTCCTGTGGAGGAGGGGGAGGAAGGATCAGATGACCCAGAGGAGTCAAGGACACCACAAGAACAGGACCCACAGAATCAGCTGACCAGGACTCATGAGGACTTGCAGATATCAGGCAGCCTGTATAGGTCTTATCTAGGTCCCCTGTATACGTGTTATGGTTGTGTAGCTTGATCTTTTTGTGGGATTCTTAACAGTGTGAGCAAAGACTATCCATGACTCTTTTGTCTGTTTTTGGAACCCTTGTCCTCTTATTGGATTACTTCATCCAGCCTTAGTGTCCCGAGCTATTGTTCTCGCCCGCAGGAACGCACACGGGACACAAGAATCCTTCTGCAGCCAATCTTTATTACATATTGATGAGGAAGACCAAGAAGCCTCAGAAAGGTGCTGCTTAAATACCCCCTGGTGTGGCGTGTCCACGCCTGACTGGTTGCTTTACCCACGATCTCATACGCCCCGGGGGTGGG
Organism: Mus caroli; assembly: GCF_978045245.1. NCBI lineage: Eukaryota > Metazoa > Chordata > Mammalia > Rodentia > Muridae > Mus > Mus caroli. Next base: position 34,806,910 of record NW_028227260.1, on the reverse strand, counting down.
CTTGTGACTTTGGTGCGCTTTTACTCCTGCACATGTGCACATAGCTTGTTCTTTGTTTAGGTGGCATAAGGCACTGCGGAAGCCAGCGCCATCTTATGATGGTAAATGTTATTGCGGCTCTCCACACCTTAGTATGAGGGAACATAGTCTTATTGTCACTTGTTATTCCATGTTTAGTTGATAACCCTGGGAGACCTAGCCTTTTCTGGAGAGAAACAGAGGATGCTGTGTGGATCTGAGGGAGAGGAGAGGTCAGAGGGAGGGGCTTGAAGGAGAGAAGGGAAGAGAAACTGTGGTCAGGATGTAATATATGAGGAAAGAATACATATATACATACATACATATATGTATACATACATACATACAAACAAACATACATAGAAGAATACATACATATATACATATATACATACATACATACATAGCATAGCATAGCATAAAACAAACAAATTAAAAGCAAACATAAAATTTCTTTCACAGTCTCCAAGGATGAACACTAAAGACGCTCACCAGTGCAGCCCAGATCAGTTTCGCACACTTTGGGCCACTGTCTGTGCCTCATTGGCTGAGTCAGTAGAGGGTGAGTTTGAGCTGTCTTTGTTTTTTAACTTTCTAGGACCTTGAGGTGCATAATTAAATTATTTGAGATATCTGTGATTGTTGTCATATTCATGTAAATATATATGACCAAAAGAAAAAATATCACAGTAATTTTCAATGAAATGCCTCTTCAGCACACTGGCCACCTAATATGTTGAAATTAATCCTGATTCTTTAATATAGTAACATCCTTCTGTAGTCATAGTAATGGGTGTGATGTGGAGAAAGGAAGTTTGGTAAGGTGAGTAATCTTTTCCATGTTTCTAGAAAGTGTTTATACATTCTGATTTTTCCAGTTGTCCTTATGGTATTTATCATATCCCTCATACTCCCCAAAGCATCCCAATTTGGCTCTCTTCTCTTAATAAGGCAATCACAGCAATTAGAAAGTAATATGAGGTGGATCAGTAGTTAAGAGCACAGGTTGCCCTTCTAGCGGATCAAAGTTCAATTCCAAGGACCCATATGGAAGTTCACAGCTGCCTGTAACTCTAGTTCCAGAGGATCCTATGTCCTCTCTGGCCACTGCAGCAGGCCATGTATGTGGTACACAGACATTGTTATGACATTTGAATGTTATTCCTACATATAGATTACTTCACTGGGTATCAGATGTTATGCCAGCACTCTTGCCTAACTGTGTACAGATATTTACTTATTATTTATCATTATTGAGAAGTGGAGAGGGTGATTCTGAAGCTTTGATCTGGAACCTGTTTACTAATGCTGATGGTCCTTGCCCTCAATTAGTTTTTGATCTATCAATAAAGTGGCCAATAGCCAATGACTGAGCATGGGGCAAGACACTGAGAGTTACACAAGTAGGACCCAGGGGAATTGAGAGAGATGGGGAGAGGAGAGAAAAGGGAATGAGATAAAGCCAACCAGCCATGTGAGTGGCCACTTCCCCAACTGGGCCTGGGGTACCAGGAGAGGTTTAGCAGTGACCAGTCTCTGTGTTAGCCAAGGCATTTTAAGAATAACTGGTGTGTGTGTGTGTGTGTGTGTGTGTGTGTTTTCTTTTTTCAGATACAAGATAGTTCCTGGGTTGGTGTGTACCTGTGACAAGCCAGGAACACAGAGCAGTGTAAACAAAATTACATGCTACAGAGAAGAAAGAAATATTCAGTGAAAAGCAGAATGCCTAATTACAACTATTATGAGTAGCTCACTGAATGTTAGTAATATACATAGCAGATGTAGTCAATGAACCAGAACTTAGAGTACTTCTAACCTTGTCATCTTTATTGCATTCCATTTCCTTATCCTTACAGCCAGAATGGCGGTGTTGCTTTCTGCTCTTTAAATGAGGTGTGACTATAGTGCTCAGGGTAACCAGTAACTGAATGGCAACTGCACCTGACACTGTGCTAAGCTCTTTATGGGGAATACCTCCTTTGAAGGGTGAAGATAAAAAAATTGGAAAAGGTCTTCTCTTGCCCAGAAATATGCAAGTAGGGAATTTCTGGTTTAAAATTTAAATTTATTTTAGCATGCTTAAAGGGACCAGAGCAAAATATTTCACTATATAGAAATGTTGCTTCATTAAATTCCAGATTAATTTTGAAGCTAACATGCCTGCAGCATTTTGTAATAATTTTAAATCACATTAAGTGAGATTTTTGACCTAAGGGAAGAACTAGGAATGGAATTTTATTTAAATGCTTTTCTTCTTTGAATTACCTTCTAGCATATTATGCATCTCTGGCCATTTTTCCTCTGTTCTTGGTAACTAATGTCTGCCTATGTACGTTGATGGCATAATCTAAAACTGATGCCCAGATAAGTCAGCTGCTTTGAAAGATGCAGATGAGACCATTGGTGACAGGCAACATAAGCAGAGGCGCTGAGCTGCAGCCTAGCAAATGCAATTTGCACATACATATCTTAACTTGAGGCTGAGAAAATGATAATCCTGGATGGCAACTGCTGTTTCAATGTTATTTTGAGAATCATAGGAAACTAGACCTAAACTCATATATGTGAAAGATGTTTACTGCTGGATAAGAGTGAATTATTTTCAAGTCAGTAAGACAGCAAACTGTTAAGAACAAGCCTTTGTATAACAGACTTCTGTTTGTGAAGTATGCTATGAAAAAGGGGGGGGGAGCACAAGGCTTGATGAAAAAGGTAAACTACATCATTTCTTGCCACTTTCGATGTAAAGCAGAGACCAAGTAAACAATTTGCTCTGCCCATATGTAATAATAATACAGCCCCCTTCCTAGTCTCTCACATAATTATCCCTGCCTCCATTAACTCTATGCATACCAATTGCTTGTCCCCTAAAAATTCAACTCTAATACATGTAAAAAAATAAATCAGAAAATTAAAACCTACCAAATCTGATGGTCCCAAATATCATGTTTAATTCTCTGTAATGTATCCTTCATTCTGTAGAAGACCATTAGCAATAAGGATATGCCATCAAACAAAAGAATGTGTCACAGGGATGGGATGGCTTAGTGGTAAAATGCTTGCTGCAAGACAAGGAGGACAAGTTTAGATCCAAATGGTGTGGAGTAATTGCACTCATGCTTGTAATCTGTATTATGTGGAATGGAAATAAAATGATGTCTGGTGTATGCCCATAACATCAGCGAGGAATGTGATGGAGCAACACGGTGTAGAGGTTCCTCCATCTTCTATTCTTGCTGGGGTCTGAAGTGGAAATTTCTGGGTTTATTGGAGACTCGATTGTATCATGTGATGTTTGTCGGTTAATTGTCTTATGAGAGGAGGTTTTTGCTGAAGCAGACACATGAAAGGTTGCTTTACTGAGAACAGATATGTGGTGGAGTTTTTGGGTTTTGTTTGTAATTTCTTTGTTTGTTTTCTTCTGAGAGCTGCCTGGGTGTGTGATATTTGGCTAGAGTGGATGCTTGAGAGAACATGTGATGCTTGGAAAGGGTATAAATATAACCCAACAGACAGTGGATGACACTCTGTAGTACTGATTTGCCTTGACACTCTTTGCTGGTCTTCATTGGGCTTTGCTGACACTGGTCTTCGATGACTACACAATGATCTTTTCTAATCTTTATTTATTGTCACTTTGTAGAGAAAAATGCACCAAAGAACTTCTGGTGGTGTTCAAGGGGCTTCTTGTTGCTTCCAAGGATTTGGGCAGATTGGGGGAGTACTTCTTCTGGATCCAACTGCCATTGCTAATTAGTGAATGGGGCCTGGGAGTGGATCTAGCTACCAGTGCTGATTCATGTGAACTGAACTGCTGCTATCCTAACAATGCAGACTGGATTCACTCCAAAGAACTATTTATAAACAAGTCCCCATCCTCCTTTGCTCTATTAACATTTCATTTCCACTACCTCCAGTGTGTGGTGGTCTAGAAGGAAGGGTAAAGTATTTAAGTACATTTTTAAAGTAGGTTTTGAAAAATATAAGCCTACAGAGGCCACTAGAATCTGATCTCCTTGATGCCGAATCTCATGAAAACTAGCCAACAATATTCTAGAAACTCAAGGTCAGGACATTCTGGCTAAATTAGTGTCTATTAAACTGCCTCTTTGTGTGAAACTCCCTCCACCTAACTAACATTAGCTTCTGTTAAACTGTTTAAGGACACACACCTCCATCTTATTGCATGTGTTAGCCTCTGTTAAACTTACTTGCTTCAAATGCTTATTTCTAAGAAGCCCCCTGTAGCTGCCAAGATAGATTCCAGAACATAGCTTTAGTTTCTGCAAAAAAAAAAAAAAAAAAGAAAAGAAAGAAAGAAAGAAAAGAAAAGAGAAAAGAAAAGAAAAGAAAAGAAAAGAAAAGAAAAGAAAAGAAAAGAAAAGAAAAGAAAAGAAAAGGAAGAAAAACCAAAAACCTATGTTCTGTACATTCAAAACTACACCCATGTCCCCAAATACTTGAGTATAGTCTCAGCTGGCTGGAATAAAGACTTTCAATTGGCTATACACTGTGTGTCTGAGTGCTCATCTCTGGTGAAGTCTCTGTAATGTTTTGGAGGTCCCACCGAGATCCTAAAGACTGGGCCCAGATATTTAGGGGCCTCAAGATCCACAGGTGTTGGGAAGAGTGTCCCAAGCTGAGAGGACTCTTAGGGATCATGTGGCCTGAGATGTTCCAGAGAACCAAGAAAATCACCTGTGACCAATTGTTGCAGAAAGCTCCAATACCACCATCCAGAAGGGTAAAACAAAAATCATCTGGCTTGAGTGCCTCTGGAGGTAGGTGCACTCTTGTCGAAGGTGGCACTTGAATAAGACATGAAAGAGGAGGTCCAACATGATCAGGCTTGTAGATCCTGTGTCCAGATCTGTGTGAAACTTACCAGAGCCCTCTGGTTTATTGGATGAATGACTGTTTAATGCCACCTTTGATTTGTCTGGTCATTTGTTATCTGTGCGTGTATTGTATCTGTCTCAGTGTCTATAAGTCAGTCTGACTTGACCTTGGGATGACAGGGAATGCAAACATCCAGAGAAACCCTCTGTGGTGGTTTGAATATGCTGGTTAAAGGAGTGGCACTATTTGGATGTGTGACCTTGTTGAAGTAAGTGTGTCACGATGGGGGTTGGTTTAGAGACCCTCCTCCTAGCTGCCTGAGAAGCCTATTTGCCTTTGGAACAAGATGTAGAACTCTCAGTTCCTCCAGTGCAGTGCCTACCTGGATGCTGCCATGTCCTTGCCATGATAATAATGGACTGAACCTCTAAACCTGTAAGCCAGCCCCAATTAAATGTTGTCCTTTATAAGAGTTGGCTTGGTCATGGTGTCTCTTCTCAGCAATGGAAACCCAAACTTAGACATCCTTTAAAGCATATGTTAAAACACTTTCAAAAGTACTTTTCAGATGGGAACAATTATGGTATTAATTTTTCATCTGGAAGACACTGTATTCTTTGTAAATGTCAGTGGTCCTCATTTCAAGGTGGGATAGCCATCTGAGGGACTCTTTGGATCCTCAGGCAGTCAGAGCAGTCTGAGAAGTTTTTAACAGGCTCTCCCAGTCTTCCTGATCAATTTACTTATGCTAATTGTTGGGTATCCCTTGGCCTTCATGGCTGAAAAATTGTGCTTTCTTTGGGAATCTGGGTTCTCTTGGTCCAATTGGAACACTAGGAGAAACCAAGACTACTGCAGGTTCTCCCTGTTTCATCTGAAGACATAGACATTCTGCCTCTTTATGTCCTGACTTAACTATCAGGAAATCTAAGAGGGCCCAAAGTCCTCTCCACAAGAAAGGTCAGTATGCCACATCTACTACACCCTTTTCTCCTGTATGCAATTGAAGCAGCTCTGCCTATAAGAAGGACAGATAAGCTTATGTCTGAGGCTGAGACCATCATTTGTTTTCCCTTTGAGGGAAGTTAAGCACCTCATTACAGACAAGAAGAAGAAAGCAAGGAAGGAGATCCCCTTCCCCCAATTTATAATATATGTTCCCTTCATCACCAGTGATTTTTGTATAACTAGAAGACTCTAAACCTTCTTTTTCAGAGAAGCCACAGGGCCTTACCAGTATCTTGGAAATTGTTTTGTATAAGCACCAGCCATCTTAAGATCATTACCAGCAGCTCCTCTCTACCTTGTTTACAGCCAAAGAACAAGACTAAATGCAGGAAGTTGGCTCTGAGGCCAAATAGTGAAACAATGCCTATCACAGAAGCCTAGGTAGAGTTAATCTTCCTGTCCGCCTGACCCAATTGAGATCCAAACACCAGTGAAGGCAAGGGATTGTTAGATGCTTTTCAGCAAACATTGTTGGGGGGATTAAGCACAGCCAAAATCCTATCACCTTGTCCCAGAATATTCAGATAATTCAAAGGCCTGATAACCTAACCACTGAGTTTCTGGAAAGCTCTGTGAGGTGTAGATGGTATTTACTCCGGAGCCTAGAACCTGTTGTCCTTAAAAACAGCAAACAACTAATATTGCTTTTTTCATGCAGTCATCCCCAAACATCCAGAGAAAGTTTCAGAAATTAGAGAAATTTGAAGGGATGAAAAATATTCTCAACCTTTAGAAGCTTCTCTGAAATTTTACAATAGCTGAGATTCAGCCAAAGACAGACAGGGAAAGAAACTCCTCTGTGCAGGAATTGTTACCTTTAGGGACATGGACAATAGAGAAAATGGCGGAAAGAGACCAGTAGAAAACATCTGGTAAAGGACTAATGTGCCTATTTAAGTAGAAGGGACACTGGAAGAATACCCAAGGAGAAAAGAAAGAGGAAAGACATCCTATCCTCCATCTAGCCGAAAATTAGCAGGGCAGGGGTTTCATACTACTTCTGCCTTCTACTGGGCCCTGTCAGCCAACCCATATTTATCTTTGAATTTACTGACCCAGAGGATAGATATACTGGCCAACTAACACGGACTCAGTTGCCACAGTGGTTCAAAAACTCAGAGATTGATGAAGTCCTAAGTGCAGATCCACAAAACATCCTGCTCCAATATGTAGATGATGTCATTTATAGCTTCAACCACTGAGGAGGAATGCAGACAGGCAACAAAAGGCCTTTTAGAAACCCTCCCATCTTGGGTCCCGGATCCCTCAGAGACTAGTCTGCGTAGGTGAGAGTGCTGACTACAGAAGCGACAAAGCTTCTGGGACAGGCAGAAGCTGCACAGTTACTGGGACAGGCAGAAGCAGCACAGCTACTGGGACAGGCCCTGTTTCAGGCCTTCATCTTCAGCCAGGAGGCAAGTCTTGAATGCCAGATATCTGTGCACCTTCCCTGCAAGAGGAGAGCTAGCCTGCAGACAGTACTCTGACCACTGAGACTCAGGAGAGAGCTAGACTCCCAGGTATGCTGACAAAGGCTAACAGAATCACAGGAGGAACAAGCTCCAACCAGAGACAACTATAACAACTAACTCCAGAGATTACCAGATGGCAAAAGGCAAACGTAAGAATATTACTAACAGAAACCAAGACCACTCACCATCATCAGAACCCAACACTCCCAACTCAGCCAGTCCTGGATACCCCAACAAACCTGAAAAGCAAGACTTGGATTTAAAATCTTATCTCATGATGCTGGTAGAGGGCATCAAGAAGGGCTTTAATAACTCACTTAAAGAAATATATGAGAACAGTGCTAAAGAGGTAGAAGTCCTAAAAGAAATAAAGAAAAATACAACCAAACAGGTGATGGAATTGAACAAAACCACTCAAGACCTAAAAAGGGAAGTAGACACAATAAAGAAAACCCAAAGTGAGACAACGCTGGAGATAGAAACCCTAGGAAAGAAATCTGGAACCATAGATGCGAGCATCAGCAACAGAATACAAGAGATAGAAGAGAGAATCTCAGGTGCAGAAGATTCCATAGAAAACATGGGCACAAATGAAAGACTCTGAAAGGACTCTGCCCCTCGCTCAGGCCTCAGGACAATAGCGGACACCCAAGAACTCACTACAGACCAAGCTTGTTGCAAACCACATGAGGCTTTATTCGGAGAAAGCCAGAGCTCTGGGGACGACTCATATCCCACGCAGGGGTAGAGGAGTCGACCCCGAGGGGAAAGAGGTCCCACTTTTTATAGGCCCTCAGGGTGGGAAGGAGAAGGGGGAGAGTAGGGAATTTCCAGATCTAAACAATGTCTATTTTCAAGAAATGGGTATGGGAGGGGTACAAGAAAAGAGTCTAAAGAAGGTGCAGCAATGGGCACACACCTGGTCAGAACATTGGCAGACACACAGGTTCGAGGAGTGGCAAGAGCATTGTGCACCTCTATTTTTCTAAATCAGTGAAGCTAGTTCTGCTAACACTGACGGCTATCTTGCCAATTTCAGGGCTTCTGTGCCCTTTCACATTCTGCCAGGATCTTTCACAACAATCAAAGAAAATGCAAAATGCAAAAAGATCCTAACTCAAAACATCCAGGAAATCAAGGACATAATGAGAAGAACAAACCTACGGATAATAGGAGTAGATGAGAATGAAGATTTTCAACTTAAAGGGCAGCAAATATCTTCAACAAAATTATAGAAGAAAACTTCCCAAACCTAAAGAAAGAGATGCCTACAGAACTCCAAATAGACTGGACCAGAAAAGAAATTCCTCCCGACACATAATAATCAGAACAACAAATGCACTAAATAAAGATAGAATATTAAAAGCAGTAAAGGAAAAAGGTCAAGTAACATATAAAGGCAGGCCTATTAGAATTACACCAGACTTCTCACCAGAGACTATGAAAGCCAGAAGATCCTGGACAGATGTTATGCAGACCCTAAGAGAACACAAATGCCATCCCAGGCTACTATACCCAGCAAAACTCTCAATTAACATAGATGGAGAAACCAAAGTATTCCATGATAAAACCAAATTCATGCAATATCTTTCCACGAATCCAGCCCTTCAAAGGATAATAACAGAAAAAAACCAATACAAGGACGGAAATCACGCCCTAGAAAAAGCAAAAAAGTAATCCTTCAAAAAACCCAAGAGAAGACAGCCACAAGAACAGAATCCCAACTTTAACAACAAAAATAACAGGAAGGAACAATTACTTTTCTTTAATTTCTCTTAACATCAATGGACTCAATTCTCCAATAAGAAGACATAGAATAATATACTGGCTACACAAACAAGACCCAATATTTTGTTGCTTACAGGAAACCCACCTCAGGGAAAAGGACAGACGCTACCTGAGAGTGAAAGGCTGTAAAACATTTTTCCAAGCAAATGGTCTGAAGAAACAAGCTGGAGTAGCCATTTTAATATCGAATAAAATTGACTTCCAACCCAAAGTTATCAAAAAAGACAAGAAGTGGCACTTCATACTCATCAAAGATAAAATCTTCCAAGAGAAACTCTCAATTCTGTATATCTATACTTCAAATACAAGGGCAGCCACATTTATTAAAGAAACTTTAGTAAAGCTCAAAGCACACATTGCCCCTCCCACAATAATATTGGGAGACTTCAACACCCAACTCTCACCAATGGACAGATCCTGAAAACAGAAACTAAACAGAGACACATGGACACTAACAGAAGTTATGAAACAAATGGATCTAATTGATAGCTACAGAACATTTTATCCTAGAACAAAAGGATATACCTTCTTCTCAGCGCTACATGGTACCTCCTCCAAAATTGACCACAAAATTGGTCACAAAACAGGCCTCAACAGATACAAAAATATTGAACTTATCCCATGCATCCTATCTGATCACCATGGATTAAGGCTGATCTTCAACAACAACATAAATAATAGAAAGCCAACATTCACGTGGAAACTGAACAACACTCTTCTCAGTGATACCTTGGTCAAGGAAGGAATAAAGAAAAAAATTAAAGACTTTTTAGAGTTTAGTGAAAATGAAGCCACAACATACCTAAACTTATGGGACACAGGAAGGCAGTCCTAAGAGGAAAACTTATAGCCCTGAGTACCTCCAAAAAGAAACTAGAGAGAGCATACACTAGCAGCCTGACAGCACACCTAGAAGCTCTAGAACTAAAGGAAGCAATTCATCCATGAGGAGTAGATGGCAGGAAATAATCAAACTCAGGGCTGAAATCAACCAAGTAGAAACAAAAAGAACTATTCAAACAATCAACCAAACCAGGAGCTGGTTCTTTGAGAAAATCAACAAGATAGATAAACCCTTAGCCAGAATAACTAGAGGGCACAGGGACAGTATCCTAATTAACAAAATCAAAAATGAAAAAAGGAGACATAACAACAGAACCTGAGGAAATCCAAAACATCATCAGATCCTACTACAAAAGGCTATACTCAACAAAACTAGAAAACCTGGATGAAATGGACAACTTCCTAGACAGATACGAGGTACCAAAGTTAAATCAGGATCAGATTAACGATCTAAACAGTCCCATTTTCCCTAAAGAAATAGAAGCAGTCATTAATAGACTTCCAACCAAAAAAAAGCCCAGGACCAGATGGGTTTAGTGCAGAGTTCTATCAGACCTTCAAAGAAGATCTAATTCCAACTCTTCTCAAACTATTCCACAAAATAGAAACAGAAGGTACTCTACCCAATTCATTCTATGAAGCCACAATTACTCTGATACCTAAACCACACAAAGACACAACAAAGTAAGAGAACTTCAGACCAATGTCCCTTATGAATATTGATGCAAAAATAATAAAATCCTCGCAAACCGAATCCAAGAACACATCAAAATAATCATCCATCATGACCAAGTAGACTTCATCCCAGGGATGCAGGGGTGGTTTAATATATGGAAATCCATCAACGTAATCCACTATATAAGCAAACTCAAAGACAAAAACCACATTATCATCTACTTAGATGCTGAGAAAGCATTTGACAAAATCCAACACCCCTTCGTGATAAAAGTCTTAGAAAGATCAGGAATTCAAGGCCCATACCTAAACATAATAAAAGCAATCTACAGCAAACCAGTAGCCAACATCAAACTAAATGGTGAGAAACTCGAAACACTCCCACTAAAATCAGGGACTAGAAAAGGCTGCCCACTCTCTCCCTACCTATTCAATATAGTACTTAAAGTTCTAGCCAGAGCAATTCGACAACAAAAGGACATCAAGGGTATACAAATTGGAAAGGAAGAAGTCAAAATATCACTATTTGCAGATGATATGATAGTATATATAAGTGACCTCAAAACTCCACCAGAGAACTCCTAAACCTAATAAACAGCTTCAATGCAGTAGCGGGATATAAAATTAGCTCAAATAAATCAATGGCCTTTCTCTACACAAATGATAAATGGACTGAGAAAGAAATTAGGGAAACAACACCCTTCACAATAGTCACAAATAATACAAAATACCTTGGTGTGACTCTAACTAAGGATGAGAAAGATCTGTAGGATAAGAACTTCAAGTCTCTGAAGAAAGAAATCGAAGAAGATCTCAGAAGATGGAAAGATCTCCCATGATCATGGATTGGCAGGATCAATATAGTAAAAATGGCTATCCTGCCGAAAGCAGTCTACAGCTTCAATGCAATCTCCATCAAAATTCCAACTAAATTCTTCACTGAGATAGAAAGGGCAATTGGCAAATACATCTGGAAAAATAAAAAACCTAGGATAGCAAAAAATATTCTCAACAACAAAAAAAAAGAACCTCTGGTGGAATCACCATGTCTGACATTAAGCTGTACTATAGAGCAATTGTGATAAAAACTGCATGGTACTGGTATAGCGACAGACAAGTAGACCAATGGAATAGAATTGAAGACACAGAAATGAACCCACACACCTATGGTCACTTGATCTTTGACAAGGGAGCTAAAATCATCCAGTGGAAAAAAAGACAGCATTTTCAACAAATGGTGCTGGCACAACTGGTGGTTATCATGTAGAAGAATGCGAATCGATCCATTCCTATCTCCTTGTACTAAGGTCAAATCTAAGTGGATCAAGGAACTTCACAGAGACACTGAAATTAATAAAGGAGAAAGTGGTGGAAAGCCTCGAAGATATGGGCACAGGGGAAAAATTCCTAAATAGAACAGCAATGGCTTGTATTGTAAAATCAAGAATTGACAAATGGGACCTCATAAAATTACAAAGCTTCTGTAAGGCAAAAGACACTCAATAAGACAAAACGGCCACCAACACACTAGGAAAGGATTTTTACCAATCTTAAATCTGATATGGGGTTAATAGCCAATATATACAAAGAGCTCAAGAAACTGGACTCCAGAAATTCAAATAACCCCATTAAAAATGGGGTTCAGAGCTAAACAAAGAATTCTCAACTGAGGAATACCAAATGGCTGAGAAGCACCTGAAAAAATATTCAACATCCTTAATCATCAGGGAAATGCAAATCAAAACAACCTTGAGATTCCACCTCACACCAGTCAGAATGGCTAAGATCAAAAATTCAGGTGACAGCAGATGCAGGCGAGGATGTGGAGAAAGAGGAACACTCCTCCACTGCTGGTAGGGTTGTAAGCTTGTACAACCACTCTGGAAGTCAGTCTGGAGGTTCCTCAGAAAATTGGACATAATACTACCAGAAGATCCAGCAATACCTTTACTGGGCATATACCCAAAAGAAGTTCCAACTGGTAATAAGAACACATGCTCCACTATGTTCATAGCAGCCTTATTTATAATAGCCAGAAGCTGGAAAGAACCCAGATGTCCCTCAACAGAAGAATCGATACAGAAAATGTGGTACATTTACACAATAGGTATTATTCAGCTATTAAAAACAATGGATTTTTGAACTTCTTGGGCAAATGGATGTATCTCTAGGATATCATCCTGAGTGAGGTAACCCAATCACAAAAGTCACTAGATATGCACTCACTCATAAGTGGATATTATCCCAGAAACATAGAATGCCCAAGATACAATTTGCAAAACACAAGAAAATCAAGAAGAGGGAAGACCAATTGGTGGATACTTCATTACTCCTTAGAATAGGGAACAAAATACCCATGAAAGGAGTTACAGAGACAAAGTTTGGAGCTAAGACAAAAGGATGGACTATCCAGAGACTACCTCACCCAGGGATCCATCTCATAAACAACTACCAAACCCAGACACTATGGCAGATGCCAGCAAGCTTTTGCTGAAGAGACCCTGTTATAGCTGTCTCTTATGTATATGGCAGTGCCTAGCAAACACAGAAGTGGATGCTCACAGTCACCTATAGGATAGAACACAGGGCCTCCAATGGAGAAACTAGAGAAAGCACCCAAGGAGCTGAAGGGGTCTACAACCCTATAGGTGGAACAACAATATGCACTAACCTGTGTGGGGAATTGCATGTTGGTCTCCAGTCGACCTGAGGTGTGAACCCAGATAGTTATAATTCATCTTCATGACATGGTAGGAGTTCCCTCATGCTCCTGGAACTCAGGCCCCTGCCTAATGTACCACCTCCAGGCAGTGATTGACAGCTGCATGGGCGGGACCCGCCTAGCTGGGCTGAACCCCTGCTAAAAGCCTTCCACTTAACCCTTTACTCTCCAGTTAAAAGAAAAAGAAAACAGAGGGAAGTATGCCCCTCCCCACATCCAGATAAGCCCAAGAAAGCTGCATTGAAGCTGTGCTATCCAACAGGAATGCCTGAATCATGCTTTTTAACCAAAAATTTTTCTTGCTTCTTTTTCTAAATGCTCCTTTTTCTCTCTAGTATTCATGATACATGTCCAAAAATTCTTTCAACTTTTTAAAAATTTCCTTTAAGGTGCAAAAGTCTCCAATCCTTAATCAATACCCGGTTTTCTGTTACAGGAGAACTGTTAACTGCCTACCCAGTCACACAATTAACATGATATTTTCTTCTTTAGCCATCCACAAGGGACTGGGATGTGCTCCTAAGCAAACCACTGCAGGCATAACTTTTGCTATTCACACTATGCAGATATCCTCTGCTGGTGTTCTGTTCCTTTGTTATAATTACGACAGGTCTATCTCCACAGCAGGCCTGAGACAGCACCATCTACTGAGACCTACTGCCTTCCTCCAAAAATCTCATCTGACTGAAGGCTCCTGAGACAAGTACTGAACCCTATAGAAGACAGACCTAGGACCTTCCAGCTACATATGGGCTTTTTTCTAAAGCCAAATGGCTGTTGAACTTTGGGGAAAGTTCTATGATAGTGAGGAAAGCATAATGTCTATGTAGATTAATTAATTGCTGTTTAAAATGGCTGTTTTTTCCCTCAAATTGTACTACACATGAAACAACTGACTGATTGTACAGTCTTTTGCCTTCTCAACTCAATCTCTTGCCTTCTCAACTCTTACCCTTAACTCTTCTTACTACTCTGGCCTTGTTCTGCTATTTCTCTAGGCGATATATTTTCTTCTGATACTTCCAGCCACTCTGAATTTTCACAATTAATGACACAATCACATCAGTGACACCCCCCCCCAGTTTTTCTAATAAAAAAAGAGGAGAAATTGTGGGGAATTGCAGGCTGGTCTCCAGTCAAGCTGAGGTCTGAATCCTGATGGTCATAACTCACCTACATGACATGGTAGGCGTTCCCTCATGCTCCTGGAACTCTAGCCCCTGCCTAAATTATTGCCCCTCACAGCCCCCACAAGAGAAGCATGGTCAGAAGTCACTTAAGCAATGGCCCAAGCTTCTGACCTTCAGGCTAAACTCCTCCCCAGTTACCTAGCAACAGTGAAGACCATAAAAAGGGGTGCTCAGCCTGCACCTTGCTCTTATTTGTTCTCTCACTTCTCTCTCCTCTTCCCTTTCTTTGTCTTCTTCTTTCCTCTTTTCTCTCTCTCTCTCTCTCTCTCTCTCTCTCTCTCTCTCTCTCTCTCTCTCTCTCTCTCTCTCTCTCTCTCCCTCCTTTCTACCTTCTCTCTTTCCCCTGCATTTCTATAATAAAGCTCTTAAACCATAGATTCTCTGTTCTGCTCCTTCAAGTTCTGATGTGCTCTCTGGTCAGTGCTGGGAACTTCTTCCCTCTTCCTTCACTCACAATCCTGGTGGCTTTAACAAAGTAGCTCCTGGGGGGTCCCCAGGCAGGGCTGCCCCTTGACCACCCCCTGAAGAGTGAGATAGAGGAATGCCCACCCAGGGATGGGTGGAAAGGGTAGATAGCAGCCTTCCCACACCTGACTGACCAGAGAATAGGGGAACTCTGGAGGGGTGTGGGCATCTTTTTCCTTCCGTTCTTCCCCAGGGCCCCAGCCTCCCCTTTTTAATTTTGTTCCCAACAAACCAGTACCCCCAGAGCTCTTATCTCTAGCTGCATATGTAGTAGAAGATGGCCTAGTCAGCCATCACTGGGAAGAGAGGCCCCTTGGTATTGCAAACTTTATATGCCCCAGTACAGGGGAATGCCAGGGCCAAGAAGTGGGAGTGGGTGGGTAGGGGAGCAGGGTGGGGGTAGGGTATAAGGAACTTTCAGGATAGCATTTGAAATGTATATAAAGAAAATATCTAATAAAAAATGTAAAAAAAAAAAAGCCTCAAGCCGTTTGTCCCTCAGGTCACATGCATAGGTTACCACCACTTAGAGTGGTATGTTAAGTGGATGCTTTTCCACAACCATACATATTCAGCCATCCGGTGATCTTTGCTCCGACTTGAAAAAGACAGGGATGAGAATTCCTGGGGATGGATGGACATTGCTCACTATGGATAATAGGTGTGTTGGTTTGAATAGGAATGAGCCCCATAGGCTCATATACCTGAATGCTTTGACATTAGGGAGCAGCTCTACTTGACCTGGACTAGGAGGTATGATCTTGCCTGGAGTAGATGTGGCTTTGTTGAAGAAAGCGTGTCACTGGGTGTGGGCTTTGAGGTTTTAAATGCTCAAACCCAGGCCAAGGAAGCCCAGGCCAAGTTTCTCTCCCTCTCTCTCTCTGAATCTCTCTGTCTCTCTCCTTACCCCCCTCCTCCCCCTCCCCCCCCCCCTCCTCTGTGCCTGCAGATCTAGATACAGAATTCTCAGCTCCTCCTCTAGCACCATGTCTGCCTTCATGATGCCATGCTTCCAGACATCATGATAATGGACCGACCCTCTGAAACTGAAAACAAGTTTAACTGGGTACTTATTAACACTTAACTGTCAGGTATAGGTGAGAAGTTACCAGCAACTGTCATACATTTCTACAAACACACAGGTTTACAAAAACAAGCCCCAAACCAAGACTGCTTGCCAGTGTTGGCGTTTATTTGTTGGAAAAGATCCTCATTATGATCTTTTCACAAACTCCTTCTCTTGCTCGATGGCTAGGGAAAGAAAAATACAAAAAAAAAATATCATTAGAAGGAATGTTCTTTTCTTTTTTCTTATTTACTTATTTAGCTTTTCTTAATATTAAGTTCAGTTTCTTCTAAAAGATCTGCTTACTAAGTCTCGAAGGGCTGATTAACATGCCTTTTCATTTACAATGCAAAGGCACTAACCACATATCCTCATAGTGGAGGTGTGTGTGTGTGTTTGTGTGTGTTAGAATACTACATATATGTATATGAGTTAGATCTCTTCAGATGACTTCATTGAATTTTTGAGTTCTCAGTTAAAGCTGACAGGACAAAAACTGCCCCTCAGCTTTACAAGTACACTTTCACCTCCTCCAGGAGGCTGTCATTCTGAAGAGCAAACCTTGAGTCTGCAAAGCTTGACCACACTTAAGCATTAAACTTATTCTTTCACCTTATTTTGTAGTTATGTATAGAAGAAACCATAGTTTGCATAGTTTTCTATGGATAAAGCTATAGATTCAAACTGTTGCATCCTGGAAGATGTGTAATTAACATTTCTAATAAAATTTTTAAAATACTGGCCAAAATCGAGATTTATACAGTGCTACTTCCAAAATACCAAGATACCATCACTACTGGGACCTATCCTGTAAACCACTTCCATTATTCAAGAAAAAAAGGCACGTATTTGATATTTTAATTGCTACATTATAATGATTATCTAGCTACTACTTCCATCGAGGCAATTTTATTTGAACATTAGTTTATGAACTGACTATACCAACTTTCACCTCTGTTCACCTCCACTAGAAATTCCCACCACTTACTTTCCTTCGAGGGCAGAGTATTTTTTACTTCGGTGATGGTTTTCTTCAGTTTGGATTTATCGAATCTCTCCACTTCCGACAAGTCTGGTCTATCACCCATTTCGACTGAAAGAAAGACCCCAAAAGTAGTAAGTTGCCTACTAAAACTATGACCACATTGGGAATAAAAGTTTAAAAATTCATTTATTATGAATGAATACTTTGCATGCCATTTTTCAATAGAAAACCAACAGATCTTAGAAAGTCATGTTTTCAGGACAAGCCAGGGGACTCTGCTTGCTGCAGTGAACCCCAAGGGCACCAGCTGCCCCTATTCTCACTGCTCAGCTGGGCAGAGTGGAGCCCCAGAGCTAACCGCAATTAGAGGCCAGGAGCCAACCTGAGGGCATCTGGAAGGTTGATGGCACAAGGAGGGGCTGTGTGCACACTAGGCCCTGATGGCTGCCTACCAGCCATGGGGCAGGGGTGGGGTGGGAAGGGAGGGAAGCTTTGGCTGCCCTCTTTAACAAGTGAGCTAAGCTCAAAGCTGGGGAATCTGTGTTCCACATTTGTAACTGCAGTGGGGATTGGGGGAGGAGGTAAAGACATTTGTCTCCATTGTGCCATTTATAAATAACTTGTCACTGCCCAGCCTAAGGAACAGAGGGGTCACAAGCCAAACCTAGAAAGCCATTTCCCACTGCCTCAACTCTCCTTTCTGCCTTTGCAACTTCCTCAGAGCTGCCTATCCCCTTAGGCATCCCAAGATGGGACCCCCATGACTTCTCTCTCTGTGTCCCCAGAAAACCTCAAGGGGAAACAAAACTTCTGTGAACTGGGCTAGAAACCAGACTCGATTAGCCCTACCCACCTGGCTTGGCCCCATGGGGCCACACATTCTTACCTCGACACAGCAAGACTCACCTATCAGACTAACAGCTCCACCTATCAGACCAATAGCTCTGTCTTCAGTTAGCTTCAGGGCCAGACTGATGTTGCCCTTGCAGTACCTGCAAGTTTATAGGTGCCACAGAAGACCCCACCCAGAGCTCCGCCCATCACTCTGTGACTGGACAGATGGCTGTGACATCATACCTATGAGTCACGGGCCTCTCTGATTGGATGGCAATCCTTACTTGCCACATAACTGCCCCCCCCACCATGCTTTTAGCTTTATGGGTGCCTCGGTTCAACTTCAGAACCTCTGCTTATTTAGACTGTTTGATTATAAGAAATTCTTTATATAGTCTTTGCCTCCTTGTACAACAACAGGAAATCATTACCACCTAAGAAAAGACAAATATTCTAGCTGGGGAATCTGGATTCCACACATTTGTAACTGCAGGGGATGTGTGTGGAAAGGCATTTGTCTGGGTTGTGCCATTTACAAATAACTTGTCACTGCCCAGCCTAAGGAACAGAGGGGTCACAAGCCAAACCTAGAAAGCCATTTCCCACTGCCTCAACTCTCCTTTCTGCCTTTGCCACTTCCTCAGAGCTGTCTGTCCCCTTAGGCATCCCAAGATGGGACCCCATGACTTCTTGCATAGTGGTACATGCCTTTGATCCCAGTTGGGACAGAGAGACAGGCTGGCTTCTCTCTGAGAGTTAGTCTAGCCTGGTCATCATAGTGAGTTCCAGAATACCCAAAGTACATACTGAGACCCTGTCTTGAAAAAAAAAGAGAAAACACAGACCACAGACGGGGTAGGGGCAGAAAGGGAGGGAGAAAAAGGGTTGATGGGGAAGGAGGTAGGGTATGAGAGGGAGAGAGGAGAGAGACAAGGGAGGGAGGGAGGGAGGGAGGATAGGAGGGGGAGGGAGGAGCAAGGAGGGAGGAGGGAGAAGGGAGGGAGATAGGGGAGGGAGGATGAGAGGGAGGGGGAGGGAAAACTGAGGGAGGAGGAAGGGAGAAGTAAGGGAGGAGGGAGAAAGAGGGAGGGGGGAGGACTGAGGGAGGAGGAAGGGAGAAGTAAGGGAGGAGGGAGGAAGAGGGAGGGGGAGGAGGGAGGGAGGGGAGGGAAGAGGGAGGGAGGGAGGATGGAAGGGGGAGGGAGGAGCAAGGTGGAAGGAGGGAGAAGGGAGGGAGAAAGGGGAGGAGGGAGAAGGGAGGGAGATAGGGGAGGGAAGATGAGAGGGAGGGGGAGGGAGGACTGAGGGAAGAGGAAGGGAGAAGTAAGGGAGGAAGGAGGAAGAGGGAGGGGAGGGGGAGGGTAAGGAGGAAGGAAGGGGGGAGAAAGGGAGGAGGAGGAAGGGGGAAGGAGGGAGAGAGAGGGGAGAGAGGAAGGGAGAGGGTGGGGGAGGGAGGAGGGATGGGAGGAGGGAGAAGGGAGGGAGGGTGGGGGAGAGAGTGAGAGTGAGAGGGGGAGGGAGGGGGGAAAAGGGAGGGAGACAGAGAGGGGGGAAGGAGGAGGGAGGGAGGGGAAGGAAGGAAGATGGGAAGAGGGAGGTTGGGAGGGGAAAGGGAGGGAAGAGGGAGGGAGGGTGGAGGAGGAGGAAGACAGAGAAGGAGGATGGAAGGAGGGGAAGGGAGGAGGGAGGAAGGTGGGAAGGTGGGAAGAGAAAGGAGGAGAGAGAATATAGGCAAAAGGCCTGCTCCTCTTGCCACCTTTTGCCTGTTGAGACTTCTCTACTCTAAATGGAATAAAGATCATGGGCAGCCAATCCTTTTTCATTGGATCTGAGGCCTGCTCCACAGAAGCTAATATATGCCTGTTAGCCCCCACTGTAAAGATGGTCAAAAACCGGAGAGGCCACAGGTCCTGGGGAGGGAGGATTTACTATGATTGTTTTGCTAAAATGAAATTCAGTCAAGCTGCCTTCTAAGTATTCCTGTTTATACCTAAAGAATAATGCTGCTCCCGGTCTCTAGAAGAGAAACTTCTTTTTTACAGTGATCAGAGATTAATACAGAGATCCATATCAACCAAAGTGCTGAGAATAAGTGACTCTTAATCTCGGCTCTAAACATGACGTGTATAACACCCCTCTCCAAGGCCTGAGGAACACCATGGAGGTAGAAACAAGCCCCTTTATTCCCTAATCTGCCTCTTGTCAGAGGATTTTATCACAGCAACAGAAATCAAATGAGGGAAGCTGGTGGTAACATGCCTGAGTTGTTGGCATAATGACATGTACATGCCTGTAATCCCAGCAGTTAGGAGAGTGAGGGAAGAAGATTATCATTTTGAGATTAGTCTGCACTTCATGTCACTGTCTTAAAAACAACAAAACAAACAAGCAATAAATACATACATACATACATACATACATACATACATACATAAAAGGCCAGGCATGTGGCCCACATTAATCCTAGCACTTAGGAAACATAGGCAAGTAGGCAAGGGGAGTTGGGGAAATGAGAGGCCACCCTGGTCTAAACAGTGAGTTCCAGGACAGCATGGGCTACATAGTGAAATAGTGAAATACCTTCTCAAAAAATATTTAAAAGAAAAAAAAAAAGAAAGAAAATAGTACCATCCAGGCAAAAATCTCAATCTTCCTCTCCCTTTCTATGTGTGTGCATATGAGTGTGTGTGTTCTATGTGCACATGTGTGTGGATATGTTATACCCTACATGCAAAGAAGCCAAAAGAGGTGTCCTTCCCTATCACTCTGAAGACAGGAGCTCTCCAGAACCTGGAGCTATGCTGGCTACCTGCAAGCCCCAGTGGTACTTGTGTCTCCACTGCCTTCACACTGCACAGCACAGGAGCTACGGGAACGTGCATGGCCACACTCAATCTTTACATGGGTACCAGGATCTAAACTCAAAACTTTCCTGGTTAAACAGCAAGGACACTTACCAATGAGTCATCTCTCCAGCCCTCAGTTAACAAATCTGTTATAATAAATGTCCAGAAATGTTTCTGCATGTTCAGAGGTCTATATATTATGTAAAATTGAAATAATAAAAATATTGCTCAAATGTTATTTAAGCTGTAAAATTAATACAAGATAAACTTTTAATTTTATGAAGCAAATAATATATAAAGGAAAAACATTAATGAGTATTCTCTTAACAATATCAACAATTTTCTGCTTCTTCCACTCCCCCCCCTTCCCTGACACCTGTATTACTGTGTACAGGTACTCAAACACACAAACACATAAACACATAGAAAGAGAGAGAAAGGCTAAAATTATTGTTCATTTTATGGGGTAAAATTGGCTTAATTAAGGTTCTTTAAATAGAAATGGATATAGTTGTTCCAATAGATTTGTGTTGACCATTTACTTGTCTGAGCTCTCAATCCATTTCTAAAGAAAATAGATAAAAGGCACATCATGTTCTTTGATATTGACAATGTTCCTAAAAGGGTTTATAAGGAGTTGAGAAGATGGAGTACTGGGTAAATGTTTGAAACCTGAACTGGGATCCCTATCACCCACATTAGTGCTGAGTGTTTGGTACACACCAGTAACTCCTGCCTTAGCAGAACAATAACAGGTAGATTCCCCCAAGCTACCTGGCTAGCCAGTCTAGCCAAATCAGCAAGTCCCAGGTTGAGTGAGAGACTATGTCTCAAAAAGCATGATGATGACAGTTAAAGACAGCAGGGATAAGCTGGGCACTGGTAACTGCATGCCTTAAATCCCAGCACTCAAGAGCCAGAAGCAGGAGGATCTCTGAGTTCGAGTCTAGTCTGGTCTTCAGAGTGTGTTCCAGGGCAGCTAGGGATACACAGAGGGACCCTGTCTTAGAAAAACAAACAAAACAATCAGGAAGACAGACGGGTCTAAAGAGACGGCCCCACAGTTAAGAGCACTCATTCGTCTTATAGAGATCTTGGGTTCAATGCCTTAGGATCCTTCATCCTCCTCTGACTTCTGAGGGCACCAGGCACTTCTGAATCACTGCCAGAGAGACTTCCTGCACCTCACTAAACCATCACAGTTTGTGGGAGCAAAAAGCAGCGAGTGATGCTGTAATTAGTTTTGAGTTCCACAAAGTAATCACTGGACACAGCCAGGCAGAAGTTACAGGCCCCCCAGATCCTGAGAAGTCACTTTTGAAGGCCTCCAAAATGTAACAAAGCACCTTTTGTAGGCCTCTCTATCTAATGTAAAGAGCGACCTTTGCAGGGTTGCTAAATTTGACAAATAACCCCTGCGGGCCTCCGTCCATGGCTCCCTGAACATTCCATTGCTAGGGAACACGGGGAGTGTAAGAACTGAAAGTTACTGTTACCTTTCCTTTCCCCCGCCCTCAGCCTTCACCTCACGCCTTCCTGGAGAAAAGGCATTCACCCGCCATTACCCCTTGCCAATGCCCCTTGCCGACTTCCCAGATCTCTAAGGCTCCAGATCCACACCACACAGTGTGAGGACAGTGCATAAGACCGTGCTTGTCTCCTTGGGATGATAGCCTTGGGTGATTTGATGAAGCTTGAGGCAGAGATGACTCTGCTTCCTACTTTCCGCCCTCACGATATGGGAGCCCAGGTGCTGGGGGCCCAGACCTGTTCTTTTCTAGTCATATGAACCTAGTGAAACTAGAAAGATTTATCCTGGGAAACGTACCTCCCGTGTCTAGGGTCACAGTCACGGCCGGAGTCATGGTGGACCTGAGCTATTCCTCGGGCTTAAAGGAAAGGCTTGAGACATCTTGTTTTCTCCGGTCTGCCATTTAAAGCCAAGAGCTGTTTGTTCGCCATGGCGTCCGGGGGCTGGGGAGTGGTGGTGGCGCGGAGGTACGGGATAAGGTAGCGGGGTATGGAGTGGGGTGGGGTGCTGGCGGGTGATAAACTGAAAAATAACACTCATACTACAGTGGTAGAGGGGACACGGAAACCCACAGGCGCCTTTGAATCTTCACAGCTGCCATTCGGTGTCAATTTGTGGCTCAGATGACCATCTATTCTAAGATGTCACACATGCCTCATCTGTTTGAATGCTTGGGTTTCTGCCCCACTGTGCAGCATAATATATATATATACATATATATTCCTTTTTTTCAGTCTGTGGTATGTTATCTGGTATTCTTTGTTCCCTTTTAAATTTTCCAAACATTTAATCTTCTAAAACTATTTTGATGCAGTTCTCCTGCCTTTGTTTAAATGACTTAAACAAGTTTCTTTCATTTCATTATCCTATAATTTTGCCCCATTTCGTCCTGAATCCATCATTTAATTTATCTCTTCCTGTACCTTATTCTGACTCTTCTTGAAATTCTTTCCAAATCCCCTTTTATTTCCTCTTTCAGGTATATCTGCTGTTACTATGCTAACGTGGTTGTTTTTAATTTCTGATACTACATTTTTGACTTATCAGAAAATTCTTTGCATTTTGTGCATTTTACAATTGCTGGCTGAAGATTTCAGTCTGTTTTATTAACAATAATGCCATTTCAACGGATTTCATTCTTACTTTTTAATTGCTAGTTCATTTCTTTTTCAGGAAAGCATATATAATATGGTGTAGGCTTTATTTTGAAGTTGTCTCCTTCCAGGGGAGAGATTTTTGTTGTTTACTTGCTAAGTAGCAAGCAAGCATAGGAAAACCTCAGAACTGTCTGACCTAATTGCTGGGGTAGGGACTTCAGGGACCCTGAGTTGCCAGGTCTCTAAAAGCCCAGATCTTAAAACCACATGCACATAGCTCTTCCACCACCAGTATGGCCAGTGCAGTGATGTGGCTTAGGTGTCTGATGCAGGCACTCATATGGTGCAGATGGAAGTGACGCTCCACCACCAACAAACTAAAGCTGTGAATCTCCTAGATCTCATGGGTGTTTGATGAAACTATTGTTTTTCCCCTTGGAGGACTGGTGTATTCCAGTTAAGATGCACCTACCTAACTTAATTGATTTTGGTACCACTAGGACCTCCCAAATGCTCCCAAAGGGAGCATTTTTCCCAAGCCTTTCAAACACTAAGAGCTAAATCTGCAAAGTTTGCTTTGTTGGCTTTCCTTGGCATGCCCAAATTCTCTTTGCTGTTGCTGTGGTTAGCACTATGTTTCTGTAGACATTTAGCAACCTTTCACAGCTCCTCAGTGTCTTTCATGCTTCCTCATGAAACTGACTACTGCTCTTTTTAAAATGTGTGTGTGTGTGTGTGTGTGTGTACTTGTGTATGTGTTGCCTGTCTGTGAGCAACATATATAGGTGGTAATCCCCAATGCCAGTAGAAGGTATCCAGTACCCTGAAAATGAAGTTACAAGCAGCTATGAGCAGCATATTGGTGGTGGAAATTGAACTGGGATCTTTTATAAGAACAAATGTTCTTAGCTGCAGCCCATAGACTGCTGCTAATTTTTTTTAAAGACCCAAGGATTAAGGGCACTTTGCATTCTCATTTTCTCCCAGTTTTTGGCATAAAACAAACAAGAAAGCATTTTATAGCTGTAAACTTACATTGGTAAAAAATCTTTATATTTTGATGCAAAATTGAAGTTATATCTTCTTACATTAGTACAAAGTTTTATATATTGATACAGGTTTAAGGTTTTCATTGGTATAAATCTTTGTATATTGATAAAATTTAAAATTATTGTTGTTACCCTGGGATAGGCATTGTGCCTATACAACTCGTTTAAGAATAGAAGGTTTAGACCCAGTCATTTTAATAGCTGCTATTAAAAACTGTCTAGGATGGTTAAGTGGTACAAGTTAATAAATAGTAAAACTCATGGTCATATTAGATTCTAATTTAGTTAATTACACTAAAGTGTTTTCAAGGTTATTCAAATAATAAACAGTTTAAGATCAATGTTTAAAATTTAGTTATGCTAAATATAGATAGATGGTCCTCAAAAGCATCAGAGATCCACAAAGTATAGCATTTAAATTCATGTCATTATTGAAAGATCTTTTGATTATGAGACAGTACTGTGACAGTACCCCCATTGCACTTCAAAGAAGATATTTAGCATCAGTACCTCCATGTGGAGTTGCTTCAATTAGTGGTTTGGAGGACCTGTTGCTCTTGCCAAGGACCTCAGTTCAATTCTTGGCACTGACATGGTGGCTCACAACAGTCTGTATTTCCAATTCCAGGGTATCTGGCACCAAGGCCACCAGGCATGTATATGGTCAAAATGTATACTTGCAGGCAAAATGCATATATATTCTAACTCCTTGGTTTTGCTATAAAGATAATTCTGGCTTTGTAAATGAGGTTTGGCAAAGTTCTTTTCATTACCGTTTTTTTTTTTTTTTGGAATGTTTCCAGAAAAAAGGAGATAGTTACTCTGGTATGTAGAATTTGTCTGTGGACATCAGATTCAGAACATTTTTAATATATTTTTTGATTACTGCTAATTATATTTTCTAGTTTTTCTTGATAGGTTGTATATGTTCAGAAATTTATCTATTTCATCTAGGTATTCCAGTTCAGGGTATATCATCATTTATAATATTTTCTTATCTCTTCTGTATTTTGTATTTCTGTATTCTGTATTTCTAATGTCTCCTTTACATTTCTCTTCTTATTCAGTTAATTATTTGTCGGTTCATAGGTCTTTTTGCTCTGTTAGTCTAGCTAAATGTTTATCAGCAGTATTCTTTCAAAAAAACCTAACTCTTTAAGTTCATCTTCTACATTACTTTAAATTTTTACTTTTATTTGTACACTAATCTTTAATATTTTCTCTTACTGGCCTTACATTTGGTTTGTGATTGCTTTGGTTTTTTTTTTTTTTTTTGAAACTATGTTGAATGTAGTCCATAAGTGTGTGATTAAATTTGCATCTTTCCTCTTAGTTCCAGAACAAAACCATGCGAAATTTTCTCTCCAAGCAAAGGAAAGAGATATGAGTTATTTCCAAGAAGGTTCTGGAAAACAGAACCTGTATGATGACTTTCATCTGGACACATTTTTACCTCCACAACCCCAGGGCAATGATGGAAACATGCAGATAATGGATGCCTATGGAGACCCTCAATTACTATAGTAAGTAAGAGGCAAGCTGCACATACTATCCCTTGGGACTGTACAACTTTCTCACTCTGCAATTTTTCTCTTATTTCAATAAAAAATGAGCAGCGATTGAAGTCCTGCTTAGTGATGATTATCAATAAATTAAGACTAGTCTTTTTTTTATTATTATTATTTTTATTAGGTATTTTCTTCATTTACATTTGTGTGGCAATTCCAAATATTTATAAATAGCTCTTTCCATCAATTTCTCCACAGCAACTCTTATACCTTCGGAGTCAAAGAAGATCATGGTACTACTTATTCAGCATGCCAAGAGACAATTCTTTCTGATGAAGAGGTGAACAAAGCCATACTGGGTGAACTTGGGGAACTGATTCAAGATCATGGTGAGTGTAGCAATCGGTAAATAACCTACAAGGGAGGCAGGTCAGGTGCTGTTACTTTGATCACATCTAAGGATAGATTCAGAAAAAAGAATAAAAAGACAACAGGCTGGATATAAGAAGGTAAGTCCACAGGAGGAGGGCAAAGGTGGAAATTACTATAGAGGACATGGGGAAGCACCCCAGCAGTTATCTCATTGTGGTTCCAACTTAAGAGTTTTTGACAGCTCTGAAATCTTGCCAGACGACAGACAGGTAAGAAATAGTTTACAATCACCTGGAAGCTTATAAAAGTGACATAAATTTTGAAGAACTAGATTTTATTATTTAAAATATAAGCATTGAAACACACCCTGCCAGAAAAAGAAACTTGGGAAGGAGGGAGAGAGAAGTAAAGGAAAGAAAGAGAAAAATGCCAATTGTCAACACATAACAAGTCTTTTCAAAGACAGGGTCAGGATAAAATAGTCTATTGGATTTGTTGTCTTATTGTCGTGTTTGTTTTCTCTCCTATTCTTGTTTGTGCCCCCAGATTCTAAATGGAAGAAAGTACAACAAAATGTGGTTAATAAATTTACTCCTAAGTTATTGCAGTGTGGGCTTCACACCAGTTGATGTAAGAGATAAACACTGAACCCCAGTTTGTCCATGCTGGGGATAGGGAGAGTCCAGGGTCCCTGCAGGATGTTGGCCTCCAGCATCATTTCTATTGTCTCTATTCTTTATAGTTCCAGTACATCAGAAACAGTGCACAATTCTTTATTCAAAATGCCAAAACTGCTGTTGAATTGATGAATATGAACTACAAGATAAGTGACGAGGAGAACACAAAGGTTGGTGTTGATGGATTTTTTTTTCTTTACTACTTTTTGCATACATGGATCCTGGCCAGAGATGAGTCTGTCTCTGGGACAGGATGTCCTGATGTCTACCATACCCTCCCTTCACACAGATATCTATCTATGTGAATTCATCTAGTGAGTCTGCATCTGTACATTATAAGTTAACACCAGAACAAATGCACACCCTAAAGGTAAGGCAGACCCATGACACGCTGTTGTTGCTTCCCCACACCTCCCCTTTTTCCTCCAACTCAATGAAGTCCCTGTCACTAACACAGAGCCTCAGAGCTACTCTTTCCACATCTGTTTCTGCAGCTGAGTATGAAGAAGGGGTCTGCACTGGTATTGGTGTAGACAGACTTCTCTTTGCTAATTGTTTTCTGTCCACGTCCTGAAGACTTGATTGCTCATGGAGTTGACATGTTTCTGAACAGAAAAAGCTGCATGAGTGCCACCCTCCAAATCATCCAAGATGATTTCCCCGAGGTGAGGCCATAGATCCAATGATGGTATTTGGGTGGAGGTCCCAAAGGGACAGAGTACAGGGCAGCTTGTCTCTTAGAAAGTACACAATAATGATCATGTTAAATCTTACTCCCATAAGCTGTTGTCCTTGAACGTGAGCAACACCAAAATATACTGGCTAGATGGCCTGTCTAAAATACTAGAGAAAGCCCCTCACATCAAGACTCTCAACCTTTCAAAAAAAAATTGGTAAGCTGAGATTCGGGTTGCAGGTGGAAGGCAATGTGCACACTGATATGTGGCTGCAAGCGGAGAGAAAGTTGCCTGTGTGAGGATGGGAGCTGTAGATGCTAGGTTCTAGATCTATATGGCTTGGCCTGGAACACCTTTACCACTTCGCTCCCATTTTCCTCAGCTAAGAACAGTGTGGGAGTTGGAGAAGATGAAAGGGCTGAAGCTGGAACAGCTGTGGCTAGAAGGGAACCCATTGTGCAGCACCTTCCGAGACCGATCTTCCTATGTAAGGTACATACCTGCTGTGTAAGGTACATCTCTTTCCCCTCATGGATACCATAGACCCTGGTGGCCTGAGAGACTCTCTGTGGGAAGAGGCAGCCCTGGTCTTCTGGGAGGACCACAGGGCCTGATGTCTTCCCTGTCTCTGTACTCCGAGCTCTGCTCACAGGCTTCTTTGCGACTATCCTGTCTGCCCGCCCTCACTTAGCATGGGTTGTGTTGTGTTTCACTTGTGTGAGTTTTCAGCCTCCTCCAGAAAGCCCTCCTGAGCATCTCAACAGCACCAGGCCTCCTTCCCAACCCTGAGAGGGCCTTCCTTCCAATCTTGTTCCTGAATGGTCCCCTCATCTGTCCCAGGATGGTGTAGAGGTTGTCCTGCCCCAGCTGAGGGCTGAGGTCCTGGGTGATGCTGATATGGACATCACTTCCTCTAGACTACTGCTGGGATCTCTGTCTTCCTTTGGATTGGGGAACCTCTGCTCTCTATATCTGGGATCCAAAAGTGGGCCATGACTGGGGAGCTGAAGGCTTGCTTCCTGGAGCAGGAAGGGGAGGGAGAGGGCAGAAGAGGTTCAGGAGACAGAAGCCCCTGGCTTCCTAGAAACCTCCATTCCTCCTCCTGTCCCTCCCTCCTTATGGACCAACCTTCCTTGATCATCATCCTACCTAGCATATAAGAGGCGCCTTGGGTAGTCTGAAACAAGCAACTTGATTCCTTGGAGAAGAAGACCGACCCTGTAGAGGCACAGCTCTACAGAGTCTTCAGGAAAGAACAAAGTGGTCATAATAGATGTCATAGGCCTCCATCTATGCTGGGCTGAAGCCTCACCCATAACTTCTGCTCTGGACAATGGCTCTTGCCTCTAGTGATGCTCTTTATCCCCAGATCACTCAGAAAAATCTTAGGCCTGCATGTTCTGCCAGCCTCAGTACCATGCATGCTTTCATTCCTGCTTTGAGTCCCTGGGCTAGCCAGACAGGAATGAAGGAAAAGGCAGCAGTGGGGGAGCCCTTTTTCCCTGTGTTACACCATCCCACTGTCCCAAGCTAGACAGAATATCTCCTATTCCCTTTGCTTTGTTCCTTCTGCCTCTTTTGCCTTTACTCTCCTATGTCTCTCTCATATTTCCTTCACTGTCCACCCCTTACCATCCATTTCTGGCACCATCTACAATAATTCTCCTGTTACCTCCTTCTTGCTCCTGGGCCATGTCTCCCTCAACTCCTTTTCTCATCATTCCAAAGAATCCTGGACACCCAGCAAGATGACAGAGCCCTGAGGTCCTGTCTTATGCCCTGCTCCTCTAAAATCCTTCTCTGGAGAGTGAACACGAGGAGGGAGTCAGGGAGAGGAGGAAGTCCTGGAGACTGGGCTCCCAGTTGGCTTCTTGGGGCCAGTGCAGTGTGGGTGGGAGCTACCCAGGAATGGGAAGCAGGTAAGGAGAGGGAGGATAACAAGAGGGAGACCCACAGACAAGAGGATCATTACTAGGTCTTCAACTGTCAGTCACTTCTTATGGCTTTTTTTTTTCCACAGTGCGATTCTGAACTTTTTTCTGGAGTTGTCACACTTAGTAAGGTCCTGCTTTCGTTGTTCCACTTCTTTAAATACAAGACCTTCATCCCTGCTCCCAAGCCCTTTGTTTCTTGCTAGAAAACATGTGTGTCTCAGACTATTATCCATTTAATGCCATGGATTCTTAAAAGAAACAAAAAAAAATGAATCTTCTCCTTGAGGGAAAATATCCCATAAGCACAGAAAGAAAGGAGGAGGAGGATCTTGCAGGCGTCCACTGTAATCTCACAGCCCATGGAATTTCCTGGGCCATATCACACCTGGCTCTTATTCTTGTTCCGAAGCCCTCTTTAGTTCCTTGAGCATCCTATGCCATGTCCCTCATCTGTGCCCCTAACATCTTTCTTCCTGCAGGATGGCAGGAAATTATCCCTGACAATCAACAGTAATGTCTTGGAAAGACTAAAACCACGCAAGGTGAGGTGTGACTATCAAGATTCAAGAAGTTGCACAAGAGTTTTTTTCAACCTAACTCGTTTAAAAGTATCTTCTATTTCAGGAAAGCTATAAAGGATCTGAGAGTCTGAAGAACATGCTCATGCAATTTATGCTTCAGTGAGTTGCCTTGAAAGCATGAGAAAAATAGAAGGCTGGAGTGGGCTGGGCTCTCACTGCCTAAGTTTACATGTAAGAATTTTCGGGTATCATTTGGGACTTGTATCAGACATAGCCTTTTGGTGCACTTCCCACAGGTACTATTTGATCTACGACTACGGTGATCACCATGGCCAACTTAGTGCCTAACATGCAGATGCCTGTTTCTCCCTGGCCATCACTTTCAACTCTGATAAGGAAGACCCTTGCTTCTGCTTCCCAAGTGCTGGGATTAAAGGCGTGCACCATCACTGCCCAGTGTATATTCTCAATATGCAGAAAAATCACTGAATTATACACCTTAAAGTAGTAAATTATAGGTTATGGCTATTATCTTATTTTAAAATCACTGAGGAATTTTTTTATTTTTTTAATTTCCATTTGTTATTTTCTTGATCTTCTCTTTTAATGGCTAAGGATTAAAGTCCATTGTTCTTAGGCATGACCCTGTGTTTTTTGCTTTGAATCCTGGGCATAAGTGGTGACAAACACTGTGAGTTCTACGAGGTCTTTCTTCACCATTACAACAGTGTTGAGTCTGGCACACATGTCCCAGCAAATGAGTAGCATAGGTTAAGTGGTGGTGCTCTGTTATAGTAATTGACGTTACCTGTCCTTCTCCCACCCCAGGCAATTTGAGAACAAGAGGAAAAGCATCAGAGATGATGAATCCTTCTTTATATTCCAGGTGAGGCCTGGGTGGGACTCAAAGCAGTGAAACGTAAGTGTTCCTGGGCTTTCAGCAAGATGGGACCCCAGTGCCTGGGGATGAGGCTCTTCTGATAGATATCCTAACTTTTGTCCTTTAGATCGAGGAAATAATCTGAAGTGAATTGTTCAGATACAACTTCTAAAAGGAGCCCTTGAAAGTCATCTTCCTCTTCATCCATATAATTGTTTCTTTCTAAGCCACTGACCTGGCCGGAATTTAAGGTGTTAACCAAGAAATCAAATACACATAGGCCATGTAATAACCACTCACAGGGCTGATTGCTTCATATGTAACTCCCATGAAGAGGACTTGTGTTCCCATAATAAAAAGCATACTGAATCTTGTGTCCTGCGTTGCACTTTTCTTGCTACAAAGGAACCAGGACCTAATGGCCCTGTGTACCCTGACTTTCATCACATTCAACTACCAGATTTGCTTCCATAGAAACTTGTAAAGGACACATGATACTTACCAGTGTCTAGCCTTTGGAGACCAGGAAATCTGTGAAGATGCTCTACTAGAGGCTTGCAAGAAGCATGCATGTGACCTGGTACAACCAGGGCCTCAAGGGGGCTGCCACCAGATTAGGGAGTCTGTGAAGAAGGGAAAGGTGGTAAGAGGGCACACATTTTACTTATCTCTCTGACCATTTGAATGTATGCCTTCATGTGTTTTATGACTTGTGCATAAGTGGGTGGCAAGGATGCCTTTTTATAGCTCCCCGTGCTTCCATTTCTCTTCCTGCCTCCTCCCTTTCTGGAAGTTGCTGTGCAGAAAGTGTCACAACTATTAGCCCCTGCCAGGGATCAGGAGAGTCAGCCTGTCTGTGGAAGCATTGCTCATAGAGCATATGTAGGTTGCGCCATGCCCAAGTTCTTGAGGGAGTGCCTTCAAACTCCTATTTTCATAGCATAGGCACTCTTGCTTTGCAGCCAGGTCTGTGGACCTTTCACAAAGAGCAGCAATTAGTAGTTCTGGATTCTAAGCAGGTGTTAAATGGGAACTCTGCAAAATCTGTTTCCCATAACACAGATTTCCTCTATTTCTATAATGCATATACTTTAGAAAAAAAAGTGTGTAAATGATGAGATACGTGTTATACCATCGGTTGGCAAGTTACCTGCAATTGGTTGTACTTAATGTGATATTCTATTGATTTCCATTTGAAGTTCCTTTTTCACTTTTTAAAAAAGAGTTATTGTATGTATATGAATACACTGTAGCTATCTATCTTTAGACACACTAGGAGAGGGGACCAGATCCCATTACAGATGGTTGTGAGCCACCATATGGGTGCTGGGAATTGAACTCAGGACCTCTAGAGGAGCAGTCGGTGCTCTTAACCACAGAGCCATCTCTCCATCCCACTTTGTTTACTTTTAAGAGTTTAAAAATATGTGATTTATTTAAAATGAAAAAGATGAGTTCAGAATGGAATTTGCACAGACACTTCATTGATCGTTTCCCTTTTGTTGGCCTGCTCTTCTCCAAAATAGCCCCCTTCTGTTTTCATGCCACATGTAGTCTATTACCTTTAGTGCCCCTTTCCTTCCCTCCTCCACTAAGACGTGTTTTTAACTTTCCCTTTGTCTCCTTTATAGTTTGCAGGCATATGCTCACATCTGTAGATGCATAAATATACACATGTAAAAAATTAAGAACTCGAGTCCCCCTATAAGAGAAAATTCTGTATTTGACTCTCTGAATCTAAATTACTTTGCTTAGTATACGAATTTTAAATTCCCTACTACTATGGTTTATACTCAGTAGTCGTATTATTGAACCTAAGTACTCATATTTACTTCTGTGCCCACTCTTCATCAGAAAAAGTTCTTATGGTCATGGCAGAAGCTAATACAGAAACCCATAACCAGCCAGGGTATGAAGAAAAAGTAAGGCCAGGAGAGTCAGATGATGGGGAGATGTACAACAGAAAGACATCTTCGTGGCATAACACAGTCATTACAGGAACGAACCCATTGTAGCTGTGCTTATAGGCATTAAGACCCGATCAAGGTTGGCCCCCATCGACATATCATTATGGATGGAGGAGTTCCAGGAAGTGTGATACCTCTCTGAGAGACTGTTGGCAGTTCATGGGTGTTGAAAGATTTTTTTTTTTTAATTCTGAAATCTGTCTCCTCACTCTTCTGATACTCTATTCTGCTTCAAGAGATATGCTTAATTCTACAGACCTTATTTGTCACTTTTGGTATTTTCTGTGATAATAATATCTGTTTCAGGAAGCCTCTGCCTATGCTTCCCTTTACTTATACATTAAGGACTTCCCTTATGGATGCCTCTCGTAGTGTCAAAGTTCAGATCTTACATGAAGAAGGCCTTTCGTTCATTTGGGTTTTTGTTTTGTTTTGTTTTGTTTTTTGGGGGTTTTCTTGGCTTTTGTTTGTTTGATTGATTGATTGATTTTTGTGTGTGTTTGTGCGAGTGTGCGAGTGTGCGTGCCCGAGTGTGCAGGGTGCTATGATCTGGTTTTGTTCTTACACATATGGAAATGCAGTTTTCTTTCCATTATTTCTTAAAGAGGCTGCCTTTTCTTTGTCAAAAATTAGGTGTTTCTGTCTGTGAAGGTTTTATGCCTGTATTCTCTATTCTATTTCAATGTTCTGAATGCTTTTGTGTAAGTTCTTTGAAGTTTCTTTTTAATTCATTGACAGATCCATACTTATGTATAATGTATTTGGATTTTTACCCCCTATTACCCTCTCTCATACCGTTCTCACTTTTGTGTTACACCTGTTCTTTCTAACAAGTTCTCAATCCTACTTTCAAGTTATTTTGATATCGTTATTTGGGAGTTTGTTTGTTTTTTGTGACACACTAAATATAATTAGTGTTGCTTGCATGGGTTTAGTTGGGAAGATATTAACCATACTATGAGCATGTTGGTAATGGCTACAATACCAAATGTAATGACTCCTTCTCCAAGTGCATCTAATTAACCACCGTTAGTTCCTCAGACAGCTATGCTACTCCAAACACCTCTGCCTATTTATAATGGAGTGGTCTGAAACCACAGCTGCTATGACTTCATAGGTGAAATAGCCATGCCACATACAGAAGATAGAAGATGGTGTTTCAAAGAGTTTATCTCAAAAACCAGCCTTATTTTCTTTCTGATAGCATTTTTGCAATGTTTCTTTGGAACCTTGAAAGGGAAATACAGATGTTCCATTTAGAGATGTGTGGTCAGCAGTCAGTTATTTTCAGCTCTTTGACCAGTCTCCATGTTGTCACCCACTGCAAACAGAGCTGCCTCTTCATTTTTTCTTTTTTCTTTTCTTCCTTCCTTCCTTCCTTCCTTCCTTCCTTCCTTCCTTCCTTCCTTCCTTCCTTCCTTCCTTCCTCCCTCCCTCCCTCCCTCCCTCCCTCCCTCCCTCCCTCCCTCTATCCCTTCTTTCTATCTCTGTGTAACAAACAGCATTAGCTGTCCTGGACTTGCTCTGTAGACCAGCCTAGCCTCAAACTCACAGAGATCCGCCTGCCCCTGCCTCCCAAGATGCTGGGATTAAAGATGTTTGCTACCATTGCCAGGCTAAACAAGGATGAGAGAAGCACTAATATATGGGTATAAATGTAAATGTTTAGAGAAGAGGTGGTAGTTTATTCCTTTACTCCAAGCACTACAGAGGCAGGCCCAGCTCTGAGTTTGTAGGCAGGTCTGGTCTACATATCAACTTTCAGACCATCCAGATCTACACAGTGAGACACTTATCTAAAACCAAAACCAAAACCAAATCCACACATACCCATAAATCAGTGCGATAGTGTTTACTTAGCAAGACAACTTCCTCAGTAGAAATAGAAGCTTGCTCCCTTGTACCCATGACTTTGTTTACTATGGAGTACTGACCAATATTCCAGTACTTGGCATGGTTTCCCTCCTGGGAAATGAGTTTCAAATACAATTGAAGCAGTTCACTTTCCAAGTAGCTGTCATTCTGATATTGCGACACTAAGTAAATATTTTCTGACATGCCAACAAAGTAGTTCACAGAGTTCACAGCGTCCTAGGACCATTCATAGCTTTTCTTTCTCCAGTAGCCCAAATAGCATCCTTTTGGCACTATGAAAGGTAGCCAGGCGGTAGGGAGCCTTCCAGCTAGCTGTCAGCTTGATTTCTTTGGAATCTGTGACCAAAATATCAAAGTTTGGAATGTGTTTAGCCATGGGAACCTATTTTGTTGTTGTTGTTGTTCTGGAAATAACCAAGAGCAATAGAAATTGGGTGTATTACTTGGGAAACCACTGAGGCTTCTTTGATCAACAACTCGTAGTAAGGTACCTGATGTTTGGTACTAAGGTGTGTGTGTGTGTGTGTGTGTGTGTGTGTGTGTAGATGTTACTTTTTTCATTTTTTAAAAAAATATTTTTAAATTTTGTATGTGTGTGTGTGTGTATGTGTGTGTATTCATTATCCACTTATATACTCATGGACATATAATCTGGTCTGATTCCATTTCTCAGCTATTCTGAATACAGCCACAATGGACATGGATGTGCAAGTATCTCTGTGGTGGATTATGGAGCTCTTTTGGCATGTTCTTGGGAATGGTATAAGTGAGTCACACAGTGCTTCTAATTTTTACTTTTTAAGAAACCCCCATGCTGATTTCCATAGTGGCTTCACCAGTTCTACGAGTTTACACTTTCACCAACAATGGATAAGCTTTCTTTTCCCCATATCCCCACCAGGATTTGTCAAGAAAACAACTGGCACCAAACACTATTGAAGGTGCAGCATATGTTTAAGGGTTTAAGGATACATTAAAATTAAAAGGCTTACTAGGGGAAAGGATAATGGCACTCTGTGGATGCACCAGTAGCCAAGAAGTCCCTGAAACTGGAAACTGGTTTGAGTGGATTTATCCAGAGTTGACCACTACTTCCTGTTTTCTATTTCTTTTCTTTTCTTTCTTTTTTTTATTAGATATTTTCTTCATTTACATTTCAAATGCTATCCCAAAAGTCCCCTATACCCTTCCCCCACCCTGCTCCCCTACCCACCCACTTCTGCTTCCTGGTTCTGGCATTCCCCTGTACTGGGGCATATGATCTTTGCAAGACCAAGGGCCTCTCCTCCCATTGATGGCCGACTAGGCCATCCTCTGCTACATATCCAACTAGAGACACAGCTCTGGGGGGTACTGGTTAGTTCATATTGTTGTTCCACCTATAGGGTTGCAGACCCCTTTAGCTCCTTGAGTACTTTTTCTAGCTCATTCATTGGGGTCCCTGTGTTCCATCCAATAGATGACTGTGAGCATCCACTTCTGTATTTGCCAGGCACTGGCATAGCCTCACAAGAGACACCTATATCAGGGTCCTTTCAGCAAAATCTTTCTGGCATATGGGGCAGTCTCTGGATGGTCCTTCCTTCCGTCTCAGCTCCAAACTTGTCTCTGTAACTCCTTCCATAGGTATTTTGTTCCCTATTCTAAGGAGGAATAAAGTATCCACATGTTGGCTTCTTTCTTCTTGATTTCCTTGTGTTTTGCAAATTGTATCTTGGATAGTCTAAGTTTCTGGGCTAATATCCACTTATCAATGAGTGCATATCATGTGTGTTCTTTTGTGATTAGGTTACCTCACTCAGGATGATGCCCTCCAGTCCATCCATTTGCCTAAGTTAATAGCAGCCTTATTTATAATAGCCAGAAGCTGGAAAGAACTCAGATGTCCCTCTTTCTTTTTTCCTTTTTCTCTTTTCTTTCCCTCTCCTCTCCTCTCCTCTCCTCTCCTCTCCTCTCCTCTCCTTTCTCTCTCTCTCTCTCTCTCTCTCTCTCTCTCTCTCTCTCTCTCTCTCTAACTGCTTTTAGGGCCCTAGGCTGGTCCATCTGGAGGGACCACTACCACCTATTTTTTACAATTATGTTTTATTGAGCCTCCCACCAAAACTATTTTCATCTTGTGTTCTGGGTCATGAAGATGGTCTGTCTGGACTGACCATCACCCCTAGTATTGTTCCTTATAGGCTGGTTATTCCTTCCAAAAGTTAACCTCCTGCCTCATAACATTATCAGGTTTTCTGATAATGTAGACTGGGGACTGAAGGGAAACCATGCACTTTTATTAAGGCAATTTCAAAATTGCAAACATCCCTGAAACAGGAAAAATGTCTCTCACCATAATCTACTAATGTCATAGCTCAGCTTAGAGTTGAGGCATACAGGATTGATGGGCTGGGACATTTCTAAGTGGTATACATGTTAGAAACACTTTCTGATTCTAAGGCTTATTTTAATTAAATTTATGTTCAAATAGATAATACAAACATGAGGCCCAGCATTCAAAATGCAAGGGCTTATATAATCAGAGATTTGGGGAGCACGAAACGTGAGGGAACAAGCCCGGAGAAATCCACAGAGCAGGGACTGGTGTTGGTCCATGAATACAAAGATACTTTGGTATTATGTCTCATCAGTAAGAAGATTCTTGTTTTCCCAGTGCCTAGATTAAATCCAAGCCACTGCACCTTATGGTAGTGAGGTCATCCTGGAATGGAACTCATCTGCACAGTTCTTTTTCTCCCCGTTTTTCCTCTATCCTTACTTCATGTTATCTAAGACTATTTCAAAACAAGAAACATGCCGGACAACAAGAGCAAAAGATTTCAAGGGATAGCAACAGAAAATATAAAAAGGGAGATTGAAAAAAAAAAAAAAAAACCGGTCTGGCAGCAGAGCAGTTTCCCATAGGTTTTGCCGCTGCAGCATGCATTTTATGCAAACAAGCCCTTACAGGTGCGTCACTGGCGGATTTTGCTTGTAGAAGGAACAGTTTAGAATTTGTTGGAATAAATGAGAATTTTTATTTGTAATTCAGCATTGAGAACCGCCCCACCCCCAGCATCGTTTCTACCTTGAGCCCCTCCGGTACCTAACCAGCTCACTTCAGTGGGCGGTGGGTTTAGTGACGAACGTGTAAAAACACTAGAATTCTTTGCTATCCTTCCGCCCGGTAAGGCGGACGCTTTTTCTTCTGACGCCACAGCGTGAAAACCGCATGCATTTCGAAATGGAAAGACATGCCTAAGAAGGGACATTTGGTAATCGCCTGCTTGCCGGTGTTTGGCGCGGTTTTCCCTAGTTCGGTATCAGAACCTAAGTGTCGCAGTATGCGCCACACGCCGCACTCTCGAGGTGGGGGTAGTATCACTCCGCTTCCCTAAGCCGGAACTCCTTAAATAATTCTAGCTCCTCCCTCTGCGGGCCTCCGTAATGACGTCGCCGCGCCTGGTGCGTCCCGGCGGATGTAGGTAGCTATGTAGTCGCTTCGTGAGGGACCGGAGAGAGGAGTGGGTACCGAAAGGTGACAGTAATTTGCTAGTCATGGCCCTTCATCTTGTCCTAC
Organism: Mus caroli; assembly: GCF_978045245.1. Lineage (NCBI taxonomy): Eukaryota > Metazoa > Chordata > Mammalia > Rodentia > Muridae > Mus > Mus caroli. The sequence goes on along the minus strand of NW_028227260.1, from coordinate 34,768,512 downwards.
ATCCCAAGCTCCCGGCAAGCCCCTAAATTACAGTCGCCGCCATTGTCTCTGCTCCCTGAGGCGGACTGCCGACGGCGTTTGCCCGCCTCCTCTCTGTGTGGGAAGGCGCCGCCGGAGGAGAGAACGCACCTAAGAAAACAGCCTTGGATTCAAGCAGAACAGGTCAGTAAGAAGGAGGGCATTGCTTGGGGTTGTGGATGCGGTTTCCATGATTGGTGCGGGATTGGTGACCTGATTTTAGGGGGCGAGTGTTGAGAAGACAGACGAGGGAGGATGAGAAAAAGCTATCTACGTTTCCAGAAACTCGCTTCATCACGTTTGGGAACGGAGATAGATGCAATGGCATCATCTACTGGGGAGAAAGGACTACCACCACTGATGAACGCAGTTGTCTGAGGAGCCTTAAGAATCAGGAAGGAGATACACAAAGGGATTGTAGATGTGGGAACATTAAATCTTGTGTTGGGTGTGTTCGAAGATTGCACATTCTTATCTTACCATTAATTAACCATATCTTACTCAGTGTGATTTCATCTGATTTGGGGCTATCACACATTCATTTGTGTTGATAGATTTTGTGCCAAGTTTGCATTTCTTCACGTTTCAGGGTGGCAGATCAAAAGGGGAGGGGAGAAGATAAACAAAACTGACCTGATTTCTGTACTGAGGGAAAAAGCTGCAAGACTAGGTAGGGTTCTAGAATAATTTCTACATCTCCTCTTTTCCAGCCTTCCAGAAATGCCCTCCGCGTTACCCCAACTATGTTGCAGAATGTGATAGGTTTGTGTGGGTGGGTGGGGGATAATCATAAGAATGTGTAAGAAAATTGAAAATGATACTTTTCATTATTTCCCCAGCTTCCTGTTATTGTCAGGCGTTTCGTCCCTACTGCTACCAGTACGACCAACTGTGCAGAGATGATTTAGTTGTCCCTTCATGGAAATGATCAGGCTTTAAGAATATAGCAGAGGCACGTGGAGATTTGGGGGTATCATGGGGGGATGACAAGAGAAAGGGAATCAGAGAATTCTTTACCAAACAAGTATCTGTATCCAGCAAGCATTTATTCCGTAATTACTGTTTCCTAAATTATACTCAGTAGTGCTGTTCTCCTGTTTGTGGATTTCCATTGATAGACACATCCGGAGGGTTGTATAACTTGGCTGTTGTGAATGTTTGTAAAATAGCTGAATGTGAAGCTAGGAGATAATGAGAAGGCAATTGTCCAGATTCGAGGGTTACTGTGAAGACAGACAAGGATCACTGAGACTAGAATGTCACATCCTTCTGTTTTGTCAGTTTCTCGATGACCTCTAGCTGGTCTGTGGATTCACTTAGGAGTCTTGGTCTAACTCTAGAGATAGGTGCAGGATGGGAACATCTTCCTTTAATGCCCTCTTCCCTGTCCTGCTCTAACACTTCATTATCAATCTATTTTTCAACTAGGGGATTACCGAAACAGTCACTCAAGAGGACAATGGAGGGCCCCAAGGGAGGAGGAGGAGGAACAGCCTTGAAGCTGGATAATGGGAGGAGAGGAAGACCAGGAAGGGAAAAGCTAGACAAGCTTCTCTGAGAAGGCAAGAATAAGGGCCAGGAACCAAGAGCTGAGTTTCTCTGTCCTCTTTATCTGTCCATAGGTTTGCCAGATCTGCTGTGGGGCTTGTCGCCAGTGGAAACAGAGAAAGGAGGAGACAATCCCTTGGCAAGAGTGCAGGTTAGTATGAACGTGGGGACTCCTCTAGTAAGACCTGTAGTATGGAACAGTAAAGATTTGGTTGGCTCCAGCCCAGGTCAGCAGATAGCCTCAGAATTTTGCAGCCTCTCATGTCCATCCAGCTTTCCTATTTTTTCTGCCCTTATTGGTGTCTGCAAAGACAAATTGGTAGCACATGAAGGTGTAGACAGTGGGTGACCTGAAAGGAGGAGTTGGCTCCTTGTCTCCTTCTTCCCCATAGAGCACTGAATTTCCATACTTAACTATGTCTCTGTGCTTATCAGCGTGAGAAGAAAGCAAAATTGGAAGAGACTTAAAGCCCCATTTCCTTCCTCCACCCCTAGGTCCAACTTCAGTGACAGATCTGATGGCCTTGGAGTGGCTGAAGACCACCACCCTCCACAGGCCTGCGCCCAAGCACAGCTATCCTTTATCTTGAGTGAGCTTCCTCAGCATGCAGTCTATATGATTGGCAGAAACTGTAGTTGGAAAGGGGGCTGAATGACTACTGGACTTTATATGAGAACACCTACTTGGGGCTGACTTTCGGGCAAGGCTGAGACAGGGACATATTTATATTTAGCTTTGCCTTTGTCTCGAACCATGATTGGCTCTAAAACTAAAAGGAAAGCTAGAGAAGAGTCGGGGGCTTCCTCAAAACCTGGAACCAATAGCCCTGCCAATGCTAAAGGAAAAGCCAAGAATCAGACCACTAAAGCGGTTAAGGCAGAACCAAAAGAAGAATGGGGGAACCAGGCTGAGGCTAGGGATGAAGCAGTGGCCAGGACACAGCCAGCCATTTCCACTGAGCCCAAGACTGTGACCTGGAAAGTAAAAAAAAAGAAAGATAAGACTAATGCTAGAGTCATGGCTCAGGCTAAGACAGAACTCCTGGCAGAGCCTGCTTTAGTGCCTCACACCAAGTCAGATGCTCTGCCTACATCTGTGGTCATTACTGTAACCAAGTCTGAAGTCAAGGTTGACACTGGAATTGAGGCATCTGTCAAGGGCGCTGCCAAGGCTACTGATAAGCGCAGTATTAAGCACAAGCCTGAGATAAAAAAAGAGGTCTGTGTCAAATCCAGGGCTGAGGACAAAGCTAAAGAGGTCTGTGTCAAATCCAGGGCTGGAGACAAAGCTAAAGAGGTCTGTGTCAAATCCAGGGCTGGAGACAAAGCTAAAGAGGTCTGTGTCAAATCCAGGGCTGGGGACAAAGCTAAAGAGGTCTGTGTCAAATCCAGGGCTGGGGACAAAGCTAGTATTGTCATCAACACCACTGATGAGGATGAAGATTATGTGTGCTCCTGGTTTTGGACTGGAGAAGAGCCTAGTGTAGGGTCCTGGTTCTGGCCTAAAGAAGAAAATCCTCTTCAAGTTTATCAGCCCCCACCAAAGGTTGAAGAAGAACCTGAACCCCCAGATACATTCGACTATGCTTTAAAAAAAAAAGCTGCAGCATGGTTAAGGGGCAGGTTTATTGTCCTTGTCCCCATTGAGGAACCACAGCCATCTTTACCTCCAGATGGGAACTGGACTCTGGTTGCAACCTTAATTGAAACTCCCCTGGGTATTCGACCTTTGACCAAGATCCCACCTTATGGTGGACCTTACTTCCAGACTTTAGCTGATTTAAAAAACCAAATCCGGGAAAAAGAAAAGTATGGACCCAATCCAAACACCTGCCGCTGTAAATCCCGTACCTTTAGTTTAGAGCCTGTTGAGTTTGATAAGCTTGTTACCCTACTTAAGTTAACTAGGGATCCGTTTATTCATGAGATAGCTACGATGATAATGGGGATCAGTCCTGCTTACCCATTTACTCAAGATATTGTTCATGATGTTGGTATTACTGTTATGATTGAGAATTTTGTCAATAACCCGAATGCTAAGAAATACCCTAGAACTTTAAATATAAATGCCGACCCCGATGCCCCCGAAGAAGTGAAAGAGACCGAAGCACATGTAAATAAAGTTTGTAGGGACATACTCTGTTGTCCTTTGAACTGCTCTGTGCAAGTGGAGGAGCTAAAGCTGTTAGTGAGCTTGAGTGTGAAATTTGATTATCACCACGTGGTTATCTATTATGTTCGTTATTTCATCTCACTGTTAAACAAAGGAAGTGTCAAAATCAAATTTCAGATTTTAAGGGTCCTTTTGTGTTTGTCAAAAAATCAAGCGAATACAAGAGAACTGATCAGTGCTGAGGTTATGTCCTCACTGGTCTCACTCTTTCACAAGAATGAGTCAAAAGCTAATATTCTTCATATCATTGAAATATTTGAGAATATAAATTTCCAATTCAAAAAAAGGGCAAAACTATTTACTAAGGAAATGTTCACTAAATCTGAACTTATTTCCATATTCCGGGAGGCAAAAGAGTTTGACCAGAAACTCCAAGACTTAACAGACCACAGTGACCCTGATGTGAGAGATAAAGTTATCCGATTAATACTCAAGCTCTAAGTAGCTGTATATTCTCACAAAGCCTTGAACAGTTTTGTCTTTCCAATATAAATAGAATGCTTATTATAATTATAAATTTGATAACTTATGCTCTCTGTGTTGAGGGAGGCCATTTTATGGATGCTAGTCATCTTGAAAGATTGAATACTTGCTGGTTTTTATTGTGCTATATAATATAAATTAAGGTATTTTGGTATTTCTGTAATGTAACCCAGTACTGAACCTATTCGTTCTAAATAAGCTATATTTCTGTGCATTATATTGATATAAGTGTATTTTCGTATTCCATTTACGTGTTTTTAATAAAGTTGCATGCTAAACACAATGAAAACATTGTTCCAGTTCTTTAGTTGAAATGTAGTCAGAGATGAACAATGTAAATATAGCCAAAATTGTTGTCTGTCCATTTACTGATGGTGGGGGTGGCACAAACAAACAGGTTCACAAATTGTCAGATCTTTCAGTTTCACCATGTTCAGGGAATACAGTCAACCATTCTGTGACCAAGAAGACAGGACTATGCTTCTGGCTGCTGGAAGTTGTAGATGGCAGGTTTTCAATGGAGGAACAATACTGAATCCGGACAGACTTAGGAGGAAGAGAATACAGATGCCTTCATGTCACTCTTGAGTCCAAGAACTTGTACTTAGCTTGCACATCAGCTGTCCCACTAGGATACCCTGAAGTTTTTAATCCCAGAGAGATTTCCTGGTTCTCAGCCTATTCAGTTCAATTTTGGTCAATTGTGGGAAGTGCACTTCTAAAGGGACACAGGCACACTGTTTCCTTATTAGCCCCCTCCCCATCCAAGAATGTCAGATTTACTACTTCCAATGAGGTTTTCTAAGCCTGCAGTCATGGGCCTCAGAGAAGGGCTCGGGATCACCTACAGAAACTGATACTGATATCACCTCTTCTACTTGGGTGCTTGTTGGTTCTCATCCTTGCTTTTGTTTGGCCAATACTTTTGGTCATTTGTATGTACTCTTGATTGCAGCCTCTCCTTTGTTCTGATTCTTAAGTGTCAGAGCATGGCTGTATGTGTGACACACCCACAGAATATCAGAGTCCTTTAGGACTGCTTGGTTAGAAACAATCTCCGTACTACCTCTGTCCTGCTTATTTTCACTTTACTGTTTGAAGCCCTGTTTATTCTACCTCAGCCTCCTGTTATAGAGCAAAGCTAGGCTCAGAAAAGAGGCTAATGGTGTAGAACAACAGGTTGGCATCTAATACCACCTTTGTCTCCTCTACTACCCAGATCCTCTGTTGCTGTTATTCTCAGTTTACTGCCCAGAATTGGGAATGACAGAAGAAAATATTATCTCTGGAAGAATTGTGTGTGTGTGTGTGTGTGTGTGTGTTTTCATCCAGACAAACAGCTGAGATTGTGACCTACCTTTTGCAGATTTTTCATGCATTGGGGGAAGGTCTAAACAATATCAACATGCTAGAATAGATTTTAACAGCTAATCCTGGTTTAATTTCTATGGAGGTCAGATGTGAATTTATTTCTCATATCTCTAGTAATAAAAAATGAAGAATAATTTGTCCATATTTGTAATTTAGGTGTGTGTGTTGGGGGGGAGCAGTGGAGTTTTTTTTTTTTTCATGCAATGTACCACTTTAGAAGATTTTTGAAGTTCTGTGTAACTTTTTAATTCACAGATCTCCCCTAGCCTAGAATACCAGCTGTGAGTACTTCTCAGTGGAGATCTTCATAGTGCAATCGGACCAAATCCTCTGGAAACATTCTGTATCTCAAATGCCCTGTGGAGTACACTCTTAACCAGGTAATGGCTTCGAGTTTTCCAATAGCAGCTAAGGACAAGGGTGAGTTGGGGATTTGTATATAATGGTGCCAAAGCAAGAAATCAAGTCTTCCTGCCTGAATGGTAATTTTAAGAGTCAAAATCTTCTCCCATAATTTCTGACATGTCATTATTTGTACCCTTAAATTGTTCCCACAGTTGGGCTATCAGTCGGAGTCCCCAGTTTCCTCCTAGTGAAACTTAATAATCATTTATTAGCTTTCCCCCCATATTCTCCCTAGCCCTTTATAACAATAATTCTACTCTCAACTTGTTTAAGTCCAACCTTTTCTGGCTGTATGTATGTGGAGATGATAAGGCATTACCTGTCTGTCGCTGGTTTATTTCACATAACATAGTAATCTCCGTTCTAGTATTGTTAGGAATGGCAGAATAATATTTTTTTCTGTATATGAAATAGGACTTTATCCGTTCATCAGATTTTTGGAAGCTTAGGTTCCACCCCCCCTTACTTCTTAACTATTGTGAATTACAGTCCTGTGTTGAGTATGGGAGTACAGACTGCTCTTTAGCTGTAGTTTAGATGTACTGCTCTTTTGCTGATTTAATTTACTCTGGAAGTATGTGGAATACTGGGATTCCTAGATCATATGGTAGTTCTGTTTATAGACTTTAGGATCCTCCATACTGTTTTCCATAGTGCGAATATTCATTTGCATTCCTATGAGCAAAGCAAAAGTATTTTTTTTCTCCCCGGCCTTATAAGCACTTCTTAGTCTTTGGTAATAGCCATGCTTGTGGGTATAAGGTGGCTTCTCGTTGTGTTTGTAATTATTGCTAAAAGGAAATGGGGTGGAGTGTTTTTTCATATCTCTGTTGTCCATTTATATATCTATCATATTTTGGTAAATACCTACTCAATTATATTATTAATTTTTAAATGTAATTATTTGGACACTTTTCTAATGAGTTTTGCAGCTCCTGATATAGTCCAAATATCCAACCCCTACCAGATGTATGAATTGCAAGTATTTCTATCATTTATTAGATGGTCTTGTCTGTTTCTGCACTCTGTGGTCTCCTTTACTGTGCAGAAACTGTAGTTTGATGTGACCCCATTTTATTTTTGCTTTTATTTCTTGAGCTTTTATGATTCTGTCAAAAATTCCCGGTTAGTTCCAATGCCCTAAAACATTTTTTAAAGTTTACTTTGAGTAGTTTCATAGTTTTAGGTCTTACATTTAATTCTTTAATACATTTTGGTTTTTTTTAATAACTGGTGGAAGATAGTTGATTTTTATAATTTTTAAGATATTCTTCTGCCTTGGCTATCAATTTCCCAGCATCTTTTTTTTGTTGTTGTTGTTTTTTTGGTTTTTCAAGACAGGGTTTCTCTTTATAGCCCTGGCTGTCCGGAACTCACTTTGTAGACTCAGGCTGGCCTCGAAGTCAGAAATCCACCTGTCTCTGCCTCTCGAGTTATGGGATTAAAGGTGTGCGCCACCACCACCGGGCTCCCAGCATCATTTTTTACAAAAACTGTCCTTTCTCCATTATGTCTTCTTAGCAACTTCGTTGGAAAACAGCTGATTGTGTATGCGTAGGCTTATTTCTAGATTATTACTTGCAGTAGGTCTGGGTGTACGTTTTATGTCATGTTAAAAATCACTTTAGCTTTGCAGTTAGCTTTGAAGTCAGGAAATACAGCGCCTGCCTCCTACTTTGTTCTTTTATTCAGCATATATTTGGTTTCTTCGAGGTTTTTGTGCTTCCGGGTGATTTTGTTACTGCAGCTTTCTAGCTTTGTATAGAACATCTTCATTATTGTTACAGGAATTAAATCCGATTTGTAAATCACTTTTGCTAGTCCATGTTAATAGTGTTTACTCTTCCAATCCATGAATGCAGGGTGTCTTTTCATATAGAGAGCTTTCACATAATTTGATTACATTTATCTTTACTAGTTTACTTTTGTAGGTGTTGCAAATGGAATTGCTTTCTTGGATTTTATTTTAGGTAATTTTTTGCATGCTAGTTTTATATTCTTCAACTTCTAGAATGTACTTGCTCATTCTAGTAGGGTTGTTTTTTTGTTTTTTTGTTTTTTTTTTTTTTGGTGGATGTTTTTGGTGGTTTTCTATATATGAGATCATGTTATCTCCAAATAGTAACAGTTGGACTTCTTTTTCAACCCAAATGAATGCTTGTTTGTTCTAGGTCTTAGAAAGCATAGTCTTTTCAGCTTATTTCCTTTGACTTTAATGTGAACTTATTATAAAGGTCTTATTATGTTGTAGTATAGTCCTTCTACTCCTAATTTTTCAATGCTATTATGAAGGGATGTTGAATTTTATCACATGTATTTCCCACATTGATAAGTTCATTTGGTTTACAGTCCTTTATTTTTGTTGGTGTGGTTTATCAGGTTATTAATTTGAATGCCTTGACCCATCTTGTATTTGTGGAATGGGTCCCACTTTGTCATACTAAATATGCTGTAGAATTTAGTTTGCTTCTTTTTTTGAGTAATTTTTCATCTGCATTGATCAAGTATATATTAGCCTGTAGTTTTGTCTGTATATTATTGTCCGGATAATGCTGACCTCACAGACATGGATTTATGCCATTAGAAAGTCTTTACTAGCTGCCTGGCAACCATACTGGGTGTTTGAGATCCCAGTGTAGCCCTGAGCCTTTTTCAAGGTAAGCTTTTAAGTACAAAGACCATGCCCTGGGCAGGCATATTTCAATTAACAAGAGCAGTTAGTGAGAAAGCAAGGTTAATACATATAGCGACTTTCCCAGAACTATGAACTTTGCTGGATTTGGCTTTTGTTTTAATTTTGTCTGGTGGTGCTGTCTCCATGCTGAGTTTTGTGGGCTGAATGGTATTTCCAACATGGAGTCAGTTGTGCTAAGCGTCCTACTAAGGTTTGGAGCCCTAGTACATTCTCCACAAGTCTTCGTGAATATGTCAAATCATGGACTCACCCTGCTCTAAAGAAGTATAGTTGATCCTAAAGACCATTAATTTTACTGAACTGATAAATAATTGGTCGTATTGTTTAAGATGCAAGGGCCTGCCATTAATCCGATCAGAATGAGAATTCAAGGTTCAGCCAGTGCTGGTAATGGAATAGTTAGTGAGGGGATCAAGAAGACAGAGACTGGGACCAATTTGACTTATGTCATTGTCTCTTTCTCTTTCTGAGATTTTTCCCAACCATGGCAAGATTTATTTCTATTTATTCCATATTAAGTAGCATAGAAAGGGCCGGTTTTTCCATAAGCCATATATTGTCCTCCTTTGTATGTCCAGTCTCAGAAGAGAACACTTGGTCTGAGCAACTCAGAAAGTTTGTGGACCCCTGCTGTGCAGCCTGGTCAAGGTCAGTTATCAGAGTCCCACCAGTTATTTCCTGGAGAATGATCTTTCCCTCTGGTGTCCTTGGTGTCCTTGTGGGTTTGAGCTGTCCATTTTTTTTTCTACCATGGAATCTCAGGCAGCACTGGGTCAGGTATGTCATCAGAATATCAATAGGTCCCACTGGTCTTAGGGCTATTTGTTAGACAGCCAGGTCAACAGCCCAGCAGTAGAAGACAGTACTTCATAGGGGAAACCACTCGCAGGGCTGTTTGGTATATATACAGGTCTGTGTATATGGTGGTGGACTTTCTTTTCCCCATCTGAGAGCTTGGGTTAGATATGTATTGCTGTCTGGGCTGAGGTACCTGTCTTGGGCCCAGATTGTTTCAGTTAAAGTAAGTACTGCAGCTCCCACATTCTTAGTTCCATCTTTCATCTTGTGACAGTCATGGATGAGCATCTGCAGGTTGTCATCAGGCAAGAAGGTATTGATGGCGTGATTTTCTTAAAACTATATTCTAGGGTGAGGCAGGAATAGGGCCTGATGGGGGTTCACACAGGCACTAGACAGCTAAGCATTCTGGTGTTCCTCAGAGGAGGGTCTCAGCCACATCCTGGGGTACTCTGAGTATAAGACCCTAATCCAGAGTTAACTTGTTTGCTTGTTTGTTTTTTCCATTAGACTAACAGCAACCACCACTGCTCTTAAGACAGGTGGACCATCCTGTGGCTTCAGTGTTCAACCATTTGAACAGGTATGTTACAGGGCGTTTCCATGGACCCAAAGTTTGGGTTAAAACCTCTTTTATCTTTTGTTTCATGGACAGATGATAAGGTTTTGAGATATCTGGGAGTGTTAGAGCTAGACCCAAAGTCAGAATTGCTTATAAAGCCTCAAATGTTGTGTGTTTAATCTCGGTCCAGATTAGGGCTCAGTGCCCCCATGTTGTGCTGGTGTATAGAGACATTGCCTCTGGTATCCAAAAGCAGCAATAAGAGTTGGGATATGAAGGATGGCAGCAGTCCTGCTCCTAGACCAGTTCCTTTTGCCTCCTCTCAGCTGGTAGACAAGATAGGCAGACTCTAATATACGAAGTTCGGCTTTCTCTGCTGATTTCTGTAAACCAAGGTTTGTAACTCTTCGAAGCAGTCCCTCAGCAGCCCTTTTATAATCTATTTTCCCAGGAAACCCCTGATAGAAGGGCAAGAATTCAGCTCTTAGTCTCTCATCAAACAGGGGTGGCAAAATGTTAAGTCTTCAGGGACAACTGTCCAGGTAGATTGTCTGCTTTACTCTCCCTCTGGGTCTGTCATTTAAAAGCAAATATGGGTTGACTCACCTCTGCCAATGAGAGACCAAAGAATGCATCTTTCAGGTCCAAGACAGTATATATCTGTTTCTCTGGAGAAATCTGACTCAGGAAAATGAGAGGTCCCAGGTTTCTTCACAAGCAGGCAAGGTATATTCCAGGGTGACAGGCAGAGCACCAAGATGCCTGTCTTTCCACCCAGGCAATACGGAGGCAGTATCCCCTTTTTGTTTCCAAGGTCCCTGGATATTGTTTCATCTGAATGGTTCTGAGATCGATCCCTGGTGTCTTGAGGTCTGGTCTCTGGGGATCTCAGTGGAACCTGCAGAAATTGTGTAGAGTAACCACTAGAGAAGACTGGGCTTTAAGCCACTAGGTTGTCTTTATTAGCTGACAGGCAACTACACTGGGTATTTAGGATCCCAGTATAACACTGGGTGGTTAAGAACACTGGATTCTCCTGCACACCCTTTGAGTTCAGTTCTGAGCACCCACAGGGCCACTCCCAGCACTCTGTCGCCACCTTCTGGCCATGACTGGCATTGCATGTTACTTACACACACAAAAAAAGGCCATTCAAATCTCAGCTCTCAGTCACTTGGAGTCAGCACCTACATTTTTCTTTTCAAGCACTCTACTTTTTTTTAAGTTTAATTTTGAACTGAAGAGAGAAAAAAGTGTTATAGTGACTTGTCTACTGAATATAGAATACCTTGTGAACAGGATGGGTCTTTAAGAGGAAAGTAATTGTCCTTTCCTGCTTTGGCTGTCTGTTTTTAAAAGTAGGGAGTTGAAGTTCCATGCTGTTGTACTGTATTTTTCTCATGTTAGGGCCCTTGATACTTCCTTTATATATGTTAAATATTACTTTATATATTTTATATATCTTGACACTTAGTGTTATATTTCTTGTGGGATAGCATGGACCTTCCTGGCTTCTTTTGGTGCTTTGATTTAACGTCTTTTAGCTAATAAAATGCTCCTCTTGCTTGTTATGGATTTAATTCGTATAGAACATTCTACGTCATACCCTTACTTTCATTCCATTTCTATACGTAGAAGTGAGGTAGATTTTTGATAAGGAACAAGTAGTTGGGTCCTGATATTTTTAAACTCGTATAGTAGCTCTTGTCTTTTGATTGGATAATTTAATTTTCGTATGTTCAAGGCAGTGCTGATGAGGTAAGTCTTTGGTGCAGCCATTTTATGACTTGTTTTCTATTTTCGTTGTGGTTCCTCTCTTTTTCCGTCATAGTGTTGCTCTATAGTTGGGATTTATTCAGTTTTTAATTCCTTGTTTATTGTTGTTCTATATGCATTTTTTTATTTGTGGACAGCTTGAGACTTAAAAAATAGTGATTATAAGAAGGTATTTTTCAATAATGTCAATTTAGCATGACCATAATGATGACAATAGAAACGCAAGAGCACAAGCAAGAGGAATTAATGTGAAAACTACACTTAGGTTCCAGTTTTCCATTTTCAATCTTTGATATATCATTTGATATTTTCCTATATTGTCTATCCCTAGCATGTATGGTTATCTTTTAAATTGTTTTCTTTTACTGGAGATACGCATGATTTATTTACCATTCTTACAGATTAGAGCATTTTGAATTCATTTTTATAATTTTATACTGGTTTTTTTGTTTCCAGTTTTTAAAATTAAATTTTCACACATGTACTTACTGCGTACTAACTATGCCTCACCCTCTCTTTCTACTAACCCTGTGTACCACTCCACTCCCTTAGAAATCTTTCTAACATTTATGTCTACTAGTTTTCTTTTGTGACTCACTAAGTTTAATCAGCATCATCTGTGTAACCATGGGTGTGGCACTATCTGCTGGACCCTAGTGGGCTAGTCGGTCACCAGACAACTGAAGACAATGACTCCACTTCTCCCAGAGTTTATCAACGAGCCCCTCAATCACCCATGACTGGTTCTTAGGGCTACTCTTGTGTAGGTACCAGTTCAGGTAAACACAGTTGTTTCCATTCATGACTACAATGGTTGTGTTGAGCCTAGAGGATGATATTTCACAGTCCTGTACCTTATCTGCTATTTCTTACTGCTACCAATTCATCTTCCAAACTGTTCTCTGAGTCTTAGAAGGTATGAAGTAAATGTCTTATTTAGGGCTGGTCCCTCAAATGTCACTTTACTCTGCAAAGAGAACCGTTTGTGATTAAGGCTGACGATATTTTTGACTACAGGTATAAACATACCTATTTAGAAGGCAATGTGATTCGGTATCAATTTAGTTAAATAACAGTAATAAGTTCCTACCTTAGACATATGACTTCCTCGGGTATGGGTTCTTAATTGGATTTAGTATACAGGGCATGCCCTCCTATAGATGGGCCTCAGATCCAATCATAAGGAATCATAATGTTTTATGCCTTCCCATGATTTCATTTTGCTCATAAATGTTTCTTTTTCTGTCCAGATTGAAGAAATTCTGTAGCATTTCTTGTGTGGTGGGTCTGGAGGAAATACATCTTTTTACCTTATGTTTGTGTCAGGGGCCAGCCGTGGCAGGGAGGGGGGGGGGGCGTTCTTTTTGAGGCAGTGGAGGGGGAACAGTGTTGGTGGAGAGTAAGACTTTGTCTTACGAAATAGTTAGGGTTGCTGTATAATCATAAAAAGTTTACTTACCTAAGTCTTAAGTTACTATGCTACTGTAGCTGATGCAGTCTCTGGCACTTAGCATATCTTCCTTGAACAGCAAAGGATTAAATAAATAGCCTTTGTACTATCTCAGCAAGAACTGCTCAGCTTTAACTTTCAGCCTGCTAGTCACAGGAAGAAAAAAAGGACACTTAAAATGATTATAACCCATGGAAGGAGTTACAGAGACAAAGTTTGGAGCTAAGATGAAAGGATGGACCATCCAGAGACTGCCCCACCCAGGGATCCATCCCATAATCAGCCACCAAACACAGACACTAGTGCATATGCCAGCAAGATTTTGCTGAAAGGACCCTGATATAGCTGTCTCTTGTGAAGCTATGCCAGGGCCTAGCAAACACAGAAGTGGATGCTCACAGTCAGCTATTGGATGGATCACAGGGCCACCAATGGAGGAGCTAGAAAAGGAACCCTATAGGTGGAACAACAATATGAACTAAGCAGTACCCCCAGATCTCGTGTCTCTAGCTGCATATGTAGCAGAAGATGGCCTAGTCAGCCATCATTGGAAAGAGAGGCTCCTTGGTCTTGCAAACTTTATATGCCTCAGTACAGGGGAACTCCAGGGCCAAGAAGTGGGAGTGGGTGGGTAGGGGAGTTGGGCGGGGGCAGGGTGTAGGGGACGGACTTTTGGGATAGCATTTGAAATGTAAATGAAACCTAATAAAAAATTTTAAAATAAGAAAAATAAGAAAAATGATTATAGCATTTATTACTAAGTTGTAAAAAGTTTCCTATGAAAGCTAACTAAGGGGAAAGGCAGAAAGATCCTAAGCAGGGAAGGGGAAAAGTTCTCTAAGGGGGCAAAAATTCTAGGAAAGGAAAAGATTCTTCCAGGAGGGGAAAAGGGAAACAATTCTACTCTAAGTGGGGAAAGGCAAAAAATTCTTCTCCCTCTCCTTTGTCTTCAGTACTTATACATCTTTCAGAATACATGATCTCATGTTACAGTGTTCATCACAGGGTCACACAAAAAATTAAATCATAAATTGAAATATAAGTTTACAATGGTGAATGTTTACATGCATATCCATTAGGAGTAATTATCTGGCTAAACATCCATCACCTGTCTCAGCTCCACGGGTTCACTGAAGGTTTAAAACCATAGCTAAGTTATTCATGAAGTTTTGTGTAGATAAACATAGTCAATATTTTATCTTCTGTCCTAGCACCTATAATAAATGGTTAGTTTCCTTTTTATGACCTTTGGTTAATTGTTTTGCAACCCCTTGGAATGTGCTGTGAGTAGGAGAGAGTCTGGTTACCAAGAAGCAGTTAACTGGTGACACTTGGGAGACTGGCAGAGTTCTCATTGCACTATTGACTATCAGAAAAGGACCTAATAACAGTCCCAGTATAAAAGAGTTAAATAATCACTGATAGAATTTTAGGAATTCCCTGCCAGGCGTGGTGGCTCACGCCTTTAATCTCAGCACTTGGGAGGCAGAGGCAGGCAGATTTCTGAGTTCGAGGCCAGCCTGGTCTACAAAGTGAGTTCCAGGACAGCCAGGGCTACACAGAGAAACCCTGTCTCAAAAAACCAAAAAAAAAAAAAAAAAAAATTAAGCCGGGTGTGGTGGCGCACGCCTTTAATCCCAGCACTCGGGAGGCAGAGGCAGGTGGATTTCTGAGTTCGAGGCCAGCCTGGTCTACAAAGTGAGTTCCAGGACAGCCGGGGCTACACAGAGAAACCCTGTCTCGAAAAACCAAAAAAAAAAAAAAAAAAAAAAAAAATTAGGAATTCTTATAGGATCATCATTAAAACTTAAGAAGTCATTTATTTGTCTATATAGCATCACTACAAGACAGTACATCTTCATGGATCTGCTCTAAAGGGGTGTGCTATTACTTAGTGATATATATATATATGTGTATATATATATATATATATATATATACACACACACATATATATATACACACATACACACACATACATATATATGTATGTATGTATAATAACAACAGGAAAAGCATATTAATAGCAGGAATCTTCCCTAAAATGAATCACTTACAGCCTTGCTTAATAAGAGCATACTTGTCACAGATTATATAATAATCTTAAGCAGGACATCTCAGGAAGATCACATGCTAGTTATTAGCTTGTCCCATTATGGATCCTAGCATGTTTGGACATAACTTTAATCTCTCCTTTATTTTGAAGGATAGCTTAGCTAGGCTAGTAGTCTTGTTGACAGGTGTTTTGTTTTTTGGTTTTGGTTTTGGTTTTTTTGGTTTTTCCGAGACAGGGTTTCTCTGTATAGCCCTGGCTGTCCTGGAACTCACTCTGTAGACCAGGCTGGCCTCAAATTCAGAAATCCACCTGCCTCTGCCTCCCAAGTGCTGGGATTAAAGGCGTGTGCCACCAATGCCAGGCTTGACAGTTTTTCCTTTCTTTCTTTTTTTTTTTTTTTATTTGAGACAGGGTTTCTCTGTGTAGCCCTGGCTGTCCTGGAGCTCACTCTGTAGACCAGGCTGGCCTCGAACTCAGAAATCCGCCTGCCTCTCCCTCCCAAGTGCTGGGATTAAGGGCATGTGCCACCACTCCAGGCTTGACAGTTTTTCAGTACTATAAAAATATATTACCACGTGGGCTGGAGAGATAGCTCAGCAATTAAGAGCACTGACTGCTCTTCCAGAGGTCCTGAGTTCAATTCCCAGCAACCACATGGTGGCTCACAACCATCTGTAATGGGGTCTGATGCTCTCTTCTGGTGTCCCTGAAGACAGCCACAGTGTACTCACATACATAAAATAATAAATCTTTTAAAAAAATGTATTACCGACCACATTATCTGCTTACATGTATGGATTCTCCTAAAATGTGTCGCTACACAAATTGGCACACCTCTGTGTGTGTGTGTGTGTGTGTGTGTGTGTGTGTGTGTGTGTGCATGTGTGTATTTTGTCGGCATCATTTAGAATCTTTTATTTATCTTTCACTTGAAGGAGCTTGATTTGAAGACAGTTTTGGGTAATTAACAGAGTTAACTCTGGATACTAGCCTTTGGCTTGCCTGTCTTTGGATATTTTATCTATCCTTCTATGTAGATTTGGGAAGTTTCTGTTACTATTTGTTTGAATAAGTTTTATACATAGTTGTCATTCTCAAGACCTACTTGAATGTCATTATTCCAAATAAGGGCTTTAAAATGTCTTAGTGTCTGTCAGTCCGGCACTGTTCTCATTCCTCTTTACTGCTTTTCTTCTCTACATTTTCATTCCAGCTGTGTATTTTAAGTAGCCCGTCTGCATGCTAATGAATTCCTCCTTCTGTTTAAGCTATCCCGCTATTGATGCCTTCTTTCTGATTTTTAATTTTATTAACTGTATTTTGCAAGTCAAGAATTTCTCTTTGCTGATTCTGAATTGCTTCCATCTCTTATGTTCTCACTGGAGTCTTAACATATTTCTGTGTGTTTTCTTCCTGTCATTGAGTTTCCTTAAAACAGGTCTTTTGAATTCTCCATCTAAGACTCTGCAGATAATGTTTGCTTTATAGTTGGTTTCTGGCATCTTATGCTTAACCGTTAGATGAGGTCACAGTTTTATGAAAGTTCTTTTTTTTTTTTTAGAATTAATTTTTTATTAGGTATTTTCCTTTACATTTCCAATGCTATCCAAAAAGTCCCCAATACACTCCCCCCCCCCGCAAACTCCCCTACCCACCCACTCCCCCTTTTTGGCCCTGGCGTTCCCCTGTACTGGGGCATATAAAGTTTGCATGTCCAATGGGCCTCTCCTTCCAGTGATGGCCAACTAGGCCATCTTCTGATTCATATGCAGCTAGAGACACGAGCTCCTGGGGGTACTGGTTAGTCCATATTGTTGTTCCACCTATAGGATTGCAGATGCCTTCAGTTCCTTGGGTATTTTCTCTAGTTCCTCCATTGGGGGCCCTGTGATCCATCCAATAGCTGACTGTGAGCTTCCACTTAAGTGTTTGCTAGGCCCCGGCATTGTCTCACAAGAGACAGCTATATTTGGGTCCTTTCAGCAAAATCTTGCTAGTGTATGCAATGGTGTCAGCGTTTGGAAGCTGATTATGGGATGGATCCCTGGATATGGCAGTCTTTACATGGTCCATCCTTTCGTCACGTCTCCAAACTTTATCTCTGTAACGCTTTCCATGGGTGTTTTGTTCCCAATTCTAAGAAGGGGCACAGTGTCCACACTTTGGTCTTCATTCTTCTTGAGTTTCATGCGTTTAGCAAATTGTATCTTATATCTTCGGTATCCTAAGTTTTTGGGCTAATATCCACTTAAGAGTGAGTACATATAATTTGAGTTCTTTTGTGATTGTGTTACCTCACTCAGGATGATGCCCTCCAGGTCCAACCATTTGCCTAGGAATTTCATAAATTCATTCTTTTTAATAGCTGAGTAGTACTCCATTGTGTAAATGTACCACATTTTCTGTATCCATTCCTCTGTTGAGGGACATCTGGGTTATTTCCAACTTCTGGCTATTATAAATAAGGCTGCTATGAACATAGTGGAGCATGTGTCCTTCTTACCGGTTGGGACATCTTCTGGATATATGCCCAGGAGAGGTATTGCTGGATCCTCTGTTAGTACTATGTCCAATTTTCTGAGGAACCGCCAGACTGATTTCCAGAGTGGTTGTACAAGCTTGCAATCCCACCAACAATGGAGGAGTGTTCCTCTTCCTCCACATCCTCGCCAGCATCTGCTGTCACCTGAATTTTTGATCTTAGCCATTCTGACTGGTGTAAGGTGGAATCTCAAGGTTGTTTTGAGTTGCACTGAAAGTTCTTTTTATCCAAGTTTTAAAAGGAGCATCTGTGTGTGTACACGTGCGCGCGCACACACTGTAAGTTAACATGTGTGTTACAGAAAAAGTATACAAAAGACAAAACAAAACCCTCAAAACTCATAATGAGTTTGGTTGAGCATGTCCTTGTTAGCATATGATGATATCTGCACATTAAAAAATGGGTATGTATTCCTGCCATCATAATCTGACTTTATGTCTTTTTAAATGTCCTAAGCAAGCTGTTTATTTTCTCTGAGCCGATAGTTACTTCCATCACTTCAGCACATTATACTGCTGAGCACCAGTGTGTTTTGGTATTTTAGCAGAAAAGGGTAGTCTAAGCTCAAGTTTGTTCTAAATCTGTGGTTGTGGGATTTTTTAGAATGAACTGGAGAATGAATGAACGAACCAGAATTAGAAGTCTGTCCCCACAATATTCCTTCAGGAGCCAGAGTAGGCTCAGATGGCATGTTCACATCATTGCCCTGTGCACAGGCGCTGCGGGATTCTGCCCTGCTTAGAGCTAATTACTATGCAAGGAGTGTCCCAATCTCTTGTGCAGTAACTACAATGGCTTGGCACCTAGCTCCCTTTCTGTGTCCCCATGGGAAAGTTACTCTGTCTCTGTTGTATTGTCTAAGGCTAGAGAAGGAATGCAGTTGGCAACCATGTGGCCACTAGTGTCACATTGCATGGTCTCACTCACAGCCCGCAGGCCACTTAGATCTGCACAGCATAGGAGTAGAACTCAGACCTATAGTACTACATGGGCTGCTTACTGCTGATGTAAACTACTCCTTGAGTACTGTAATCATCCACAGGTTAGTTTGTCAGAGCGGAAATAGTTGGTGGGTCTCAAGTCTCTTTCTAACACCAGAGTGGATGTAGGACCTCTGGCTTATGAATACAGGTTGTAAGGATTTGTCCCATTAGGTTCCCCTAACCTAGTACTGAATTACAGGGCAAACTATTTAGCTTACTTTCCTGCTCTACCTGCTACAGGGAGGAATAGTTCCCACTGCTGTCACCCAAGGTTAGAGGAAGAGTGGTGGAAGTAGTCTCTTGGTTGCCTAGGCTGATGCTAAGCTGAGGTGCACTCAAGTCTCACAGCTGCAAGAGCTGCACAGTCTTATGCATGCACTCCAGGCCCCTGCTTTGGTTGTCTTTAATGCAGGATGAAGTCCAAGTCTGTTCTACTTGATGCCCATATGCCTAGAGGCTTCATGTGTGTGAGTGCATACCTGGAGAGGGTAGTCTTTGACATCTGCCTAGTCAGCATTGGACTCCTAAGGCAAATATGTGTACTAATTTTTCTAACATAGTCTGTAGAAGATAGAGTCTTGCTTCTTATTCAGCTATCCAGTGTTGGAAGATGAATATTGGGAGCCAGGAGTACCACTGTGGTCCCTCAGTTGGCTTCCTTAGCTCTTGTGAGAGAGGTTTGTTTGTGAATAGCTGTCCTATCTGGCTGGCTAGCGGGAGGTCATAATTAGATCACTGGAGGATCTTAACAGCCATTTTGTTTAGCTTTCATCCATTAATTTTTGATGACCACCCCCTTAGTATGTAGTAGAATCTCACTGTGGTTCTAATTTGAACTTCCTGAGTCTTAATTGTCACTGTCTAGTGCGTTGAGGGGTCCCAAGTGAGGGTCGCATTAACTAGGACACAGGGGATGCACAGTGATAGCACGCCAATGCACACTTTATTCAAAGTTTCAGCATCTTCTATACAGAAAGCAAAAGAAAGAATTCCCACAGTTTCTCATTCCCACCAGGTGTTGTTTACCTAGCAATAGCTTATCTTGGTTCAAGGTGACCCAAACCTCCTTACAGACTGAGAAATCTGTCTGCAGTGTGATGTCTAATTAAACTATAAACAAAGTTACTTTCTCATGAAAAAAGGATCGTGAAGGCCTCTTCCTTCATGAAGGCTCTGCAGCTTACTTGGCAAAACACCAGGATTCTCTGCTGAGAAAGTATGTGGACTCTTTGTCCCATTATGCTGACATTCTCAGATATCCTTCAGTCACCTTGCAGATAGTAAGCTAGGAGCTGTCACCTCATGCCACTTCTCTAGACTTAATGGTATTAAACACCTTTGTGTGCATATTGAGTATTTTCATATGTTCTTTGTAATGAAGGTCATTGCGTTTATTTCTTTTTTGAAAGAGGATCTCACAGCCAGGGATGGCTTTGAATTCACTGTGAAGCTGGGGGTGACCTTGAACTTCTGGTTCTCCTGCCTCACTTCCCAACTGTGAAGATCACAGGCATGAACTACTATCCCTGATTTAGGTTCTCTGTCCATTTGAAAAGTGGATTGTTGCCTTTGTTGTTGCTACATTGTAGGAGTTCTTTTTATGCCCGAGATATAAGCCCTGCACACCATAGTACACTCACAGTTGGAGGTCAGAGGACGCATTGGTCGGTTCTCTCCTTTCACTGTGTCTGTCCTAAGGATCAAAGTCAGGTTATTCAGGCTTTGCGGCAGACACCCTTATTCACTGAGCTATTTCACAGGCCCCTGAAGGTTTCAATGTTAATGAGTCAAATTCCTCTAATTTTTAAAATCAATCACTGTATAGTTGGGCATCATGTCTATGAATTTATTACGAAATCTAAGTCACAAGGGTTTACAACTGTGTTTTCTTTGAAGAGCTGCATAGTTTGATAACGTATATTTTAATTGTTGATCTAGTTGTTGAACTAGTTTTATATGGTGTGTTGAAGGAGGTATGTGACTTCATTCTCTTATACTTGGAAATCGACTTATTCTACCACAATATGTTGACAGACTCTTCTTTCTTCCTTCAGTAGACTTGAAACCCTGACTAAACCAACTGGCACTGGATAGATATGTTTGTTTCTGGATTCTGATTTTTCCCCCATTCGTCTCTGTCTAGCCTTAATGTCAATATTGAGTGTTTAGTTACCATAGATTTATAGTAAGTTTTTACGTGTTTTTTGTTTCTTTGTTTGTCTTTTTGAGACAGGGTCTCACGGTGCCCAGGTAAGCCTCAAACTTGCTGTGTATCTGAGGCCCCTTAGAATTACTGACCCACCTGCATCTGCCTCCTGAATGTTGTAAATATAGACATGCACTATATTTTGAAATCAGTAAAGGAACATGCTCCAATTTTGTTCTGTTATTTCAAGAATGTCTTTATTATTTTGAATCAATTTTATGAAAATTTAATGATCTGTTTTTTAAAAACATTTATCTTGCACAGGTCTTATGCAAGCTACATGATGGCTGTGAGTTCATATGTACAAGATCAAGACAGACAAAAGTCCCAGAATGGAAAGGGGATGTGGGCATGAAGTCCCATCACTAGCTGAAGAGTTGTTGGTAATTGCTAGCTGCTGGGAAAGGAAGCGTTTTCTTTAGTGGTATGGTCGGTCCCTGATGCATGACTGCCCTCTGGTGGATGGCCTACATCCAAGTCTACATAGGCCGCAGAAATTTATTTTTTGTCAATTTCTTTTTCAAGCCTACTTTTTTTAATTGAAAATAGATTCTTCTCTCATACAATACTTGCCAACCACAGTTTCCCTCCCTCCACCTTCTCAGCTCCCCTTACCTCCCCTCTTCTCCAGTTCCACTCCTTCATTTCTCTTCAGAAAAGAGCAGGCCTTCATGAGACAACAGCCAAAGAAGACAAAATAAGATACAATAGACAAGGTGAAAGTCCCCATTTCAAGACTAAATAAAGCAACCAAATGGGAGGAAATAGAATCAGAGAGACACCCTGTCTCACCATTAGGATTTTCACAAAAACATTAAGCTACCAGCCATAATATATATATATTTATTTATATATATATTTATTTATATATGCAGAGGACCTGATGCAGACCCACGCAGGCCCTGTGCCTGCCTTGTCAGTCTGTGTGAACCCTGCTTATTGATTCAGTGGATCATGCTCTCCTGGTGTTCTCCATATTCTCTGACTCTTACAATCCCCCCTTTCTGTGGTCCCTGAGCTCTGAGGGGTGGGACCCGATGGAGAACTCTAGTTTACACTCTCTTCTCACTGTGGGTCTCTGTACCTGTTCCCATCTGCTGCTGAAGGAAGCCTCTCTGATGACAGCTTGATAAGGCAGTCAGTGATCTATGAGTATAGCAGAATATCATTAGGAAAGGGACCTGATGGAGATAGATATGTGTAAAACAATACATTTTGGTCATATCCCCTGGCACCTTCCCTTTTCTACGACCTCAAGCTCCCAAACACATTCCTTTCCCACATTCATGTCCTCTCCTCTTCTTAATGTATCCCACTGGATCTAATTAGTGTTGCTTGCTGGAATGTTGACTGCTATAGCTAGTCTTTGGTAGGTAATCAAAGCTAGAGTGAGTTCATGATTGCAACAGCCATGTCCTGTCCACACATCATTTCACAGGGCTTCTCACCATCAGCTGAGTCTTACATTCTTTTTTGCCCTATCTTCTTAGATGTTCCCTGAGCCTCAGGAGGTTGATGTAGATGCCACGTTTAGAAGTGTCACAGCATTGTGATTAGTTGTGACTCTGCATATCCTGCTGCCTACTGTGGAAAGGAGCTGCTCTGGACAATGTTAAAAGCAGTAATCAGTGGTTATAGATTGAACTATTTAGAAGGCATTTTGACAACTGTCTTGGTTAGGGTTTTACTGCTGTAAATAGACACCATGACCAAGACAACACTTATAAGGACAATATTTAATTGGGGCTGGCTTACAGGTTCAGAGGTTCAGTCCATTATCATCAAGGTGAGAACATGGCAACATCCAGGCAGGCATGGTGCAGGAGGAGCTGAGAGTTCTACATCTTCATCTGAAGGCTTCTAACATAATACTGGCTTTCAGGTAGCTAGGATAAGGTTCTTCTAGCCCACGCCCACAGTGACACACCTACTCCAACAGGCTCACACCTTCTAATAGTGCCACTTCCTGGGCTGAGCATATACAAACCATCACAACAACATTATCAAATCCAATCAGAAAGCAATTGGTTATCCCCATACCCTTCATGCCATTATTACATTATGTGCACAGCTTGCCTGACAGATTGGTGTTACAATATTTAGGGTTCACTGAAGGATATAATCAGCTTTTTGTTTACATATGAAGACCATTGGGAACTTGTAAGATTATTTAGCAGGTAAAAGCACTTGCCTTGAAACCCTAAAGACTCAAGTTTGATCCTTTGAACCCATAGTGGAAAGAGAGAATCAACCAACTCCTGAAATGTTGTTTTCTGACCTCCAGGCCTGTGCCAGGCATTCCTGCACTCATGTACACATACCATACACACATACATCATACATGCACGATGATGATAAAGAAAATTAAAAAAAATTTTCCTTTCTTCTCCCATCTTCTTTAGAAACAAAGTCTCATACATCATACACACATACATAATACATGCATGATGATGATAAAGAAAATTAAAGAAAAGGAATCATTAGGATTTTGATACAAATTACCTTGAAACTATAAATTGTTTTGAAGGTATCACTATATAATAATGTTTCCAGTCTATGACTACAGAACATTTTTCCATTTAAGTTTTTAGAATGTAGTCCCTTTTATTAGACAGGGTCTCACTAAATTGCTTAGCCTGGTCTGGAGCTCTACATAACCCAGCTGATCTTAACTTGTGTTCTGATTTCTCAGTGCCCCGAAAGATAGATCTATAGGCATGCACTTCTAGTCACTTTTTGCAATTAAAAATTACATTTCAGATCATTTATTGCTAGTATATAGAAATATAGCTGATAATTATGAGTTGAGTGCATAACCTGTAACTCTGTTGAATTAATTTACTGACTTTGATAGTTTTCTTGTGGATTCTCTAAGAATTGGTATTATGTAGGACCATGCCATATCATCTGTAAATGAAAGTGCTTTTTCTCCTTTCTTCTCCCATCTTCTTTAGAAACAAAGTCTCATGATGTAGCCTAGACTGCCCTAGAACTTCTGATCCTCCTGCTCCAGCGTCTGCGGGCTGGGATTATAGGGATGTGTCATTACATGGTGCTGTGGATTGAACCCAGTCCTTCCTGAAAGCTAAGCCACATCCCAGCTCCTTCTTCCTTCTGTTTCCTTTTGTGTGTGTGTGTGTGTGCACTCGCGCACAAATAAACATGCTTGTGTTTTTTTCATACACCTCAGAGGCCAGAAGAGGGCATCAAATCCCTTGGAGCTAGAGTTGAAGGTGGTTGTGAGCCAGCTGATACGAGTTCTGGAAATCAGTCTGTGCTGAGCCATCTCTCCAGTCCTGCCTCTTTCTGTTATTACTTGGCTACATTTTTTTTCTTATCTACTTTCCCTGGCTAGAATGTCCAGTACAGTGGTGAAGAACAGTGGTGAAAAACGAGTCATTATCTTGTTCCTGACTTTCCTGTGAACAGTTTTTAGTTGCTTTTTTAACTGCTTAATATTGTGTTAGATGTGAGTTTTCATGTATGCTGTATCATGTTAATGAAGTTCCTTTCTATGCCCAAATGTGTGAGCAGGTTTTATCATGAAAGAGTATCACATATCAATTGCTCAATTGCCTTTTTTTTTTTTTTTACATCAATGGACATGATCCATTAAGTGGAGGTTTATTACTGTTGATGTAGTTCCTAGTCACTCCTAGTTCATTTCCTGATGCAAGAACAGAATGGCACAGATTGGGTACAGTTTTAACAATAGAATTTATGTCTTGTGGTTCTGAGGTTAGAAATTCAAATGAAGGAAAAAATGGATTTGGCCATGACTTTCTTGCTTCATGATAACATGGAGGAAGGACAAGTGGCCCTGAACCTAGGCTAGCCTCCCAACTCTTTCCCAAGCCTCCTGACTACGAGAATTGCAAACATGTGTGTCCTACCATGTCTGGCTTAAGGTTCAACTTCTTTTTAAATTTAATATATTTTAATTGTGTGTATGTATGGATGTATATGGATGTATATATGTGAGTAAAGCCACCCAAAGAAGCCAGAAGAGGGAAGCCATCATCCTAGATTCATCCATTGTCACTGTAGACCTTCAGTTAGATTTCAACCTCTGAAATTAAGTTCATTGAGACTTATTTTAGAAGATTATTGGGGTTGAGGGTTTTTGTTGTTGTTGTTATTTGATATAGTGCCCTATATATGTTAAGTCTGACCTTTTAAGAACCTATTTCTATTTTTAGCTATATATATTTGTATGCAAGAATATATACTTCTATATTTATATTTAGGATATCTTTGCTGAGCTCATTTATAGATATTTTATTCACTTTTGGGTATGGTATTTGCAGAGAATATCCTGTGGGAGTTGGTTCTCTTTGTCAATCATACTGAGTCCTGAGGCTTGAACTCAGGTTGTTAACCTAACCGCTAAGCCATTTCACTGTCTTTCCCTCTCTTACACTGTAACCCCATTCTCTCTATAGTTTCTTCCTTTTCTCTTTGGAAAATATACATAATTTTTTCCAATGGAAGGACAAAAAAGTATTTTACCAACTCTGCCCTGATATACTTTTTGAGCTACTCCCTAACTCTGTAATGTCCCAGCAGTAAAGTTGTCCTTGTGATTTCTTTCTTATCTTTTAGTCTTGCCACAGTTTTAAATCAGGCTTCTGTTCTACATGAAATTCATGTTACAGCATTTTTCAGGGCCATAGAAAATTCTGCAATCTTCGTATGATAAATTAGGAACTCGGAGCCTTTTGTTTAGTGGGGTTTAATTTCAGTGAGATAACATAGTTGAAGAAACTTCATGTTCTCCAAAGCATCTTACCTGAGAACTTGCTAAAGATTCCTGAACCTGTGAGAAAATAAAAATCATGTTGCTAGGTAAAAGCTCTTTATTCTTCATTTTTCTGAACGGATATTTCTTCTGAATTAAAACTATAGCATAAAAAACAGATTAGTGCCCCTGTCTTGCATTGGTTGTAAATCCTAGGGAGAGAAAGAAGCAAGATGGAAAGGCTCCAAGATGGTGCCCTTTTCACTTGAGACTCCTGGTAAACTAAAGGTAATTCTCCACTGTGTCAAAAATGAGGATTTTGATTCCCAAAACCCTTTCTCTTCCCTGTGCCTCCATTGACATAGATTTAGAATTGAATTATAGTTTTATTTTACACAAACTAGCACTATTGTGTAAAAAATATTTTTTGCTTTTAGGAATTGTAGTCAGATGCAACAGACCTTCATCCAAATTTTCCTTCAGGTGTCAAGGTGGATTAAATCAGGTACATTCCAAGAGGGTATAAAAACTTGTTTTTCTGATGTAACAAGTGTTTCCTGAACAAAGCAAGGAAACTTTCCAACAGCGTAAAAGTGGCTTGAAAGAGTAAAGCAAAGTGGCTTCCTTGCGAGTTTTTGGTGGCTAGGGGATTGGTCCAGGATTAGTTTTGGTTGGTTGGTTGTTGTTGTTTGGTGGGTTTTTTCCCCTTGCTTTTGGTTTGAACTTTTCTTCGATGCCTAACAAGAGAGCACCCTGATTTCTTCTCAGTGTGTCCATATGTGAAAGAAACAGTTATCAGCTTGTCCATATGTGAGACAGAGTGTACAGGAGAGTGATTAAGGTCAGAACACATTGTATGCATGTAAGACATGTCCAAAAGGAATTTAAAGTATTATTTTAAAAGAGCGGGTGAACCTTAGAAGTTCTCAATAGGTAGGTAGGTCTCGAAAGATGGAGCTGAAAGAAGCAAAGACTGGTGCTTTTTGTCATAAGATTGCAGAATATCTGCCCCATTTGCCAGCTTTAAGTACAGCTTTAAGTACAGCATGTGCACACAGTTTATTGTGACCAAATCAACATACTAAGTTTTGCTGATGGCTGCATACTAGCATATTGATCTAAAAAGCTGAATAACAGAATAGCCTAGATTTACAAGGATTCAATAAACCAATTGTATGGATATATTGAACAATTGCAATCTTTCTTCCAAGAGTAACTTGGCTTGATGACTAGTATAATCATTAATTAGTATAATCATTTTCCTTTAGCACTTCTGAGAATAAAAAGTAATGTTTGATGTAAAAATAGTAGGATATATATATATATATATATATATATATATATACACACACACTCATATAAGACATCGGTTGGTAGTTAGATTTTTTTTTCTTTTTTACTTTTTTATCACATTTTTACTTATTTATTTTGTGCACATGTTTGTGTGTATGGGTGTGCTCCTGATACAATGTATATTTAGAGGTAGAGAATAATTTGTGGGAGTTACTCTTAAGAGATGTAATATGGTGAGGAGAGTGCCTGGCAGGCCCATGCTAAGGTGTCCCCTTGATAAACATACCTGGTATAAAGGGGGGCCTGTAGGGGAAGAGAGGGGAGTATGGTCCTGGAGAACTGGTAGAGGCAGACAAATGGGATCAGAGCCATCAAGGCAAAGTAGGGAAGCACAGAGAAGGACAGAAAAGGGAAGAGAGGGACTGGCTGGGAATGCATGGGTAAAGAGAGCGAGCGAGCAAGCCAACTGGGGTGGCAAGCAGTTCTTTTGTATCCTGCTCACACCTGGCTACAGATAAAGTGGCTGGTGATGAAGTAAGGAGTTGCTAGGTCCCTGAGAGGAGCCTAGTGGAATCACCTTTAACCCAAGAGTTATTCTTTCCTTTTGTCATGCGGGTCCCAGCAATTGAACTTAATGTCAACAGGCCTGTTAGTAGGTGTCTTTACACACACAAACACACACACACACAACCATCTGGCTGGTCCTACTTTCTTATCTTTCTCCTCTCCTCTCCTCCCCTCCCCTCACCTCCCCTCTCCTCTTCCTTCCCCTCCCTCCCTCCCTCCCTTTCTCTCTCTCTCTATCTTGAAAGATAAGGTTTCACTATGCAGCCCTGACTGGTCTTGCTTTATAGGCATGCACCGGTATTCTTAGCACAGAATTGTTAAGTAATAACTCTTATTATCAGTTGATAAATGGATGACTAACACAATTGAAAACTGGGTAAATGATTTTAATAGATATTCCTCTAAAGAAAGTGCACATTACAACCAACAAATCAGGGAAGGGTGCTTAACATTCTTCTTTAGGCACATAAAATCTAAAGAACAGTGCTGCAACCTCCATGGCTTTGGGATTGACTTGACTGAGCAACTGGGAGTGAAGACAGACACACAGAAAACCTAGGATAAGGTGAGACCTGTGTTCTGTTGGAGACCCACCAGCAGATGCTTATCATATATAAGTGACAGAGGAGGCATGTTTATTATATACAGTTGAACAAGGAAGTGTGTTAACTAATCTCCATAAGGGCTCTCTGTAGGGGAGTGGTCTCAGGTTACAGTCCCCTGGCAGGAAGAAGCTTGGGTGATACTTTCTGTATACACAGTCAACATCAGTACTTGTTATTCCCCTGAACCTGACTCTAGGAAGGCCTTGCCATTGCTTTGTGCCTTAGGTACTGGGGTCCATGGCATGTCAACAGTATGCACTGACTGAAGACTTCATCCACTCACCACCACAAACCAGTTTATAACAATTTACATTTTTAATAAATGAGAAACATTGGCAAGAATGTGGAGAAGTCAGAACACTTATCCATCACTAGTGAGAATATAAAAGGGTACAGCAAATATGCAGAATAATTCATTTATTTTTTTGCATATTAATAACCTTTCAATGCTCCAATTATATGTTTGCAGTTTGGGAGCCATACTAGGTCTCTAGTTTTTAATAACATCAAACTATATGCTAATGGACTCTTTTTTTTTAATTAGATATTTACTTTATTTACATTTCAAATGTTGTTCCCTTTCCTGGTTTCCCCTCCAAAAACCCCCTATCTCCTCCCCCTGGTATCCATCACTAGTGGGAATATAAAAGGATACAGCAAATATGCAAAATAGTTCATTTCTTTAGTATACTGCTTTTAGCCCTCATTTCTTTTGGCCTTTGAGACAGGGTCTGTCTTAGTCAGGGTTTCTATTCCTGCACAAACATCATGACCAAGAAGCAAGTTAGAGAGGAAAGGGTTTATTCAGCTTACACTTCTATACGGCTGTTCATCACTGAAAGAAGTCAGGACTGGAACTCAAGCAGGTCAGAAAGCAGGAGCCGATACAGAGGCCATGGAGGGATGTTCTTTACTGGCTTGCCTCCTCTGGCTTGCTCAGCCTGCTCTCTTATAGAACCCAAGACTACCAGCCCAGAGATGACACCACCCACAAGGGGACCTCCCCACTTGATCACTAATTGAGAAAATGCCTTGCAGCTGGATCTCATGAAGGTATTTCCCCAACTGAAGCTCCTTTCTCAGTGATAACTCCAGCTGTGTCAAGTTGATACAAAACTAGCCAGTACAGGGTCTCATATAGTTTTGTCTGACTTTGAACTCAACTATGCTATCTCTGCACTCCTGATCTTCCTGCCTTTAGCTCCCAGATGCTGGAATGATTGGCACCTGCCCCCACACCCAGCCTTCCTTTCTCATTCTTTAGTCTTCTCCCAAGAAGTGAACCTAGAGATTGATGTTAATATCTTAACTATATAGTACTAAGATGGAGAAAACACCAGCTTAGTTTTAGTAGTTACAGGACTCTTCATCCTTTTCTGAGTAGTCTCCCCCCCCCCTCGTTGATGCTTTACTTGTCAAGAGTTCATGAAAAAAGTTCAATTTATACATGCTGTGAATCCAGTCACATACATTTATGAATTTGGTGGTTAAAATGTCCAGGGAAAGAAAGTAGAAATAACAAAGCAAAGATATTGTAACTTCTGGATTTAAAAAACTAAACAAACAAAAACAAAAAAATGACTGTAACAAAGCACTTTATATTTACAGAAGAAAGTGAGCTGAAAGTGCATAGTAAAAGCTACAGATACAGTGTAATTATGAACATACTACAGTATCTCTAAGACTGAGGACATACACAATAATGGTCAGGAAAGATTATATTACTATCTTAGTCATGGTTTCTATTGCTGTGGCAAAACCCCCAGCCATCAGCAATGTGGGAAGGAGAGGGTTTCTTTCACCTTAGAGCTCGTTATCCATCATTGAAGGAAGTCAGGGCAGGCACACTAGGTAGAAACTGATGCAGACACCATGGAAGGGTTTTTCCAGAATTGTGCTTCTACATTCTGCTTCTTCCCTTGGGGTGTCCAGACGCTGCTGCACACTGGGCTGGAAGGAAGAAGCAGAACCTAGAATGGGTGGGGTCTGTAGGCTCCCAATCAGGCTTAGAGTGCCAGGAAAGAAGGCCTTCTCCGAGGAGTTTAGTGTTACAGCTCTCTTAGACAATGTTCAATAAACGGCTCTCTTAGATAGTATTAAGTGAAACATATTGTGTACATACACTGTATTTGGGGTGAATCAAGGGCTATACATATGATCCCTGAAGAGTAGAAAGGGTTCTTGTTAGGGTGAAGTTTCATTGGCTGAGGCTAAAGGTTCTAGGAATACTTCATTTGCATGGAGAAGCATTCCAGGAATCTCAGCTGCTTGTTGAGCAGGTTATCTGGAGATGGGAAGCTGAAGCTGGAATTTCGCCAAGGTCTTTTTGATGTGCCTTGGGTAAAAGATAGGGAGGGGGGGTGGTTGGGCTCCCAGATCAGGCAGAGAAGAGGAAGCCCCACTAAAATATGGGAGTCTTCTATATTGCACGGAGCTCAGGAAAGATACCGCGACGTGCTAGACTACAACCTTAGTAGTGAGGTGTAATACTTTTTGCTTGCTTCCTCAGCCTGCTTTCTTACAACTACCAGGATCTCCTGCTCAGTAGTGCCATCACCTACAGTAAGCTGGGCTCTCCTGCATCAACACCAATCTTGTAGGGACATTTCCTCAATTGTCATTTTCTCTCCCTAAATGACTCTTAAGTTGTGTCTAGTTGTCATAGTTGTGTAGGCAGCACAATTATCATCTTATTTAGTGTAAGTATAATTTTTGGTCATAACAAAGTGATAAAAGTGCTTACTGTAAAATTTCTTAGAATGTTTCCTGGTTATTCAAACTTCCCTGTTGTTAAGCAATATATGGCTGTACTACTTCTGGAGATTCCTAGTCTGTGCACACAGGCTCTCATACTATTCAAACGTTGTCATGTTATAGTACAGCTGCGCCACTGCGTGACAAATACTGTGCGTTATTATTAACGCCAGTCTCTGGTGTACTTTGGAATATTCCCTTTCTGGTGGGCACCTCGATTTTTAAAAATTGTGGTAGTACTCACGTGGCTTTAAATTTGCCACTTTACTCACTTTAACTACACCTTCCAATAGCATTAAGGACACCTTGCTATGCAAAGATCACCATTATTTTAAAAATCATTGAACATCTAAACTGAACCACTTACCCATTATAAAAATAAGCCCTATTAGTCTTTGCAGTTAGCTCCTAGCAAGCACTATTCTGTTTCCTGTGTCTATGAATTTTACTTTCTTAGTTACTTCATATATGTGAACTATTACAATATCTGCTCTTTTGTGTATTGCATCCACATACCATAATATTTTCAGATCCATTCTTGTTACGTGAGTCACAATTTCTTTTCTTTCTCAAGGCTGAATAATATTACATTGTATGTATATGCCACATTATATGTTCCCATAAATAATACACAAGTATCCTAATTTCTCCATATGCTTGCCAACATTTGTTTTCTGTGGTGATATAAGATGACCGTTCCTTAATGTGGTTTTAATTTGTATTTCCCTAATATTTAGTGGTGCTGAGTAACTTTTCCTGTGATTGTTAGTCATTTTCTTTGGGAAAATGCACAAGTACTTTATATCCTTTTTACAATGAAAATTTTACTGAAAACTTCTCATTCTATATCCTAAATGTTATTAATCACTTACCATTTTTATGATTTTTAATTTTTTCCTATTTGATGAGCTGCTTCTCTTTTGTGGCAGTGTATTTGGAGATACCAAAGTTTGGATGCAGTTTAACTTGTATTTTTCATATTTTTTCTATATTTTGGTATCAGCTTCCAAGGAAGCACTCCCATTACTGCTGGCTACCTTTGCTCTGTGTTTTCATTTATCAGATTTTAGTTCTTATGTGTTTGATTTATTTGTGTTCATTTTGGCATAAGGTTGAGATTTCTCCAATTGTCTTAGTTAGGGTTTTACTGCTGTGAACAGACACCATGATCAAGGCAACTCTTACAAGAACGACATTTAATTGGAGCTGGCTTGCAGGTCCAGAGGTTCAGCCCATTATCATCAAGGCAGGAGGAGCATGACAACATGCAGGCAGACATGGCTCTTGCCCTTCAGTTAACTGTCTCTGGAATGTCTCATAGAGCCATGCAGACTTATCCTTTACCTATTTGCTTGTAATTCTAAATGTATTCAAGATGAAAATGAAGATTAGCAATCACAATATCTTTGTCAAGCATTTGAACATGTATTTAGGGGTTTATTTTGGACTCTCCAGTGTATATCATTGGTTGATACTTCTCTTTCTCTTCATGTTATTTCATATTCTTTCTCTTACTATAGTTATAAAGTTAGCTTTGAAATTAGAAAATGCTAATCTTCCTTTTGTTCTTTCCCAAGATTGCTTTGTCTGTTTGAGGGTTTCTTGAAATTATATATGAATTTTGATATAAGATTTTTTTCAATATAAATCATTAGATTCAAATAAACTGATTTTTGTGCATTGTTTTGCATGTATTTTAATATATACAAAACGTTCGTTGACATCTTACTATAGTTTCTAATCACTGCACACAGAATGACTTTCCATTCATTTATGTCTTTAATTTTCTTTAGCAGTGTTTTCTAGTTTCCTGTGTATATGTCTCTGGCTTCCTTAAGTATATGTATGAAGATTCTAATCTTTCTATGCTGTTGTCATTTAAATTTTTTAACAGATGTCACATTGCCTATATATGGCCATGACACAGCTTTGGAGGTTTTCTTTCTTTCGTTTTTGTGTGCACAGGTGATGTGTGTGAGTGGCAGTGCGCACGTGCTGTGATGCATGCGGAGGTCAGGGAACACCTTTCACCAGTTGGTTCTCACCTTGCTCTTTTGCAACAGGCTCTGTTATTTGCAGGCACTTCTCTCTCACTTCCAATCTGACTTTAGGATCATAGATGCATGCCACACTTGTGGCCTTTTATACTCTTTGCATGGGGACTGGGGCTTGAACTCCTGTCACCAGGCTTGAGTAGCAAGTGCTTTTATCCACTGAGCCATCTCTCCAAACCCATGGCACATTTTGTATATTGAAAATGTGTTAGTGTTGTTTATTAACTTTGACTGGTTTTCTATAAAATCTTCCGTTTATTTTTTCACATGTTATCTGTTTGAAGATTATTTTATTTATTCCATTCTAAGTTATATGGCTTTCATTTGTTTTTCTTGTTTAATTGCATGGTGACTTGAGATACCATGTTGAATAGAAGTGGGAAACGTGCACATCCTTGACTATTCTTGGTTTAGGGAAAACCTTTCAGACTTTGATTTTGTTTTATGAGTTTGCTGTAGACTTTTCACATGTGGCCTTTCTCATGTTGAAAAGGTTTCCTTTTATTTCTAGTTAGTCTTTTTTCTGTAAGAAAGTATGTTGACAAGGAAGTATAAGCAACTGAGGAAAGCTGGAAGCAGGAGAGGTGGCCTTCCCTTCCCCAGGGAAGAGGACACCAATTGGTCATCTAGTACCAAACAGTCAGCCCTGAAATCGTACATCCAAGCCACATCATAAAGAGTGAATAGGTTATATTTAGGAATATATGTATGTGTATATATGCATGCAATAATAGTGAAAAAGAGGCTATAAATTTGAAGGAGAGCGGGGAGTGGTGTGTGGGAGGAATTGGAGGGAGGGAAGGAAGAAAGAAATATAAGTATGTTATAATCTCAAAAATAAAAAAGAAGCATCTTTTCTGGATTCCCCATTATCTAAAGACAATTATTTGTCTTTTGAGAATCTTTGTTAAAGTTTATCCTCACAGCAGAGCAGGGTATTGTCAATAATCTTTCTGCCTTATACTTCTATTTTTCCCTACATAAAATTAAGTATATTACAATTTTTTAACTGCAGTATGATTTTCCAGGTGATGAATTTAGCAAGAATTTTACAATGCTTTGTACCATGGGGAGGTGGGGGATAGGAAAACAATTTAAAATGGTTGTATACATCCCTATTCTGACTCTACCATGTAATAAAAAGACATTCAACCCCCTAAAGAATATTGTTTTTATAGATGTGTTATTTCTACATAAATTGATTAGTGTTTCTGTTTATTGATTTTTTAATAGGGTATGTTACATTGATTCTGTGTTTTTAATTGCCTTTATACCTGAGGGATAAAATTCATTTGGCCATGGAGCTTCATTCTTTAGGCTGATAAATTCTGTTAATATTCTGTTGACTAATTTTGCATTAGTATTCATAGAAAATAGCTTTTCCTTCTTGGGATACCTCGTCTGAATTTTCTACCTGGCTAATAATAGTAGCCATATGAAGTGAGTTAGGTAGCATTCTTCGCCTGCTTTTTCTTTACAGTCTTGTGGAGGACTAGTGTTAATATAAATATTAGCAGTTTATCCTTCAAATATTTAGGATTCTTTCTTGAAGGGGAAACACAAAGTTTCTACTGATCCCCGACTGTCCTGGAACTCCTCACTATATAAATCAAGCTGTCCTTGAACTCAGAGATCCACCCACCTCTGCCAAGTGCTCTGGGGTTAAAGGCATGCACCAACATGCCAAGTCTTCATTAATTTTCTTTTATGAGTTTAGGGTTACTGATTTAATATCCTTACTAGGTATAGGTCTATGTAGATTTTCTAGTACTTCATTATTCTGCCTTTATAAGTTGTATTTATAGAAATATATATTATCTGATTGTCTAATTTGATTACATTTAATTTCACACAGTACTCATATTTTTTTTATTTCTGTGGAAGTAATTGTCAAGTCCAAAAGAAATTCAGGACATATGGCTCTCTGTGGTACCTGTGAGCATACCAAAGTGCATGGTGGCCTCGAGGCCCACTCAGTGCCAGTGGTTTTTCTCGGTTCTTCTCAACTCACCCCTTACCCTAAATTTCGCCAGTGCATGGACTTTCCTTCCCCCAGCATCTCATTCCTATATAACCCTGCCATTTTGGCTCCATGCTCTCTTGGTTCTCTCTCTTGCCTTCCCCTCTTGGTCCTCCTCTCTGTCTCCTCTCATGGCCTGGTCTAATCTGCTGACCATGTTTAGTCTACTACTTTCCCTGCTCTGGACTCTTCCACATGCCTCTGGCTGTACTTTCCTTCATATTTACAATAAAAACCTAACAACCATATCTTGAAGCAACAATGTCCTCACATTATACAGCAGCGTTTCTAATTTGATTTATGACTGTCAAATTTAGTCATTTTTTTCTTGTTTTAGTCAATCTATCTAAAGATATGTAATTTTTCCAAATTCTGTTTTTCATTGATTTGTTTTCTATTTTGACTCACCCTATCTCCTCTGTGATGTTTATTATCTATCTGTCTCTCTACTTCTGCTAGCTGTGGTTAACATTATTCCTTTTCTAATTCTGTTACATATATACAGTTTATCATTGACTTGAAATCTTTTCAAACTAATGCATGTATGTTCCTCGCTGTTACTTAACTATTTATTTCTTATTGCTTGATAGTTTTATCCATGTATTTTATGAATTTTAGTTATTTTCAGCACTGCATTCTCCTCCGTCCCTCCACCTCCTGCCTCACCGAAGCTTTCGTTCCTTCTATCAGGTCCCCTCCCTGCTTTCATGGCTTATTTTTCTCAGTGTTTTATTAATTTGTAGCTCTGCTCAGTCATTCTTAATATGCTCCCTTCTAGTTTTCTAACACGAAATATGCACACAAATCTATAATTTTACTGTTAAACAATGCCTTATTTATACTGTAAGGATTTTGGTGCTTTATTTTTATTATCATTCTTTTCAAAATACCTATTTTTTTTAAATCTCCTAAATTGTTTTTGATTAATTTATTTAAAAGCTATATTCATTTTATTTATCCTTTTATTTAATTATATTGTATTCTGAAAACATTAAATGAATGTTGTTTGATCTCTTAAATATGTTAACATATTTTATTGTTCATAATATAATCTATTTTGATGTGTTTCTCAAAAGATTGAGCATAATGTATGTCTGGCTTTTTCTAGAAGAAATATTATATAGATATCATTTAAATCAATTTAACTGTAGGTGCTGTTCAGTTCAACTATAATTTTTTGTTCTTTGAGACAGGGTGCCACTATCTAGTTCTGACTGGCGCAGTGAGTTTGCTGTGAGACTATGTCTCCTAGGAATGTCAGAAACTACCCCAGAAAGTCTCATCAGCATGACAGCCTAAACATGAACTAAGCAAAGACAACAGTAAATATGCTAACACGGGCAGGAGAAAGCCCAAGAGGCCTCAGCCATATACAAGGAACTATAGGCAACAGAGGATGCTGAGAGTGGGAGAAACAGTCTGCACCACGAAAGAACACACTGATTGTTTATCCTACCTATACCCATTGTCAACAATGGAAACATCATGCAAGTGTCTTTATGTAGACTACACAGGTTGTATTTAAATATTTACAAATACATATCATTTGTCATAAAGCATGTGAAATACCTATGAATGAGCACAGTATCACTTGAAATGGGATATGATATTCATATACATGTTTATATGTAATAACAGTTAATGGAAAAAGGAGGCCATGAATTTAAAAGAGAGCAAGGAAGTATGTACTACAGAGTTTGGATGGAGGAAAGGAAGGGCGAAAATGATGCATTAATGAAATATAGAAAAAGGAAATAATATGAAGAACCAATGGGTCTAAGAGCTGGTTCTTTGAAAAGATAACAAGACTGATAGAACCTTGGGCCTTTAACCAAAAGAGAGGAACTGAATTAACAGAATCAGAAATGAACAGGAAAACATTATACAGACAACAAAAAACTCAGAATATTATAAGGAAATGCTTTAAAAAACATTGTATTCCATGAAATTGAAAAGCCTAAAGGAAATGGATGAATTCTAGATTCAGAAAAGCCACTGAAATTAAACCAAAAAGTAAGTCAACAACCTATACAGACCCTAGCAAATGAGGAGATTGGAAAAGTAATAAAAAGTCTGCTAGGAAAAAAGGAGAGGTCCAGAGTTAGATGGATTCATATGAGAATTTATTAACCAGACATTTCTAAAGATCTTTACCTAGTAGTAAATTACTCAAAATGATAGAAGTAGAAGGAGCACCCCCAAGCTTCTATGTAGCCAGAAGCACTCTATACCCAAACAAGGGTAAAGACATAACAAAAAAGAAAGCACTGACCACTGAACACAAATTTGAAATGCAGCAGCCAGAAAAGAGCACTAGGTGTCCTCCTCTTATCCATCTTGATAAGAAGCTTGATTTAAAAAAAAAAAAAAAAAAACACTTGAGCTCAAGTTTTCTCACCTAGGCTGGAAGCCAACAAGCCCTAACAATCCTCCTGTCCCTCCAGCCCCCAGAGCTAGGATTCCATATTTTTAAGGGTTTTCTGTGTGTGCAGGGATCTAAGTTCTGGTCCTGATTGCAGAACAAGCACTGTTAACTCACCAGTCCCTAAAGTAGGTTCTTATAAACAACATAGTTCCATCTTCGTTTGTTTTCGTGTCTGCTGAAATAATCTAACTTTTAATTAGAGTATTCAGAACTTTCAATGTGAAATGGGATCTGGAGAAATGGCTCAGTAGTTAATACACTGCTTCTTGTAGAGGACTTGAGTTTGGTTTGCAGCACCCACATCAGGTGGCCCACAGCCCCCTATAACTCCTGCTCTAGGGATGAAAACTCTTCTTCTAACCTGGACACTTGTCCTCATGTGCACATACCCACATACACAAATACACACGATTAAAAATTTTAAACCTATAGAATTAATATTGACATGTTTGGATTAGTACTTGTCTCATTTGTTGTTTATGGATGCTTCCATGATTTTAGTTTCATGGTTTTTCTCTTCCTTTATGCCTTTTCTGGTTTTAGTTTAGCATTTACATTATTCCATGTACTATTTTAGCATCTTCATTATACTTTTATGGAATTTTTATGGTTATTCTAAAATTTGTTATTAAATATTTTATATCTCATTTCAAGTAAATCTATACTGTACTGTTTCATAGTACTTCACATGCTTTCTGATAGTGTTCAAGTTCTCCCTCCTATCCACTATAATATTGTTTGAATTCATATAAAATATTCATGAGCAATAATTTTGGAATACATTTTAATTGTATTTAGTACAAGCTTATCTATCAATCAACTATTAAAAAGAAAATATATTAAAATTTAATTTACCCATTCTTCAACAATCTTCATTTTCTCATATATAAATCCACATTTCTAACTTATGTAATTTTCCATTGTTCTGAAGAATTTACTTTAACAGTTTTTGTAAGACAAGCTTACCAGCATTAGGTTCTTCCACTTTTTTTTTCCTGAAAAAAAGTATTTCACATCTACACAAGAAATATCATTTGCTGGATACAATATTTCAGGTTGGAATTGGGGTGTTCCCTTCCTTAATATTTTATATATTTTAGTATACTTGCTTAAAATTGTAGTTTCCAAACCAAAATCCTTGTAATCCTTATTTTTAATCCTATAAGTACTTGTTCATTAACAAATTACTGGCTACCATTAAAAAGCCCCTGGAACTGTGTTCTCCCTTGTGTTTCTCCCTGGTGAGGTATTGGAGGGCTCATTGGATAACGGGCTTGCAGTGCAAGCATGAGGAGCTGAGTCCACATCTCCAGAATCCTTGTAATTCTACACATGGTAGTATGTGTCTCAAGTCCCAGAACTCCAACAGCAAGCCTCGAGGCAGAGCCAGGAGAACCCCTAAAAGGGTGTCATCTAACTAGTACACACAATAGTTAACAAGAAGAGCTTCTGTCATGAATAAGGTGGAATGTAAGAACTGACATTAGGGGCTGTTCTCTGACCTCCACCTGCATGCCCAAGCCATGTGCATGTACACAGAGAGAGAGAGACAGAGACAGAGAGACAGAGAGAGCGACAGAGAGAGACAGATAGTCAGAAAGAGAACAGCATAGGAGAGGAGAAGAAGGGGATATAACTATGCTTGATGAGGATATAAAGAAAAGGGAACCCTTATACATGGTTATTGAGAAAGTAAATGACCATCAAGGTATATACCTCTTGTGTGACAGATTCCTGGGGAGATGGGAACAGATAGGAACTGAGAACTGATCAAAGTATGGATACCAATGAAGTCCATCTTGATGAGCCAATTCGTTTTATTGGTGTTATTTTCAGGAATGTGGGTGAGGGATTACTTACAGGAGCAGAAATGACCAAAAGGTAGCTGAATCACCAAAGCCCACCCTAACATAGGTAATGTGTTACTAAACATGGAAACTTGGAGCACAATAAACAGCCTGTGGGCAGCACAACAGGCTGACGAGTGTTCTTTCCAGGCAGCTCGGGTAACCTGAGCCTCTTCCGAGTATCCTGGGTGTGTTGGTCAGGGTTTCTATTCCTGCACAAAGCATCATGACCAAGAAGCAAGTTGGGGACAAGGGGCACGCTGGAGAGATGGCTCAGTGGTTAAGAGCACCGACTGCTCTTCCAGAGGTCCTGAGTTCAATTCCCAGCAACCACATGGTGGTTCACAACCATCTGTAATGGGATCTGATACACTCTTCCGATGTGTCTGAAGACAGCTACAGTGTACCCATATAAATAAAATAAATAAATATCTTTTTTAAAAAAGATTTGTAAAAGGGAAAAAAAAGCAGCCAGGCGTGGTGGAGCATGCCTTTAATCCCAGTACTCGTGAGGCAGAGGCCTGCTGATTTCTGAGTTCGAGGCCAGCCTGCTCTACAGATACAGAGTTGAGTTCCAGGACAGCCAGGGCTACACAGAGAAACCCTGTCTCGAAAAAGAAAAAAAAAAAAAAAAAGGAAAAAAATGGGGAGGAAAGGGTTTATTCGGTTTAAACTTCCATGCTGCTGTTCATCACCAAAGGAAGTTAGGACTGGAACTCAAGCAGGTCAGGGAGCAGGAGCTGATGCAGAGGCCATGGAGGGATGTTTCTTACTGGCTTGCTTCCCCTGGCTTGCTCAGCCTGCTCTCTTATAGAACCCAAGACTACCAGCTTAGGGATGGCATCACCCACAATGGGCCCTCCCACCCTTGATCCTTACAGCTGGATCATGGAGGCCTTTCCTCAAGGGAGGCTCCTTTCTCTGTGATAACTCCAGCCTGTGTCAAGTTGACATCCCAAACCAACCAGTACACTGGGTGTTCTTTGATTCCTCTACCTCATCCAAACAGCTCAGGTTCTGTCTCTTTTAAATGGCTTGTCTAGTCTGAGACTGTCTCTCAGCAGGCCTTGCAGCTTGTATATGCTTGGGAGTGGGGGCTAGAGCTAGTGGAGCTGGTGAGTATCAGGGACTTCCCAGATCCTTTGAATTGTCTTCTGCCTGAAGCTTCTCTGCAGGGTGGAATGATTCACACGCCCACCTCCAAAAATCCAATTGGTTTATCTCCTTTAACATCCTGTGTCTTAAGGAGCTCTCCTACAAGACAGACAGTTTAATCTCAGAGGAATTGCTACAAACAATATCCAGAGCAAATGATGTCAGTATGCTTATCAGCACTTTTGGAGCGCTATGTGAAATAGCCAGTGGATTTAGAAACAAATGTAGCCTAACAAGTCATGAGTGAACAAAGACTATGCTATTCACCACTTTGTGAGAAGATAATCCTTTCATTTGAGACAGCATGGATGGAGCTGGAGGATGTTATTGATGAAACTGGAAGAAATAAACAGGTAAAGGAAGGTGGATAATGTATGTTCACACTTACATGTAGACTTTAATAAAGCTCAACTTACAGATGATGTGGAATAATGGTTACAAGTCTGAGGTTATAAATATTTGGTTAGATAGGAGAAATAAGCTGAAGGGATCAATTGTTCTGGTAACTATAGCTTATAACAGTATATCATACGCTTGAAAGTGCTAAAAGAATGAATTGTGAGCCTAGTTTGAATTTGAAAAATACAATTTTTTGAAATTTAACTCAATTTAACTATTCTACAGTTGTATATACCTCAAGGTAAAATGCTCTATATGATAAGTAGACTTTTTTATCAGTGAAATAAAACAGAGCCATGTGTGTTCATATACACTGCATTCCCAGCAGTTGTAAGACCGAGGCAAGAGGACCATAAGGAACATAAGTTTGAAGACAGCCCAAGTTACATAGGTAGGTACTGTCAAAAAGAAAGGAAGACGGACAGACAGGGAGGGAAGGAAAGGAAAGGAAAGGAAAGGAAAGGAAAGGAAAGGAAAGGAAAGGAAAGGAAAGGAAAGG
This sequence comes from Mus caroli, assembly GCF_978045245.1. Classification (NCBI taxonomy): domain Eukaryota; kingdom Metazoa; phylum Chordata; class Mammalia; order Rodentia; family Muridae; genus Mus; species Mus caroli. The sequence goes on along the minus strand of NW_028227260.1, from coordinate 34,727,090 downwards.
AAAGGAAAGGAAAAGAAAGGAAAGGAAAGGGGAAAGGGAAAAAGGGAAAGGAAAAAGGAAAAAATCAAATAAGAAGCCCCAAATGAAATACAAACATTTGCATCAAATGTGAAGTGACCATAAACTGAACTTAGAGTGAATGAAAGTATCTCATTCATCTTTTGTCCCTTCCATTTCAGTTAGCATACATAAAGTTTTAAAATAGAGAAAAGTAGGCAGATTGCTGGGAAACAATTTAAATTTTTAAAAGAAAACAGCACAGGCATGGGCCACCTTCCCCCTGAAGAGCTAAGGACAGGAGCTCGCTGGGGTCGGGCTGGAGAGAATGCAAGATAGACACTCATCACCCTGAAGATCCTCATTGTTAACAAGGCCAGCTCGCTATTGAAATTCATACATGATACTTTTGGTTCAGAACCTATAGCAACAATAGGTATTGACTTTAAAGTGAAAAAGAATTTCAGTAGATGGAACTAAGGCCAAACTTACAATATGGGAAACGGCTGGTCAAATTAACTCTCAGCCATTATAGTGGTACACAGTGTGTTGCATTAGTTTGTGACATCACAAGAAGAGGCAGCTTTGTTACACTGGATAGTTAGTTAAATGAAATAGAAATATACCATACAAGAAAGGATATAGTTAACATGCTGACTGGAAGTAAAATTGATAAAGAACATCTTGAGGTTGATAGAAATGAAGGCTGGAAATCTGCACAAAAGCATTCCATGTTATTCATAGAGGCAAGGCTGAAAACTTGTGACTCTTCAGTGTGCCTTTAAGAAAATTGTGGAAAAGATCTGTTAGACACCTGGGCCGTGAAAAAGTGAAGATCAGAACAAAGAAGTCAAGCTGTCACACAGGGGAGAGAGCAGGCCGTGGAAGGCGGGGCCTGTGGTGTTGACTATTCTGTTACAAATTCTGGACATTCTATCTCTTGCATAGCTAATCAATGCCATCTCTGTATATCCACAATACTCTTGACTGCTGTTTAAAGACCTTGCAGTTTGCACAGAATTGTTTTCATCATGGCAATGCATGTTTTCAAGAAAACCCACTCAGTAACTTGCCCAGATGAAATGTTATGGTAAGCATGCCATCTGTAGTTTTTTCTTTTATGTAACATAAAATAGGTATACTTTCCTGAGTATATTTGGTTTATGATTTACATTTATTGTGTCTTTTTTGTTTAAATATCCATCTGTCTAGTGTGTTTTGCTAAAGGTCTGCTTTGGTTTTCTTTTTATTTAAATGCCCTGATCAACTACTGTGTTACTTGCTATTAGAACAACAATGGGGGGGGGGGTAATACATATCTTCAGGCCTATCTAGTTTCCTTTAAGGAATAGCAAGGAGCACAATTCACAGCTTTTCTAAGATGCTAGAGATTCTTGGTAGTATGGAGTACCAGTCTAGGCCAGTTAGTTCATAATTTAATTACTATCTGTTTTGATGATGCCTCCAAAGTCGGATTGATACTACTAAAGTATTGCTATGCTAAAGCAGTTTGGTATCTTTTTTTTTTTTAACTGCAGTTATTAGCTCAGTTAAGCTGAGCTTTAGTCCTGTGATGTACACCTTGGATTCATGATCCCTAACGGAAAGGTTTAGTTACTTGTCATATAACAGAATGACAATAAGGCTTTCCCTCATTTGGGTTTTAGAATAACATGAATGGTGTTTTGTAACTCATAATATTTTTACTTCTAAAACCAGCATCTTTTTTCACAGGTATTGATATTGTCTAGGTGCCTTAACTGTGGCTCACGTAATGTTTATGACTGTCTGTATCTTATACCTTCTCTAGACAGCTACTCATTGTTTTTTTTTTAAAAAGCTATTTCTATGTATGGAAGATGAAGAAGAATAACTCTAAATGATCATTTGAGAAAAGGATATTGCTTCTGGATTCTGACGTGAGGAAAAATGCTATTCCAATGATCATTTACTCTAACAAGCACCTAGTATGTCTCAGTCAGTGTCCATTGCTGTGAAGAGACAGCATGACCACGGAAACCCTTATGAAAGGAAATATTTAATTAGGGCTTGCTTACATTTTCAGAGGCTTAGTTCATTTTCATCTTAGCAGGGAGCATGGCAACACGCAGGCACATATGCTGAAGGATCTGCAGGCAACAGGAAGAGTGAGTGCCACTAGGCCTGACCTGAGCTTCTGAAACCTCAAAGCCTATCCCCAGTGACACACTTCCTCCGACAATGCACATCCACTCCAATAAGGCCATACCTCCTAATCTTTCTCAAGCAGTATCACTCCCTAATGGCCAAGCATTCAAATGTATAAGCCTATGGGAGCTATTCCTATTCAAACAACCACATTACACTCCCTGGCCCTCATATGCTTGAAGCCATATCATAATGCAAATATATGTTCAGTCCAACTTCAAAAGTCCCCATAACTTAAAACAGTCTCAACACTGTTTAAAAGTCCAAAATTAAAAGTCACTTCTAAAACTTCATAGCATCTCTTAACTGTAACACCCCATAAAATCAAAATCAAAAAGCAGATCACATACTTCCAACATATAATAGCACAGGATATAGATATTACCATTCCAAAAGGAAGGCAAGGGAGCATAGTGATGAAATACTGGACCAAAGCAAGACTGAAAGCTTGCATGCATCATCATGTCTAATGTCAAAGCGCTCTTCAGGACTCCAAGTCCTTTCTGCTTCGTTGAATGCACTTCTTCCTCTTGGACTGGTCGACACTCTGGTAGAAGCTCTTCTTGGCAGGTATCCCATGACACTGGCATCTCAGCTCCAACATCTTGGGGTCTCCAACACAATCCAGGCTTCACTTTCACAGCTTCACTCAGTGGCCTTTCTGGGCCTCCATGCAGGGACACCCCTGACATATGCCTGAACTCAACAGCTTTTGCTAGCTATGGAGGGAGGTTCCATAACCCCTTGCCTCTAAAGCCAGAACTACATGGCTGTGGCTGCGACATTCTGTCGTTTGCTGGGGCTGGAACTTGGCCCCCTCATTCAATTACATCTGCATCAGATTTCTATTATTGATGGTTTCCTTTACTGCTTAAGTTTTTCTTTAATGCCTTTTCCCAAGTTGGAGCTTAGCTGAGTGGGGTCTTACCCTGAAGTCAACACTCACTTAAATCCATTTAACACCAGGCTTTTCTTTAAACTATTTTATTTCCTTGAGCACCGGTGCCCCCTTCTCCTCAAATTGTACTTTTTTATATTTTGCCTTGCTCGTTTTCATTATTCATCTGGATAATCTCTTCTGCCAATGTCATTAATTCAAAACTCTTCAATTTAGCCTCAGGCATATTTTTCAGACAGGGGAAGAAAGCAGCCATATTCTTTGCCAAAATATTACAAGAATGTTCTTTAGTCCTCTTACTACTATTCTTTTCCTCTGAGACCTCTTGAGCCAGGCCCCCACATTCCATATCATCCTCACTACCACTGTGCTCCATGCTTCTACAACAATGGCCCATTAAGCCCCATTTAAAGTGTTGCTTTTCTAGTGCAAAGTCCATATTCCACCAACAAGCAGCATGGCCAGGCCTGTCACAGCAGTACCCAAGTCCCTGGTATCAACTTCTGTCTTAGTCAATTCAATGCTTGATTGTTGTGAAGAGACAGCAAGACAGCATGATTGTGGCAACTCATAAAGAAAGCATTTATTCAGGGCTTGCTTACAGCTCCAGAGGTTTAGTCAAGTATTGTCATGGCAGGGATCATGACAGCATGCAGGCAGACATGGTACTGGAGAAGAAGCTATGAGTCCTCTATCCAGATTGGCAGGCAGCAGGAAGAGTGAGTACCATTGGGCCTGGTTTGGGCTTCTGAAACCTCAGAGCTCACACCCAGTAGCCCACTTCCTCCAACAAGGCCACATTTCCTCCAACTAAGGCCACACCTCTTATTCCCTGTCCTAATGACTACACCTTCAAATAGCTGAGCCTATGGAGGCCATTCCTATTCAGACCACCACATAATAGTTTATGAAAACCAACCTATATGATCCTATTACTATCTCCAAATATGTCCAACAAAACGATTTTGCTGAAAACATTTAAAGGGTGTTTCTTACTCTGAAACTTAAAAGAAATGTAAAAGGCTAACATCTCTTTTCAAACTTTAAGCTATGGTAAAAGTAATATGATTTACATAAACAACAGAAAATAACCCAGGATGTCAGAAGCTTTGAGTAGTCAATAAATTGAGTATATTATGTATCAGACAGTGTTCCTACTTCCTAGAAATCTATTATAGAGTAAAACAAAATACCCTCTTCATAGAACTTTTAGGGGTGGAGGAAACAACAGAAATATAAATATATAATATTGAATGGTGATAACTGATACAAAGAAAAATGTTATAGCATATAAGGATAGTGGGTGTTAGAACGTAGGAATAATATTTTTGATGGGATAGTCAGGGAAGTTCTCTTTAAGAAAGTAAAAATGAAATGAAATGAAGAGGGGAGGCATGCTGCAGAGCAGTCTCTGCCTGAGAAAGAACCAATGGACTTCTTGGGTTATTTTTAAAAACAGTGTCATAACTGGTGTGGCAAAAATAGAGACATCAGTGACTAGTGAATGGTAGAACTGATTGCTTAGCACGTAGAAAAGTCCCCAGTACTATAGAAAAAAAAAAGAAAGAGGCAAAGGAACGGTTAACAGAGCTGGTTGTAGCCTGTGAAAGAAGAGCCAAACCACATGAGATAGAGATCCACTGTGAAAAGGAGTTTGTATTTTTTAAAGTCTTGTTGAAAACCATTAGAAGGTTTTGACAAATGGATCGTTGTAATGTGACATTTTTTTTTTCAAGGATGATCCTTGCTACAGTGTGAGAAAAACTTGTGGTAGTTTGAATGAGTTTGACCCCCATCAGCCCAGAGGGAGTGGAATTATTAGGAAGTGTCTCCTTGGAGTAGGTGCAGCCTTGGAAAGAAGCTGGACTTGCAGCTGGAGGAAGTGGTAACTGGGAGCCTGCTTTGAGGTCTCTGATGCTCAAGTCACACCCAGTGTGTCACGCGCTTCCTGTTCCCTGCTGATCTGCATGTAGCACTCTCAGCTCCCCTTTCAGCACCATGTGTACCTGCTTGCTACCATACTTCCAGCTATGATGATACTGAACTGAACCTCTGAAACCGTAAGCCAGCCTCAATGAAATGAAACCAAACATCCCACAACATTTCCCCCTTTTTGACTACACTAAAAGTTGTACACAGTTTAACCTTTACAACAGAAACCATTATCAGTCCCACAAACTTAACAGCCCCAATGTCTTTATGAAGAACCATTGATGCCATGATCCTACATAACTGCAGTCCTGAACATCTGTCATCAGCAGTCCATTTCAGCATCAAGGTTTTTAATCTGCAAGTCTGGTGAATGATTTGTAGTTCTTCCACTGATTTGTTGAGTTGTCTCCGTGCAGGGGGCCTCAGCTTTCTTTGTCTCTCCCTTCCTTGTGTCCTGCCTTTCATGTGGAAGCTTCTCTTACTTGGATCAGATCGTTATCAATTTGGATGGAGCCCATAGACTTTTATCACCTTGGAATGTCTAGACAAAACCTCTTCCTTGACATAACACATTACCTGACTTCCATTCTGATGTTAAAACATCTTTAAAGTACACATGTTGATTTAATTCAGCAGGGGTTTGTTGTTGTTGTTGTTGTTGTTTTTACAAACCAGTGTCTTTCAGCTAATCTTATTCCCCCTTTCAAAGTACATTAGATCTTTATGAATCCACACATAAACTAGATACTTATGCACTTGAATTCTATGCCCAGCTGCATGCGAGCTGGGCTTCTTACCCATTATCAATGAGCTGTCTATGTTGATCCTCAATTTCATTAGGGTCCATAGGCTCACAATTAAGCATTTCCTATTCGCTTAATCCCTCTGTCTCTTGCTTCTCAAGCCTTTGCATTATTGGAGCTAATTTTTCCTGTCACACAGATTTTCTCAACCTTTTTTGAGAGGAAAAATATAAAGATTGCAATCGAAAGTAGGGAGAGGTTTTCTCTAGTAGTTAAAACTGCAATGAGTACTGAGATGACTTTTTCAAGTAACGTTTCTATCCCCTCAATCCCCACCCTTGGTCTCAGGGATCTGAAATGGAGTTTCCCATTTTTAAATGTAGGAAGAGTCTGTCTATATGCTTAAAACTGTCTTTTGGGGTTGCTTACAGTGATTTGCTGTCTCAATCGCTTCTGCATTGTTCCTTGCTCTGAGCTTCAAGTTCTTGTGGCATTGATCCAGAGTGCCCCCAGTCTCTCTGGGTGTCCAGTGAACTTAAATAACTGATGTTTCTTCTGGAGATGATCCCAGGCCAATTTCTACTCTTTGGCTTCCTGTCAGATATCTCCTGTCCTCTGCAGCTTTTCTGTCAGATGTCCTTTGCTTTCAGCAATGTTGGCAGGCTTTCTTCTTCTCCAATCACATTGAGGTTTTCTTCCAAATGTTAAGTGCCAGATGTAAACATATTTTTATTCTCCTGGTAGAATTGTCTTCTCTGAGGCTTACTGCCCCAGTCTGCTAATTTAGACCTAGTCCTGCAAGCTTCTAGCCTATGTATAATCTTACTTAGGCCTAGAATATTTATAGCTTCTGAGACTTACTGCTAGGATGTTTGCAGCAAACGAGATAAGAGGAATAGAACAGTAGGTATGGAATGATATGGGAATAGGGGAATTTCGTTTTCAAAATGGGAGACAGTTTAGATATACATGTTTAATTGCTGATAAGACTGTTTTGGTAGAGAGGAGTCTATTTCAAAATTCTTTTTACATTGACAAGTTTTACATTGACAGCAGAAGTTAGTGTAAAGGATGGAAATATCCATATATCTTATATACCTGTGTGCATATTCTTCCACAGCTGCCAACAACGATGATGCAATTGTTCCAAGTGGTGAAGCTATGCTAATACAACATAATCACCCAAATTTCACATTAGGACTCACAGCACTTTGTGTAGTGGCATGTATCTGCCATCATAATATCATACAAAATACTTCACTGCTCTATATAAACTACTTCCATTCATTTTTCTCTAACTCAGCCCCTGAAACCACTTAGAAATTTTTGTTGTTTTGTGGTTTTATTGTATTTTATTTTATTTTATTTTATTTTTGAGACAAGGCCTAAGTATGTATACTTAGCTGGCATGGAACTTGCTTTGTAGCAGGTTGGCCTAGAATTTGGAGCAACCCTCTTGCTTCTACTGATATTACAGAAATGTATCACTATGCCTGAAAAAAAAGTCTTTTTTCTTGAAGTGTTGGAAATAGAACTGAGGGTTCCTTGTATGCTAGGAAAGCATCCTAGTGATTGAAGTATTCTCTCAGCCCTAAGCACTACCTTTTTTTCAGTCTCCATAGTTTTACCATTTCCAAATGTCTAGTAATTGGATTGAAATAACATATTGTCTTTGAAGGCGGGGGCCACTCCTGTGACAGGTATGTGAATGTCTTAGTGTTCTATTGATGTAAAGAGAGACCCATGACCATAGCAAATTTTATAAAAGAAAGCATGTAACTGTAATTTACTTATAGTTTCAGGGGTTTACTTCATTAGTATCATGGTGGAGAGGATGGTAGCACACAGTCAGACATGGTAGTGGAGAGGAGCTGAGAGTTTTATATCCAAATCTTCAGGCAGTAAAGAGAATCACTGTGCCTGGCTTGGGCTTCTGAAATCTCATAGCCAACCCCCAGTGGCATACTTCCTCCAACAAGGCCACACCTCCTAATCCTTTCAAACAGTGCCACTCCCTAAGCACTGAAATATCTGAGCTTATGGAGGCCACTCTCATTCAGTGAAGGTTAGAGTGCAACTGCCATAGTTAGTTTCTTCCTCCACCATGTGGGTTTCAAGTATGGAACCCAAGCCCTTAACCTCACGAGCAAATGTCTTTACTTGCTAATATTTTGCTGGCCTACAAGTTGTTTTTAAAAATTGGATTATTTCAAGAGAATTAGTGTGGATCTACTGTGTAGATTCCAGATTTAAATTTCTTTCTTTGTATGTGTCTATGTTTGAGGACAGTAAGAGTATAGGACGAGAAACTAGGACGGGGATATGAGAGAAAGGAAAGGTTTAGGGGGAATTAAAAATGGTAATATGATACATGGGACATGGAAACAGGAAGGGGAGTTGAGGATCTCGTCTGTGGACGGTGAGGAGAAATGATATGAGCATTTCCTGACCTAGGATTGTAAGAAAGAGAATTCCTTCTCTTCTCCTTTCCGTTCCCATTTTCCTTGCTGAATACAGCCATTAGGAGTTGTTCTTGTGAAGAAGCAGAAGGTCATGGTTAGTTAATAAGAAACCCCCAAAAAAGGACTGTAGACTTCTCATACTTTGTATTTTGAGAAGTAATTTGGCATTCTATTAATTTATATTATTTTCTTTAATTGTGTACATTTATAACTTCGTATCCATACAGAGCTAACCTCCTCCGTTCCTGTAATTGTACACTTTTCAAGGAGTATTTCCCGGGTTTGGAATTTCAGTGAGTTTTTTCCATGATTCTTGCAGCTGCTGCTGCCATTCTTAGCTTTACTGCCAGGCACTTAAGTGTCTCCATCTGTTCCCTTGTGTTTTCCAAACAACATTCCCTATGCAGAGTCTAGATGATGTCAGAACTAAATAGTAGTGAAAACTTTAAGCCACGTTGGAGAAGAGGATGTTTTCCTTTGTTTAGGGTACACTTTATCCTTATGTCAGTAGCATAGCAAAGTGCCTGAAAGTTTATTTGGAAATAGTTGTTTCTGAGATCACATAGAAATATGCCTTTTGTGACAGATGTATAGCTGAGGACTTTGGTTGGAAATAGGACAAAGACGATTCCTAATGCCAGTGCTGCTCTTAGAACAGCTGCACTTCCCGAGGATAACGCATTGTTCATTGGCTGAGGACATTGTTCCTGGCTCTTTTTTCCCTTGGTAAGAAGTGATGCTTCACACCGTTTTCCTCCTTATTCCCCTACTCTTTCTGTTACTTTGAGACAGAGAATCATACTATGTAGCCCTGGCCGGCTGGGCATTTAGTATGTAGGGCAGGCTAACCTTAAACACTAAATGTGTGGTGATCCTACCGCCTCTGTCTCAGGCTCTAGGATTCTAGGGTGTACACCACCACGCCTGGTTGCTGAAGCATATAGCTTGACATAACCTGCAAATATTCTTATATGTGACTTCTTCAAAGTCTGTAAATGGACCCGGTCTCAAGTAGTAGAAACAGAGCAACTCTTTTCCTACACTAGAAGTAGATATTTCTTGGGCCTGTCTCACCAGTTACTTCAAAAAACTTGGTCCTGACTAGGGAGGTTCAATTTCCTGTGTACCACATATTAGCTTTTCTTTTTTTTTTTTTTTATATTTTTATTACATATTTTCCTCAATTACATTTCCAATACTATCCCAAAAGTCCCCCATAGCGCCCCCCACTTCCCTACCCACCCATTCCCATTCTTTTGGCCCTGGCATTCCCCTATATTGGGGCATATAAAGTTTGCAAGTCCAATGGGCCTCTCTTTCCATTGATGGCCGACTAGGCCATCTTTCGATACATATGCAGCTAGAGACAAGAGCTCCAGGGTTCTGGTTAGTACATCATGTTGTTCCAACAATAGGGTTGCAGATCCCTTTAGCTCCTTGGGTACTTTCTCTAGCTTCTCCATTGGGAGCCCTGTGATACATCCAATAGCTGAATTGATAAACGCATATTAGCTTTTCTTATAAAGAGAAACGTTGTCTTTTGGCTCACAGTTTTGGAGGTTTTAGTTCACAACCAAGTGAATGTAGCACATGCACAGCACAGCACAGCACAACATACACATAGCAGAACAAAACTTCTCACCTTGGTGGCCACCTATCAAAAGAAACAGAAAGGGGACACAGAGACCCTTGGGGGATAGCCATAATTCCAACTGTAGCAGCAAGTTCCTGAAGCACATGGGAAGAAAAGCAATGCATTGTAAGAGCACACAGAATTTGGATCAACCTATTCTAGAAGAGAGTTTGCTGAAGAAGGTTTGTTTACCTGAGGAACACGGAGATCAGTAGAGAGGCACGTTAGCCTAAATCTACAAAAGCACATTCATGAGAGGTGCAAGAGGAGATGTTGTGAGCCATGATAGCAATAGGCATATGCTACTGTGCAAGTTCATGCGCACACGTGAGAGGTGACGTGACATGGGGAGGGGAAAGGTGTGGAAGACACTCCCAGTGCTCATGGCTGCCTCTTTATCCCAGGGTTGATGCTTGGGATTTGATTCTGAAAGTTATATTTCAGGAACAAGTCAGTGTTACGTAGACACAAGAGGAGATACTGAATAGTCGAACAATACTTGTTCCCTTACGCTGGACCGGAATGCAGTTTTGGAGGAAGTAAATCATGTCTTGTGATCATAATAGAGGTCAGCATCTTCTACATACTATTTGATCTAATGTCAAGATGATATTTAACCAATATATCAATACAGACTAATAAAACACATTTTAAAAACTTCCCATAGGACCTTTTCAATCAATAATTGTTAGCCACTTATTGGCTTTATTTTGTAAATGAATTGACAAGAGATTATCCAACAGATATTTCAACTATTGATAAAACCACTCCTATCAGCAAGTAAATTGGTAAAAAGATATTGGTAGTTGGGGCTCTGTTGCTTATATATACATTGCCAACCCCTCTGAGATGTAAAACAGAATTATAAGGTTGAGGACACCTTGGGCTGCATGGTAAACCTAAGGTCAGCTGGGGAATTTGATGAGAGCAATTTCCCAGTACCATCTTTAAACAGTATTGTGAATATAGCTGGCTGGTAGATTGCTTGTTGAACATACTCAAGGGCCTAAGTTGAATGCTTAGCAGCACCACAGCAACAAAAAGGGACATTAAACCTCCACAAATGTGAGCAAATTTTATATTGGTGTTATTTTAGTTATACTGTGAAACCGAAGATTGGTGTTAATGCTGGTGAAACCTGAGATACAAAGTGGCCTGTCCTGGACATTGAAGTACAGAAGAGACACTTAGAAGGAGTGAACATTATGAATAAAGATGGTATGTGTGTGTATATATATGTATGAGTGTATATATACACTTCCTGCTATCACAATTGCTATAAACTTAGTGGCTTAAAATGAGACTAGCATATCATATCACAGCACTGGATGCAAAAAAGGTCTTACTACCCGAAATCAAACAGATCCTTAACTTCGGGGATTACTAAGGAAGAAACTTTCTTCTGCTAGTTTCTTCAGACTTCCTGCATTCCATGGGTCCTGGATTCTTTCCATGTTTGAGGCCAACAATGTCCACTATGGTTTCATTTGGTTTGACCAGTGCTGCTTTCCTGAGATGCAAACTCTTAATGCCTCAGCCTGTCATACCTAATAAGTACCTTTGCGATCACGATGGCTAGATTGATCCAGGATAATTTTGTACAGAATTCCACTATTAACAGCCTCACTTCTACCTCAAACCTCAGTTTTCCTTGGCCAAATAACATCTTTATATATCATGGGTTGTTATTCTGTGAAACACTGGGTAGGAGATTAAATAAATCTCTAAATGGACAAGCCCAATAGCCTTAGTTTGTGCTTAATGACACTCCCCCTTTTTCCCCAGAGAGGTATTGCTACTTAGAATCACACACAACACACACACATACACACACACACACACCAACCACCACCACCACCATACACAGAAACAGACATGCACAAACACACATAGGGGGGACGCAGGCACACACACCCCAACCACCACACACACACACACAGACACTGTGGCACAAAGAATTGACTGTTGGCCCAAATCTGTGGTTGATTTACTAGGCCAGAAGGTGTAGTTTCGTTTCCCTTTTGGAAGAGAGGCAGTGGTGGGGAATGTAATGGAGGCCCCACTTTGGATTCCATAGAGACAGGAGTGCCCTCCCTTCATGGTTGCATAAACCAGTAAAAGACAACATGGAAGAATCAACAGGAACCTACTGGCTGGCTGGCTGGCTGTTGCTAGGTCACCTGTCCCCTCTCAGGCTGCAGTACAAGCAGTCCCCCTCCCCTTCCATTGGCGTCATATGAGGAGGCATAGGAGGGGGAAGCAAAGAGGGAGTACAGGGAGGGGCAGGCACTGTCCAGCCTCGTTCTGAAATACAGATGTATCAAGGTTCTCACTCAGTATCCCTCCGCTGCTCCCTCCTGCTCCCTAACTGCAGACCTTCTCCTCCCTATAGTCCCCCCTCCCCAAAACCCTCATAGACTTTAGATCTTAGCCATCCCACACACTGTTGTGGCGCCAAAACAAAAAAGTGGTGGTGGTCTCTGGTTAGGGTGAACAGGGGTCTGCAGACGCCCACCGGTGCAACCCACCCCTCCAAGAGGAGTGGGGCTGTCTGGCCCCGCCCACTCCGAGTCGGAACTACAGTGGGTCCGGGAGGGGGCGTAGAGCCCCGTGCGCCGTATCCCTCCGCCCCCTTCCCGACACCCTCCAGGCGAGCTGGCTTGCCGCAGTCTGCGCAGCCCCTGCCTGTTTGGCGCAGAGGCGTGGGGACGGGACACATCTCTGCCATTCCACTCGCGCGCAAAGCGTTGAAAGCCCAGTGAGAGGATCTGCAGAGGATAGAGAACACCCAGGAACAGGAGACGGACGTGGGGGAGCCCAGGGACCTGGGCCGTGCGCCTGGCCAGGCAAGTGGGGGTGTGTCGAGGGCTCCGGGCGGTCGCGCACTGCAAACCACTGCCTGGCCCTGACAGTCCAGTGGAGGCAAAGGGGTCGCAGCTGCTCCCTGGAGTGTGCGCGGTGCCCGGAGACCCCAGACCCTGGTGGGGAGGAGGAAGCGGGAACCCCTGCGGAGCCCCAGGCACAAGGGTTGAATGGAGCTGCTGGGTGTGATGATCTGCAGACTAGCACAGCCTACCGACCGCCTGGCAGTTGGCTTTCTGGGCGCCCATACCCCGCCCTCCATAATCTCTGGGCCCTGTAAGGGTTATGGGGTAAGCGGCTGCTGTTGAAATGGCGACGCAAAGGGGGGCATCAGGGAGCCCACAGGTCCGAGGAAGGCGGCTGCAGGAGTAATGGCCGGCCATACTGGAATGGGGGTGGGGGCTGAAGCCCACAGGTGTGGGTGTGGGGCAAGTGTCCAGCGGGTCAGCTCAGCTGGTGGGTGGTGAGTCGCCTCAGCTATTAGGACTCTGAACTGGTTCCTGAAAGGGGCCCTGGTAGCCTGTGTCCTGGGTGTTGTCACTCTCCACAGGCTTCTGATTGATGGAAAGTGACCTGTCTGCATGGTAGGTCTGGCATATTCTGTCAAGCCACGGTGAGCATCTGTACACCAGAGGCTTGAGAAAAGAGGAACAGGAAAATGGCGTGGATTTCTGGAGGTGTGTAGTAATGGGGATGGGCACCAGACAGTGAGTGGAGATGCAAAAAGGGTGGGGTGACTGGCCAGAACAGGTGGGATATCCATTAGTGTCTCCTAATCTCATTTCTCACAACCCTGTAGGTACCTTCCACACTGCCTTTCCCCTCCCTCCCAAATCTGGGGTCTGAAAAGATGGTTTGGGGATGATGACGGAGTCATAAATCCAAGGACCACTTCAGAACCCAGTTTCTAGAATGTGCTGCGCCCTTCCCCCATTTTTTTGCTGCGCAAGGAAAGGAAATATGGCCACCTAGTGGCGGATCTTCAACATTGCAGAAGGGACTAAAGGATGACATCAGGAAGGGGGAGTTACCTCAGGAGCCCTACAGACAGGCTAAATAAATCTAGAATGTTCCAGCAGTAGGACCCTAAATGCCGAAAGACACATGATCTGGTTCATATCCTTGGTGACATTCATAACAAGATCAGCTGCTACCATCATATGTTAAGTGCCATACATTTTCATCTTTGTCCACAGCCCTGCTTTAAGGCTGGTCAGTTCTTCAAGCAAGGAAAGAAGGCTTCAAGGCGACTGTCTCAGATCTCTGGAGTTTGGTGAGACTCAGGGCAGTGCAGGAGCCAGCCACTGAGGAGGCAAATTCAGGTTGCTCTAACCCAAGAGGGTGCCCAATGCCTTTATTGTCCCCTTAATTTGCCCACAGCTGCTGCCATCACTTCCTGTTTGTCATACATTCTCATGTCTTTGTCCACAGTCCTGCTTTAAGGCTGGTCAGTTCTTCAAGCAAGGAAAGAAGGCTTCAAGGCTACTGCCTCAGATCTTGGAGGTTGGTGAGACTCAGGGGCAGTGCAGTAGGCAGCCACTGAGGAGGCAAATTCAGATTCTAACCAAAGTCAGATCACTGCCCCCTTAATTTGCTCAATGGTGTGGCATCCTTTATTTCCTTTTAGGGATATTAAGAATATTGAGGTAGGTGTGAGTTAGACTATGACCCGCAGGAGAAGACCAGGGAACAGACTTTAGACACAAGCAGGCATGATTTTGTTGTTGTTTGTTTGGGTTCAGGGATCTGTGCCCATCTTCCAAGCACTGAGACTCCATTTTGTTTTATACACTTGTAGGACTCCCTGCAGTCAGTCAGCTGTTGATCTTTAACACCACTTGAACGCAGAGAAGAGGGGAGACCTGCACCACATCTGTGAAGGTGGGTATGGGAGAGGGTTCACTTTTAGGTGGGGTAGTCTCCATCACCCCAGAGTGACTACTGTGAGATTTAGGGATCCCCTCTCTGTCCATTCCTAGTGTGTGCACTTTCTCCTGGACTCTGTACCTGTTTCCCAGCAGGCAAAAGGAACACAGGGATTTTCTCATGGCTGAGCTCTTCCACTCAGCATCACGCACCAGCGTCTCTGTAAGTTTCTCCAGGAGGCAATAGAATTGGGTAGGCCTGATTTCCCTGTGCTTCTCTCTCCTAGGTCACCTGCCGTGGCTGCTTGGTGGTGCTGAGGTTGCTGCTGACCAGTGCAATCATCAGGTCTGCGCTCACCCAGGACCTGTCCATCGTCCTCCAGCTTGATTTCATCTCTTCTGCAGTGTATCTGTGTTATTGACTGAGACTGCTTGGGTAGGAGCCTCACTGAGTGCCAAATTGTCATTTCAGGCTAATTCTTTGCAATTTCATACCCTAACTTATCTAAGATCGTCGTGAAGAGCTATCCTGTAACAGATCTCTAGTGAAGGCTCACTGTTGTTAAGTGATATACAGTAGGACTTTATTGAACTTGTACTATGACTAGGGCAGAGGTTGAGCCTGGTGCCCAGGCAAAGGCTGAAAATAAGCCTGGGGATGAGAATGCTAATGCTGCTGAAGTAGAGCCTGAAGCCCCATTGGTGGTCAGACCCAAGGTTAGGACACAAATCATGACTGGAGCAAGACCCAAAGTGAAGCCTAAGGGTACCCCTGGAGCAAGACCTAAAGGTGAAACCAGTACACCAGGTGGGGCATATGCCAAATGTAAACCCAAGGCCATCCCTATTGCTCGATCCAAGCATGATGCGCAAGTGTGGGCCCCAAATAAGTTTCGTGGCGAGTCCATGTCAAAGATGGGAAAGCAATGTCAGATCAGTGCTGCAGACCCTCCACTGCTCAGTAATGATTCTGGGATGGTTGCTCAAGCTAAGTGCCTGCCTGTAGATAGAGAACTTGCTAATATGGACACTGAGAGTATTCCCAAAAAGGCTAGTTCTCCAGCTGGATTCCAGCCTTCGTTTAGCTCTGAGGAGGGAACCAATATGGGGTCCTGGTACCGTCCCAGGCCTGTCCCCAAAGGAGAGGCCTATGAGAATTCCGATTTCAAATGGGCAGATAAACCCTCAGGAAGTCCCTCCTTTTGGAATAGAGATGAAGCCAGTACAAGATTTCGTCCTAGGAAAAGCATGAAGGCCAATAACAGGTTCAGGCATATGGCCAAACAAGAGGCAAATAACATGCCTAGGCACAAAAGCAAACAAGAGTTCTATAATATTTCCAGTTCTGATTCTGAGGATGAGTCTGGTAAAACTCCCTGGTTCTGGCCCAAAGACAAGACCAAAGTCTGGTCTAGGCCCAAAGAAGAGCCCAATAGTAGGTCCTGGTTTAGGTCTAAGAAAGAAGTCCGTGTTGAATCCACTTCTGGGTCTGAATGTGAAAATCCTACAAAATCTTTGTTTTGGTCTGGAGAAGAGGCTAAATCTAGATCCAAACCCAGAGCCAGGAAAGGGGTCAATACGAGGGCCAGGCAGCAGGCCAAGCGAGAAGTTTGCAGTGATGCCATGTCTGGAGCTGTAGATACAAATAAGAAAGAGTCCTGGTTCTTGCCTGAAGAGAAAGCTAATGCTTTTTCAAAGTCTAAGACAAAGAAAGAGCCCAGAACCAGAGCAGTGCCAAAGGAAGAAGTCAAAACTAAGGCCAGAGCAAGTACCAAGCAAGAAGCCAGGCCAGAGGAGGAAGTCCTCGTTGGGGCTTGGTTCTGGGACACCCAGGAGTCCACTATGGCAGATAGGATAAGCATCAAGACCACTTTTGTAGAGGAGGAGCCCATTGTTGGAGATTGGTTCTGGAGTGAAGAAGAAGCCAGTGTGGACTCTGAGACCTGTCATATATCCAGACCCAGGGCTAAGGAGGAGCAAGTTAGTAGTTTCTGTTTAGGGTCTGGAAAGAAGAGCAGTATGGAAAGTGGGCCAAAGGCTACTTCTAGATCTTTGCCAGTAGCTAAGGAGGATGAGGTCGCTATTGGGTCCTGGTTCTGGGCAGATGATGAAGAGATCAACTTACAGGCTGATGACGAGTCTATTTTTGGATCTTGGTTCTGGGGCACTGGTGAGAACAGCCTTAGATCTGTTGGAGTCAATTGTGAGAAGATGCCAAAGGCTGGAGAAAAAGAAGTTACTGATTCCTGGTTCTGGGCTGGAGATGTCAATACAGAGGCTGAGGATGAAGAACAGGCCAGGTCAGCATCTACAAAAGCAACAATCTTTGTGCCTTGGTTTTGGTCTGAAAAGCAGCCAAACATGGATTTAGGGCCTGAACCTTGCTCAGATATCATGGCAGGAGCTGAGGAGGAGCCCATAATTGGGCCCTGGTTCTGGGCTAAAGTAGATAATAGTGTGGAGGCTGAAGTTAACAGTAAGTCTAGCCTTGAGGATGAGGAAGAACCCGTTAGATCGCCTTGGTTTGGGGCCAGAGAACAAACCGATATGAAGTATGCAGCTGGTGTCAGATACAAGCCTATGGCAGAAGCTGAGGATGCTAACAAAAAGTCTTGTGTCTGGGCAAAAGAACCCTGTTTGTATCCTACCAATAGAGAATGCTTGAAATCTACTCTGGGAGAAAAAGAAGGCACTGTTGATCCATGGCTCTGGTCCAATAATTATCCAAGGACCAAGACCATCACAGGGTCCTGGCTATGGGCTGCAGACGAGGGAAATATAGATGATGAGACTGGAGAAAAGATTAAACTACCAACTTTAGAGGACAATGCATTCAATTCTTGGTTCTGGAAAGAAAATGAAGAAACCATTGTAGAGGCTCCCAACAGAGAAGAATCCAGGCCAGAAGCGGAAGAGGAAGACATTATTGGTTCTTGGTTTTGGGCTGGGGATGAAGACAGGTTTCAGCCAGCTGCTAAGATTAATGAAGAGAACAAGATAGCATCTGAAGATGAAGATACAGTTGGATCCTGGTTCTGGGGCAATGAAGAGGCCAGTCTAGAGGCAGTGAGAAGGGGTACTTTTGAGTCTGCTCCTGGGATTAAGGAAGAGAAAGTTACTGGGTCATGGTTCTGGACTGCTAAGGCCAAAGTAGGGGCTGGGTCCCAGACTGTCGAAACTGGGTCAGAAACTGAAGAGGAAGCAATTTTTGAGTCCTTGATCTGGGCTGCAAAAAAGGACAGTATGCAAGCAGGAGTAAAGCGTGTGCCCAAGCCAAAAGATGAAGGTGACGTAGCTGTTGGGTCCTGGCTCTGGTCTAGTGACAAGGCCACAAAAGAAGCTAAAACTCCGATTGTCAGTGAGGCCAGTCCAGAAAATGGGAAAGAGTCAGTTGTTAAGTTTGGGTCAAGAGCAAAAGATGCGGTGATTAACAAGACTGGCAGTGGTGACAATTGTAAACATAGTACAGAAGCTGAAACCATAGTGGGAGCCTGGTTCTGGGAAGGAGATGAAGCTAGCTTTGAATCAAATCCTGTACCTGTATGCAAGGCCATTTGTGAACCCGAGTCTTCAGCTGAGCATGAACCTGATCCTTCCCGCAGGCCTCAAAGCTGGGATGAGGTCACTGTTCAGTTTAAGCCTGGTCCATGGGGAAAAGCTGGCTTCCCATCCCTAAACCCCTTCAGATTCCCCAAAGAAGCGGCATCTCTGTTTGCAGAAATGTTTGGGGGAAAGCCTAAGCTTGTGGAAGTTGGTCCAGAAAGGGTACCTGTACCCCAGTTCCCATTTCAGTACGATCCCTCTTACCGCTCAGTCCGAGAAATTCGCGAGCATCTTAAGGCCAGGGAAAGTGCACAGCCAGAGAATTGGTCTTGCAACTGCATCCAGTGTGAGCTTAGAATTGGTTCTGAGGAGTTTGAGGAACTTCTTTTACTGATGGACAGAAATCGTGATCCTTTTATCCATGAGATATCTAAGATTGCAATGGGCATGCGAAGTGCTTCTCAGTTTACCCGGGATTTCATTCGAAACTCGGGCGTTGTCTCCCTGATTGAAGCCTTACTTAACTATCCGTCCTCCCGAGTGAGGACAAGGTTTTTGGAAAATATGGTTCGCATGGCTCCCCCTTATCCAGACCTTAACATGATTGAGACATACGTGTGTCAGATTTGTGAGGACACCTTTGATTATGACTTGGATTCCCCTGATCAGTTGTCTGGATTGACAATGATTACACACCTCACTGCTACTTCTGACTATCACAAAGTGGTTGTCAATTACTTGGCTGGGTTCTTCTACTTACTGAATTCAGGCAATACCAACACAAGGTTTCAGGTTCTGAAACTGCTACTGAATTTGTCTGAAAACCTTGTCATGACAAAACGCCTACTTGTTACTGATTCGGTGTCAGAATTTATGGACCTTATTAATAGGGAGGAGTCAGATGAAAACATTCAAATTGTTCTTGCAATATTTGAGACTATCAGTAAACATATTCAAAAAGAGGCACTGTTTAGTGATGATGATGATGATGATGAAGAAGAAGATGCAGTGAATCTTGAACCATTTATTTCTGCATTCCGTGAGGCTGAAAAAACTGCCAAGGAACTAAAACGCAAACCTGGCAATCAAAAAGCACCCTGAAGCAGAACAACAACAAAAAAGTAATTTGATTAACCATTTGCCTCCGGTTGTCCTTGTGTTCCTGAGTCATCTGACCCTCAAATGATGCTTTGCTTTCCCCGCTGCTTCCTTGTTTCAGTGTACCTCTTTAATGCTGATGGTAATTCTACCCAACCCTGTGTAATCTGTATTATTGTTCTGATGCCAAATGAAGATACAACTGAAAACACATGACACTTGTTGATGACGCTTGTTTTGTTGATTGTGATGTTCAGTATTTGAGTGTAAAGTGAACTGAGCCGTTGTAAATAAGATGCCCTTCTAAATGTTGTTCTCGTGTATATTTGAGTCTTGTGCTTCAATAAAGGTCTATGTGAAAGTGAGCAGAAATTGCCCCTTCACTGTAAAATACAGATGCAAAGATGACACAGGAACACATACACAGAGACAATGTCTGAATCACATGCTTGTTGCAAAAGGTTTTCTCAGCATTAAATCTCAAAGGTTGGAAAGGACTGTAACCCAGAGCATCCTTCAAAGAAGACTCGCTTTACTCTAATAGAACCTAGAACATGAGAAGGAGCAAAGCATGGGGCAGGGGGATGTGTTTCTAGACTTATATCTAACTTCCTGGATTAGGTGGGAGAACTATACATTGAAGAGATGTATTAAGAATGAGATAAGTTTGAAAAGCAAGTTGGACTTTGCTGTTCAGAATACTATGTTCAAAATATAATCAAGGTGATGCAGAAGATAAAAGAATAGCATCAGAAAGAACAAAAAGTTCATTCAAGTGGATGGTTAAGTTGAAATAGTTTTGGTCTCACTTGATAAGATACTACCCTGCACTAGTACAGCTGGAGAGGTGGCTCAGTTGGTAAAGTGCTTGCCATCCTGCCCTGCATTAGGACCCTATCACATGCAAATCCAGAGATGTTCCTGTCTGCCTGGTGCTGGGAGGCAAAGATGGGAGGATCCCGTGGGGGCGGGGGGGGGGGGATCTGAAGGTGAAGCGCTCACAGAATTATTTATAAAACTACCAAAGTAATCATTTATCCACACTTTTTCTTTATTTCTTGTGACAGGGTGTTTTGTATCTCAGGATCACCTCAAACTTAGTATGTTGTACCCGAGACACTTTGAAATTTTAAGGCTAGGATTATAGGTGGCTGTACTCAGTTTCAGGCAGCACAGGGGCCATCAGAGCTGTAGAGTTCCCTGCCTCTCACCTGCTGCAGCACTGGGGAGAGCCGGCCCTGCACCTCACCTGGGCAGCACAGTAGAGCTGGCCCTGGATGTGGGGGTTGTGGGTGAGCTGGCCCTGAAGGCTTGAGAGGAAAGCTGGCTGGCTGGCTGATCAGCTCAGATACCTCTCATGCCTATATACAGGGCATTGAGTTGGTCCACCCCAGCATCTACCCTATCAATGAACTGCTGGAGTGAGTGAAGGGGCCAGTCCTACAGAACCAAAACTACAGGATATCTGAGGAGTCTCAGTGAGGTTCCAGTATTGATAAAGCAGCAGAAGCCAGAGGTTTCGAACCAGACCTGTGAGTCACTGCAGTGAACATTTGCAAGCAAAGAAGTGTGGACAAAAGGGTGTACTGTGGGACACACAGAGACACACTAAAGCTTCCACCATGAGATTTTTTTTTACAATTTGTTGTTGTTGAGAGAGGAGGTTGCAAGGATGGATGGCAGGCGGGTATTGGGGGAAGGAGAGATGAGTGGGAATGGAGTAGATTTGAGATTCACAGAGAACAAATAGAAGTTAATAAAATAACATATGAATAAATAGTAGCAAAACCTATTACTGGCATTTTATAGTTATGTTTTTGTTTTGTTTTTAGATGATCTAAAACTTATGTATCAAAAGGATCATTAGGCGGTGGTGGCACATGCCATTAATCCCAGCACTTGGGAAGCAGAAGCAAGTGGATCTCTGTGAGTTCAAGGCCAGCCTGATCTACAGAGCCAGTTCTAGGACTGCCAAGGCTACACAGAGAAACCCTGTTTGAAAGTAACAAAACAAAATTCCAGGAATGGTGAGGTGGCTCAGCAGTTAAAGACACTGGCTGCTCTTCCAGAGAGAGGTCCTGAGTTCAATTTTCCAGCAACCACATGGTGGCTCACAACCATCTGTAAAATGTATACATGTTTAAAATGTTTAAAAGGATCATAATCTATGGGTGGGGACATGTGCTATGTAATGATAACTATGTCGATAACAGAATGTAAACTAATAGAGATAATTTAAAGAGAGGCTAAGTTTCAACAGTGGAGTGGTGTCAGCAAAATGGCTTACAAGTAAGCCTCCCTCATAAAGACTGCACTAAATTCTGGTAAACTCTAGAGAAGAAGTGAGAACAAAGAGCACCCAGGCCATTGTAAAGGCAAGGAAAGGATTCCAGCAAGGGGGTTTGAGCATGCCAAAGGGTTTTTTGGTGTTTTGTTTTGTTTTGTTTTGTTTTGTTTTGTTTTGTTTTGTTTTTCGAGACAGGGTTTCTCTGTATAGCCCTGGCTGTCCTGGAACTCACTCTGTAGACCAGGCTGGCCTCGAACTCAGAAATCCGCCTGCCTCTGCCTCCCAAGTGCTGGGATTAAAGACGTACACCACCATGCCCGGCGCCAAAGGGTTTTTTTATGCCACGCATACCACTCACTACAGAGCCTATCATGGGTAACTAGGTAACCACAGTGGCAACCAAGAAGAAACATCATAAAAGTCTCTAGTTTCAGAATGGAGTGGGGACAAAGGAGTAGGTAGTCTTCCTAATGTCCTGTTTGGCAGCTATCCAGGAAACTTTCCCCCTCACCTGACTTGAAGCTCCCTCACCTTATGTGTAGAAAGGCAGGAGGAAAAAAACCTTGAGAGCTGCAGAAAACTACCACTGCATCCTAGACATGCAGTACTGAAGGGAGACACTAGAGGGAGCAAAGGATCAGAGAAAGGTCAATGGGTCTTGGAATATCTAATCAGGTTGATGGTTAAAAATCTTCATTGGCACATTGTCAGGACAGAAAGACAAAGAGTTGATTGGGTTTTGTTTTTCAAAATGAATCTCCAAATCCCAGTTGATACAATCCCACTAAGTCCCTCTCTCCTCTCACCTCCTCCTCTCCTTTCTCTGCAAGAGACTGCAAGGTATATAAGGAAATGCAAACAGCCCAAAGCAAAGGGGGGTGGGGTGGGGGGACTACAGAAAGCCACCATAAACTATCTGTGATTTATTAGGCAAATAAACTCAAATAACTGTCAGAAACATATTCAATGAGCTAAGGAAGAACACAATGTAAATTTAATCAGGAAAGTGATGAATGGGGAAAAAAAACATGAATATCAGCAAAGAAACTAAAAAAAAAAACTATAGAAAGGAACCAAGCAGAAATTGTGACGCCAATAAATACTATACCTGAATTTATACTATAAGGAAGTTCTCAAAAGGAATTCAGCAGAGGCTTAAGCAGGCAGAAGAGATCATCTTCACATTTGAAGACAGGTCACTTGAAATCATGAAGTCAGAGAAGAGAAAGGAGAGGAGGGGATGAGAGGAGAGAGGGACTTAGTGGGATTGTATCAAGGAAATGGACAGCTGGAGTTATCACAGAGAAAGGAGCTTCAGTTGGGGAAATGCCTCCATGAGATCCAGCTGTAAGGCATTTTCTCAATTAGTGATCAAGGGGAAAGGCCCCTTGTGGGTGGGACCATCTCTGGGCTGGTAGATAAGAGAGCAGGCTGAGCAAGCCAGGGGAGGCAAGCCAGTAAGGAACATCCCTCCATGGCCTCTGCATCAGCTCCTGCTTTCTGACCTGCTTGAGTTCCAGTCCTGACTTCCTTGGTAATAAACAGCAACATGGAAGTATAAGCTGAATAAACCCTTTCCTCCCCAACTTGCTTCTTGGTCATGATGTTTGTGCAGGAATAGAAACCCTGACTATGACAAGTATCTTTTAGGAGAAAGGAGAAATGAGGGACAAATGGCTTGTTTGACAAAACAGTGAGAAGTTCCTAAATCCTAAGAAAACAATTAACAAGTAAATGCAATAAACCAAAATATCAACTACATAAATCAAATGGGAGAAATGGGAGACTTTTGTCTTAAATCAAAGACAAAGACAGAAACTAAGAAGCCACAGAGAAGAAATGACTTGGCATATACAATAGAGCTTCCATAAGATTAGGAGTGGACTTCTCATCGGGAATGATGTTGGTTATAAGGAAATAGATTACATGTTCCAAGTATTAAAGGAAAAATGTTGCCAATCAAGACATGTACCTATCAGTACTGTCTTTGGAAATATGAAGGAGAAAATAGATTTTCCTAGATAAATCTATAACAGCTTATTCCCACTGAATCGTCTCACAAGAAATGAGGATCCTTGAAGACTAAATTATTAAAGGAACATATACAGCAACACAAAGCCACATAAAAATGAAATGTCTCTAGTACAAACTTAAAAAAATATTCTCCAGTATAGGAATCTGTATTATTGTTATTTTGGAACTGGAATTTAAAGAACAGTCAAAGAATATCTGTTTAATGACTATGTAGCATGTAAAGGGTTGGCTTCTGATGCAAAAAAAAAAAAAAAAAACAATGGGAAAGCTGTAGGCAAGTAGTGCTTTTATATGCTACTGAAGTACTGAAGTTATGTTTCAATTTAAATGGTGCACTGTTAAGAGATATTACATGCTAACTAAAAAGGACACATCAAAACACAAAAGGAAACAAGAAGAAACACCAAAGCCTGTTAGGAAAATATGAAAAATGGCGGGGGGGGGTAAGAAAAAGGAAACCAACTAGCAGAGCATTAAGGAAACAGCAAAATGAAAACAATATCCTTTTCTATTATTAATGAAATAGATTAAACTTGGAATCAAAGCATATAGATTGGCTGGCTGGATTAAAAATGGAGAGTAATAATTGGCCTATATATTTCTATATATATATAAGAGAAATTCCTCAGTCAAGAAAAAACCCAGACTAAAAGTGAAAGGATGGTAGTACCACAGAATATGGATGTCTGCACTAACATCAGACAAACATTAAATCAAGAACAATGAAATATAGAAGGATATTATATAATGATAATAGAATTAATTCATCGATACCATGAACATTAACTATGTCCTATTCTTAAGGACACTTAGGTGGTGCAATTTTCTTTGCATAGTTGAAGAACTAGTTACATAACAACAGTGATACAATTCAGCAGCAGGCTTTCAATTGTGAAAAAAAATGATAAAAGTCACTTGAAAAAATAATGGAGTTGGAGAGCAGTATAAAACAATGGAATATGACAGACATAATGGCACATCACCCTAACAGTATCACAACATACATTTTTAGCATATGCTAGGAATAAGGTCAATAAATTCAAGAAGATAAAAATCATATGAAGTATCTTCTCTGATCGTACTATAATGAGAAAATAGACAGAAGCTGAAATTTTCACCACCATACTGAAATTAAGCAACACATTCTCAAAACAACAACAAACACAAAGAGAAATCTCATAGTTCAAGAATATGTGACAGAATGAAAGCAATCAAAACAAACCCAAAGTTAGGGAATATAGCAAAAGTAGTTTTTTTTACCTGTTGATGCATATGCCAAAAAAAGAACACTCTCCAATCTTTAACTCAACTTTATACCTAAAGAAACTAGAAACTGCCAATATGAAAAAGAATAAATTATATCACAGTTTAACTAGACTATAGAAGAAAACTAATAGAAACCAAAAGAAAGTTGACTTTTGGAAAACAACAAAATTGGCAAAGAGAACAAAGATCCAAGTAAGTAAATAAAAAATAAAGAAGGAACATCACCAGGGCTGACACACAGGGTTTTAGCACTGCTCTGAAGAGTTGCTCTAAAAAGAGTAGATAGACTTGGAGAAATGGATAAATTTGTAGAAATGCATAACCAAAGCTGAAAAAAGAAATAGTGGTGCTGGAAAGATGATTCAATGGTTTAAGAGTGTGGGGAGGTTTGAATAAAAAATATCCCTAATAGGCTCTGGTATTTGTCCACTTGATCCCTAGTTGCTATCACTGTTTGGGGATGTCATGGAGTTGTAAGACCCCCGAAGCTGGGCCTCCGCTCAAGTCCCGGGATGAGCTGGCCCACACCCCAATGACTCGAGAGAGAACCACACCCGATGCAAACTGCAAGAGGTTTATTATCAGCTAGCTGAGGATGAACTCTTTCAGCCATGCAGGGCAGGGGAGTTCGACCCCGAGCGAGCGGTGACAATAGGGGGCTTTTAACAGCTAGCTGAGGAATTGGGAGGAGTTGGGAGGAGAGTTCTTCTCTTCCAGTTGTCCTTGGTGAAATTTACAAGGCAGGAGTGGGGAGTGAGTTCTTTCTAAATTTTTATCTCTGTGTCCTTGGCACAGGAAGGCAGGTATCTCTGATTGTACAGTATAGAAACAAAAAAGCCTTTTGCTGGCTATAGAGAACAAAGAGCTTCTTTCTAGCTGTATTTTTAAAGATTAGGGAAAACAAGCTTGGGGAAATGTTTTAGGGGCTCTACCTTCCAGGGAGAAACGCTTTAAGCCGGGGTCTCACAGAGTGTTTGGGGGATGTCATGGACCTTTGCTGGAAGTGGGTGGTGGGGCTGGCCTTTGAGAGTTTATAGCCTCATCCTGGCATCCAATTTACTCTCTGTTTAGTGTTTGTAGTTGAAGGTATGATTTCTCAGCTCCCTGCTCTGGCTAACTGCTGCCATGTGTCCCCTGACATTATGAATTCTCTCTGGATCCGTAAAGTTGCTTTTGGTCATGGTATTTTATAACAGCAAAAGAAAGTAACTTATATGGAACTTGGTACCAGAGAGTAGGGTATTGCTATGAATAATTTGACTGTGTTTTGTTTTGTTTTGTTTTGGCTGCAGAGACTTTGGGACTTTGGTCTAGAAACCAATTGAATATTTAAAGCAAAATGTGATGTGCAAATGGAGACCTTGGGATGTGGGAGACCTCAGGATGGTGGGAAAGCCACTTAAGAAGGCTGCATATACAGTGGAGATAGATAGGTTAGGCATAGTGCAGGCAGCATAGATACAGCAGTGGGGCAACCCAAGGCTATTGGAGCCCGAATAATGCTACTAATATTCCCAAATGCTGTACATGGATCTGCAGGCTGAGGAGGCCTGGCCCAAGAGGCTTTGTAGGGAAGCAAGGTCTCTATTTGCAACTGGACTTGACCTTATTTGTGTGAAATATTGGCAAAGAATCTGCCTAACTTCTGCACAGGACCCAAAAACTTTCCTGATGCCAGGCAACATGTGGTAGTGCTAGAGTCACTGGGAGAAGAAGGCCTTGAGAGGCCAAGAGACAGTGAGATGCTATTACATGAAGCTGAAAAAGTGTAGCCTCATTGAAGTTGGGACTCCAAGACATTTGGGACAGCAGAGCTATGAGGCATCTGCCAAGAGAGCTGCATACAGGGATGGAAACAGCTCAAGAGATGGATGTTGCAGGCAGCAAAACCTTTGACATCAGATATGAGGCTACAGAGATCTGGTCTTTTCTTTGCTGAGTTTCTGTCTTACTTTGGTCCAGTATTCCCTCTTTATGTCTCATTCCTCCCTTTTGACATGGAAATGTATATCCTGTGTCAATGTATGTTGGAAATGTGTAAATGGTTTTAGAGGTAGTAAGAATTAAGAGATTACTTTTAATCTCAGAAGGACTTTGGATGAGCCACAGCGTTGAGACCATAGGGACTTTAATCAAAGTTTGACTAAATGCTTCTTTGCATTATAATATGGCCATGTGCTTGTTCGGACCAGGGACTAGAATGTAGTAGACTGAATGGAAAATGTTGCATCTAGGCTCCAGCATCTGATACTCATCAACACTTTTTAAAAGGTCACTACCAGGGGCTGGAGAGAGGGCTCATCGGTTAAGAGCACTGAGTGCTCTTCCAAAGGTCCTGAGTTCAAATCTCAGCAACCACATGGTGGCTCACAACCATCCATAACGAGATCTGGCACCCTCTTCTGAAGTGTCTGAAGACAGCTACAGTGTACTTAAAGCATACAATAAATAAATAAATCTTTTTTTTTAAAAAAAAAAAAGGTCACTACCATTAACAATTAGAGAAATTCAACCTAAAAACACTTTGCAGTTTTATCTTACATGCATCAGAGTAGCAAAGATATGCAAGACAAATGAAAGCTCATGATGGCAAGGATGTAGGGTAAGGCAACTACTCATCCCTTGCTGGTGGGAGTGCAAACTTGTACAGCCACTATGGAAACCAGTATGGAAAAAAGAGATTTCCCAGAAGATCCAGCTGTGTTACTCTTGAGCATATGCCCAAAAGACTCAGTATTTTACAGGATACTTGAACATCCATATTCATTGCTGCACAGTTCAACCAGAAATTAAAAACAGCCCATATGGCCATCAACTGATGAGTGAATAATGAAAATGTAGTCCATTTACAGAATGGAATATTATTCAACTGTTAAGAAAAGTAAAATTGTATGTTTCTGATATGTCCTCTTAGGTCACACTCTAAATGATGTAAAGAACACCATGTAAGCCATACCCCTTAAAGTTTCCACCTCCTCTCAACAATGTCATGTTTTGGAACACACATTTAACACTTCTGTTTTGGGGGAGAGTTAAGATCCAAAGTAATAGCAGTATAAATACATCAAAACACACAATATTTCATAGTTTATTACAATTCATCCTCAATTTAAGACAGTGTATTTTAAAAGATTTCAGTAGGAAAGATACTATAAACTTATACTTTTTGAAGACTGGTGTAAGTGTACTCAATAAAATATTCAGCAAAATTATTCCAGTGACATATTGAAGAATTAATTATTCAGCATGGCAAAGTGATATTTATTACAGTTATTACAGGTTAAACATAAAGTAATGTACTATATTTTAAAGATTTATTTATTTATTATATATAAGTACGCTGTAACTGTCTTCAGACACATCAGAAGAGGGCATCAGATCCCATTACATATGGTTGTGAGCCACCATATGATTGCGGGGATTTGACCTCAGGACCTCTGGAAGAGTAGTCTGTGCTTTTAGCCAATGAGCCATCTCTCCAGCCAAATGTACTGTATTTTTAAAAAGGAAAAAGTACACATAATTATCTCAACTGACCCAGAAAATTTATTTTAAAAACCTGAACATTCTTTCATTATAAAATTCTCAATAAAATATCTATTCAGGAAAACTGCCTCAATATAATTAGTTACGAAACATCAAGCAGTAGCGCATGGTAAAACATATCAACCTTTGCCACTAAGACAAAAACAAGCATTTCCACTCCTAGTATACTTTCCACTGGAAGCTTTAGCCAGTGCTTTATACAAGAAAAACAAAAGCATATAAATTGTGTAGAATAGGCAAAATTATCTCTATTAACTGTCAAAATACCCAATATAGAGGAAAATCACATGGTAGCTCACAGGCTTCTGTTACTGTTACTCCAGCCTTAGTGCCCTTTGTTCCCCCTAGGTAAGTATTTTCACTTCTACAGAATTTTAGACACACACACACACATCATATATTTTTGCTCATATATGTATTATATATATTCACATATATATGTATATGTATATATAATTTTGTATGGCTAAATAAAATCTAGGTCCAACCAATGGGAGAAAGTGTATGTTATGCCTCTTTCTGAGACTGACCGAAATCACTTAATATGACTATATATAATTTCATCCATTTCCCTGAAATGATATAATTTTAGAAATCTTCATAGCTGAAAAATGTTACATTGCACATATGTAACAACACATTTTATTTATCAGTTTCTCTGTTGATGAAGACCCAGGTTGCTTTCATGACTTAACTATTGTGAGTAGTTAATTTTTCTTTAAAAATTTGGTAGAATTAAGCCATAAAATCTAGGTTTGCACTTTTTTAGGTGAGTTTTTTTTTAAACTGTTTTATTCTTGTTGCTTGTTACAGAGCTATATAAATTGCCTGTCTCATTTTTGGCTTACTTTTAGTAGGTAATTTGCATATGCAAATCTAGCTATTTCTTTCAGATTTTCAGATTTGCTGTAATACAAGTTTTTAACATACTTCCTAATGATTTTCTGAATTTAATTGGCATCTGTTATAATATCTACTTTTTCATTTCTAATTTTGTTAACTTGAGTCTTTCTTTTGATTAATATTGGTAAAGTTTTCTTGATTTTGCTTTTTGTCCGCAGAAATCTTGGTCTTTATTTCATTTGGGGGGAGGGGAGTTAAATTCTACTTTTCTTCTGACAGAAAATGTTGTAAATTTATTACTTACTAAGTACTATTGCAAAAAAATTTTTTTTGATTTTGCAAGACAGAGTCTTTCTGTGTAACCCTGGCTGTCCTGGAACTTGCTCTGTAGACCAGGCTGGCCTCGAACTCACAATGCAGGGGTTAAAGGCATGTGCCACCACTGCTCAAATAAAGGCAAAACCTTTTAAATCACTCCAACAACCTAGTTGTTATTGTTGATGTGTGCTTTTTATTTTTCTTGGTAAAAATGAAAATTAAATATACTTTAAATTGCTATGAACAACATAATTCATAAGCATAATATGGTATGTATAGACAAAACCTATTTCTTCACAATATGACAGGACAAACTGATCATAAACCATGATAGACAAGTGGACACGTGTTTCTGATTGTTTTATTTCCATTGCTTACCAATCCAAAGTGGCTGTAAAGGGATCAGTGATTGAGGCCAGAAGCAAAAGGAACTTTGCTTAGCAAAGGAAAATACTCTTTTCCAGGTGATGAAAATAGGTTGCTTTTCACAACTGACAGCAAGGCCCCATTGTTGAAGACAACACTTATACAACTCATTGAACATAGAGACATGCAGCTGATACCTACCATAGAGCTTTCCCCATTACCTTCCAGCATCTTTGGTACAGGAACTCAGCCTCCATGCTACCAAAAAAGAAACAAACACCATGCTGGCCACAAGCCCTTGTTCTACAATATACTGCCTACATTGCCACTTATACCTTCTTGAAGAGGGAAAATCAGGACAGGCCTCAATTCATGTTAAGGACCTGTTGACCAACATAAAATGTGCTTCACGGGTTTTGTATTTTTGGTTTGGGGTTTTGGTTTTGTTGTTTTTTGTTGTTGTTGCTGTTGTTTTATTTTGTACGTGTGTATGTGTATATGTGCTTTTATTTTGTTACGTACAGTTTGGTGTTTTGGGGAAAGGTGGATTTTTTTTGTTTTCTTGCTTTCAGAGAGTATGTTTTTGTATTACATTTTTGTGTATGGTTTTTTTTTGGTTTTTTTGAGAAAGAACTTAAAGTTAAGTGAGTAGGGAGGGGAAAAATCTGGAAGGACTTGGTAGAGGGGAAGAATATGGTTAAGGAATGTTTACATTTTAAAAATTATTTTAAATAATAAACATGTTTAAAAAATGATCAAAGATATTTTTTAAACGAAAGCATAATGATCCTCATATCTTTCAACTCTGAATATCATTCCATTATTTTTAACTCATCCCTACTGATGGAAGTTCAGGGACAAAAAAATGGAGTAGAAACTGAAAGGAAAGGCCACCCAGAAAGTGCCCCACCTAGGGATCCATCCCACAAACAACCACCAAACCCAGACACTATGGCAGATGCCAACAAGTGCTTGCTGACAGGAGCCTGTTATAGCTGTCTCCTGAGAGGCTCTCCTGGCAAATACAGAGATGGATGCTTACAGTCATCCATTAGACAGAGCACAAAGTCCCCAATGAAGGAGCTAGAGAAAGTACCCAAGGAGCTGAAGGGGTTTGCAGCCCCCTAGGAGGAACATCAATATTAACTAACCAGTACCCCCCAGAGCTCCCAGGGACTAAACCACCAACCAAAGAGTACACATGGTGGGACTCATGGCTCCAGCTGCATATGTAGCAGAGGATGACCTAGTCGGTCATCAGTGGGAGGAGAAGCCCTTGGCCTTGTGAAGGCCAGGACAGTGAGGTGGGAGTGGGTGAGTGGAGAAGCACAGAGGGGAAGGGGTGGGGCGTTGTAGTGGGGATCAGGAAGGGGGACATTTGAAAGGTAAATAAATCAAATAATTTTTTTAAAGGATGAACAATATTCTATACATATTATCCATTCATCCATTAGTGATATATATATATATGTGTGTGTGTGTGTGTGTGATCAGTGATATATATTATTAAATATATGCTAAATAGATAAATAAAATATAATATATGAATATATGAATATATTTTAATATAATATATTATATAGTTTATATATATGAACATATTTATATATGATATATATTTTCTATATAAAATGTCATATAGTGGGTGGGCAGGTGGGTGAGCACCCTCATAGAAGCAGGGGAGGGAGGATAGGATAGAAGATTTCCCGGAGGGGAAACTGAGAAAGGGAATAACATTTGAAATGTAAATAAATAAAATATCCAATAAAAATATCATATATACCATATGTATAAAATAAATGTATAAAGTATGTTTATTGCATATAACATATTAATATATAATGAATACATTTGGATGTTATATTTAAATATATTTTATATAATATATATTTTAATATTAATATTACATATAATATAATATATATTTTAATATTAATATTATATATATCATACATATACTTTGTATATATTTTTGTATATTTATACATTGTTTATATATGTATATATTTATTTATATGTAGAGAATTTCTATACATAGTAAAATATAATATACAAATATAAATGTATATTAATATAAATATATTTATATGAAAATATTATTTATATATCTTAATTTATTATTTATATTTATATAGGATTTGTATGTAATGTTATATGACATATATAATATATTATATATTATATATTATATGAGATTGTATATAAATATATAAGATATTATATATAAATATACATTATATAATATATAAATATGTTATAAATAAGTATATATGTTACACATTTATATAATATATTTATATGTTATTATATAATATAAGTATATTTTCATAATATATTTTTATATTTACTCTATCAGTATTTTATACATTTTATATCCTTATATATAAATGTATTTTATATTTATATAACTATATTGATATAGTTATATATAAATATGTTTTATATTTATATAAATATATCTATAAATATTTTGCATTATTACATGCACATTTCATATATTCATATATAAATATAATATTTTTAATATATAAAAACATAATATATGTAATATGTGTTATATTTCTATGTATAAATTAGATATGTGTAAGCATAAAATATGTGTATTTTATATAGATTTTCTATATATAAATATATACTTTTATATCATATATATAATACATATATTAATATATAATATAGTTTAATCTTTTATAAATAACATATAAAGTATGTATATATGTGTATCATCATAGATAGATAGATAGATAGATAGATAGATAGATAGACAGATATTTAATAGATAAATTTCTGGGTCCATCATGGCCTTGGTGGGAACAGAATGCTAAGGTTGCTCCCCCTGGGACAGGACCAGCAGATGTGTGCCTCCAGGAGTGTTGATGGCTGCTGTTGGCATAGGGCTTATCTTATAATAATGTACATATTTTCGTGTTCCTTTAGATTCTGGGACATTCAGGACCACCCTTAATGCTGTCAAAAAGAACCCTAAAACATGAGTTCAAAAATATATAATTTCTCAGTTTAGGGTCTTCAGGAATCTAAAGCAACCAAAGCAGCTGAGCTTTGAGTCAATTTGTCAGAAAGACACTAAGGAGGCAAATAAAAGAGATTTAGGGAGTGGTGATTACAGGAGATCCCACTCAGCTAAGTATTTTTGTTTATGCTTACAAAGGCAGACAGATTCCGGAATTTAGGGTTCGCCTGGGACAGGGCTAGGTTAGGCCCAGGTGTGGTAGAAATGGTAATTTCAGGACAGGGTCACACCTAAATCTTATTGTCTGTGCTGAACAGAGGCAAGCAGATCTCTGAATTCTTTTGCAATCCCTTCCCTCAGAGCTCAAGGAACTCCAGAAGAAGAGGAAGGTGGAAAGAATGTGGGAGCCAGAGAGGATGGGGAACATCAGGAGAACAAGGCCCTCTAAATCAACTGAGCAAAGCTCATATGAACTAAAAGAGACTGAAACAATATGCACAGGGCTGGCATTGGTCTGCACTTGTCCTCTGGGGATGTATATTATGACTTCCAGCTTAGTGTTTTTATGGGACTCATGAGTGTGTGAATGAGTGGATCTCTGATTCTTGTGCCTTTTCTTGGGCTCTGGTTTGCCTTGTTGAACTTCAATACATGGTTTTTGGTTCAGCTTTTATATTTTATTTTGGTATGTTTCGTTGTTATCTCTTAGAAGCCTGATCTTTTCTAATGAGAGACAGAAAGGGAGTGAATTCAAAAGGGAGGAGGAGAGGGAGAGGAAGCTGTTACCAGGATATGTTGGATGAAAAAAGAATCTATTTTCACTAAAAAGTAAAAAAGTATTTAAAATTTACCTAAAGCGATACTCTTAATTCAATATGAGTGAAAAATAATAATGCAAAAGAATCTTACATAAAATGATGCAACATGAACATTTCTGTTTTAAAAAAATTCAAGATGATTGAAATTTTTCATTATAGAACAAACCCATTGCTGTTCATATTTGCTACCCTTTACTGACTGTTATATCAAAAGACACAAAGTTCATGAAAATAATAATAACCAATTTTAAAATTCCTATTGAAAGATTTATGCATTGATTATCAAAAAA
The DNA here is from genome assembly GCF_978045245.1 of Mus caroli. NCBI lineage: Eukaryota > Metazoa > Chordata > Mammalia > Rodentia > Muridae > Mus > Mus caroli. The sequence goes on along the minus strand of NW_028227260.1, from coordinate 34,693,131 downwards.
TAGAAACTAATCAGAGTCGCAAACCCATCTAATCTATAAAGCAGAGGATTACTTTCCATAGTTTGTTTCCATGTTTTTTGGTTTTCTTTGTTTATTTCTTTGTTTATTTTTATTATGCCAGGCAGGAAAGGTTCCATACCTATTGTGACCTCTATCACACACTATTGCAAAGGGGAATAAAAATGAATTTAATTTATTTGAAAGTCTTGTCAAAAGAGGAGGCTTTTAAAAAGTACTTTGCTTATAGCTTTAAATAATTACATAGTAAATATACCAGAGAGGAAGTAAGCACAATTTTTACAAAATAATGATGTGACTATTATAATTACAAAAATGCATCAAGCATACATTTGTAGCATTCACCATAAGGTTGAAGTCATTTTCTGTACTCACTTCAGTGTATTTATGTGTAAATAGCCAGTGCATCCGTTTGCTCTGTTGTCAGGAGCCATTGTAGGACAAGCTAATAACTATCAGGTGATCTTCCTGAGATGACTGCCTTAGATTAACATCGATGACGGAACTCCAGTGGGCAAGGCCCAGGAGATAATCATTTTAAGAAAGATTCCTGCTATTAATATGCTTTTTCTGTTATCATTAAACATACATGACAATCACTAGGTATTAGCCCACCATTTTGAGCAGCTCTCTGCAGAACTACGATGTACTGTCTTGTAGTGATGCTATATAGACAAATAGATGACTTCTTAAATCTTAATGATGATCCTATAAGAATTCCTAAAATTATATCAGTATTTACTAAGCTCTTTTATAGTGGGACTGCTCTTCTAATAGTCAGAACTGCAATGAGCACTCTGTCAGATTACCATTTGTCACCAGTTTATTGCTCTTAGATGGCGACCAGACTTTCTCCTACTCAGAGCACATTCCAAGAGGCTGTAAAACAATTAACCAAAGATCATAAAAAGGGAACTAACAATTTATTATAGGTTATAGGACAGAAGATAAAATATTGACTGAATTTATCTATACCAAACTCCACTAATAACTTAGATTTGGTTTTTATCTCTCAGTGAACCTGTGGACCTGCAACAGGTGATGGATATTTATTCCTAATCTAATGCATATGCATGTAGAATTCAGTGCTGTAAACTTTTTTTTAACTCACAGCACAATTTATTACAAATTAAATATCTAACACATCATTTCAAACCTCGTACTAACATTTGAGATATGATTTGAACAGAGTTTAAATTCTGTATGAAAAATACTTTTTCTTGATTTCACAGTAATCCCATATTAATACAAATAAACGAATAACTAACTGCACATGTGTGCACTTGTTAGTATGAATGTGCAAAGCTATGTGTGGGTGCATGCAGCTATGTAGGAATGGCCATGAGATTCTGAGCTTTAGGGGGCCAGGTGAAAACATTAGGCATCCTCTCAATGGCTCTCTACCGCAATTTTTAGGTATTTTCCTCATTTACATTTCCAATGCTATCCCAAAAGTCCCCCATACCCACCCCCCACTCCCCTACCCACCCACTCCCACTTTTTGGCCCTGGCATTCCCCTGTACTGGGGCATATAAAGTTTGCAAGTCCAATGGGCCTCTCTTTCCAGTGATGGCCAACTAGGCCATCTTTTGATACATATGCAGCTAGAGTCACGAGCTCTGGGGTACTGGTTAGTTCATATTGTTGTTCCACCTATAGGGTTGCAGTTCCCTTTAGTTCCTTGGGTGCTTTCTCTAGCTCCTCCATTGGGGGCCCTGTGATCCATCCAATAGCTGACTGTGAGCATCCACTTCTGTGTTTGCTAGGCCCTGGCATAGTCTCACAAGAACAGCTATATCTGGGTCCTTTCAGCAAAATCTTGCTAGTGTATGCAATGGTGTCAGCATTTGGAAGTTGATTATGGGATGGATCCCTGGATATGGCAATCACTAGATGGTCCATCCTTTCATCATAGCTCCAAATTTTGTCTCTGTAACTCCTTCCATGGGTGTTTTGTTCCCAATTCTAAGAAGGGGCAAAGTGTCCACACTTTGGTCTTCATTCTTCTTGAGTTTCATGCGTTTCAGTGCTGTAAACTTCTATTTCAATTTATGATTAGAATTTCATGTCTGAACTTGTGATGAACTTTTACCATGTGATCATGTATTCTGAAAGATGTCTATGTACTCAGGAGAAAGATAGGAGTGCGAAGAAGAATTTTCCCTTATCCCCTTTTTCATTCATTCCATTTTAGCCCCCTTCTCTTAGAGAGCTTTTATGGGAAACCTTTTACAACTTAGTAATAAATGCTAAATCCCTTCTCAATGTGTCCTTTCTTCCTTCCAGCCACGTCTACTAGCAGGCTGAAAGTTAGAGCTGTGCAGTTCCTGCAGAGATAGAACAAAGGCTGCATTAGTCAATCTCCCTATGTCAGGCTACAGGTTTCAATCACCTAAACCAGCAGCCTTTTACCCTCAGAAAGAGAAAGGAAGTTTGTAGCACTTTTTAGAAGTTATCAATAGCATTTCAGTATAGTTAGAGAGCCAGAGCATCTGGAGACCATCAGACTTTAAAGCCACACCAGAGTCCTCCTCTGCATCTAGTTGCAACCCTCTCCAGGCCAGAACGCTCCTGGCACTCTGGAAATGTAAACAAAGGTGGACACAGGCTATATAGTAGAAGTAAACTATACTAATGCAACTCTGATTTTGCATTTGAAAAATTACTTGAAGCTAACATTCTTAGGTATCTTGTGTTCTTTGTCTTCACCAAAATGTATGTCTATGATATGAATTACTGTGACTTAGGGTGAGAGTTTTATCAGAGTCCTGGAATAGATCAATGTGCCTTATGCATGCCTCTTAAAATTACAGAAGTCTGTGTATCAGAAATGCTGTACAAGTATAATCATAGACACAAGCACATGAGTACCAATAAGAAGCTAATGCTATAGGCAGAATGGAACAAAAACAATTATTTTCTATGAAAATTAAATAAAATATTTGGACCTAGTATTTCCATGTCTCATATGGTTATTTTTCTTGCTTGCCATACCAATGTCTTTCAACAATTACAAAAAAAAAAAAACCTTGAATTCACCATGTATGAGTCATGTGAACAGAAGAGTAACAGAAAGGGGATTTTTGCACAAAGGATTGAGTGAGGTCAGGAGTTGATTTTTCATGTTCAAGACTTAAAGAACCAGCTGGAGAGCTACTTATGTAAGAAGGATATTCACCTTCAGGTTTTATATTGTTATATGGCTTTTTGGAGTTTTCTATTTTTGTTTTTAATTAAATATGTTAGAAAATTTGTAATTTTATTCATATTAAAATTAGGTCTTCCAAATTTTAAGTATATTTTACTTTTCAGACATCATGATAGTTTGTAGTGAAATGATGCCACAGAAAACCCTGTTTGCAATACTGTTATACTAATGTTCTTTGTGATATACTTAATATCATCTTGCTACATGAGGGAGTCCCACAGATTATATTCTGAAATAAGAAATAAGGCAATTACAAGTAATAATAAAATATATACTAATAAAGAGACTGAATACCTTTTTATTCATATTAGCCTATTATGAAACATTCCATACTACATTTGTTTATTCCCTATGACAAGTTCTAATATTATCTTAGTGTAAATTACCAAGGAAGTATACAATTAAATGAAAATTATAATAAGCAAATCCTCATAAATACAGTGCATTAGAGGTTATATAGATAAAAATCACATGAACCATGACTATTGGTGTAATAGGTACCTCTGGTTGATTTCACTCTATTGACCAATCAAAAAATGTAACCATGAAAGCAATATCTTAGTTTTTTTTTTCCTTGGCCAAAATTAACATTCTCAGTTCATTTCTGTCACATCTGTATTTTTCTGTACCCACAAATCAGAGCATCGTTGAGCGTTACATACAGAGACACCTGCCTGATTTGTGTGTTGGCTACCCTTATATAAATGTGAAGTCTATGAATCATAACTTATAATTGGTTGATCCATATGGACTCTCAGAAGCATGTACACTTATTTCTAAAAGTGATGACAGATATTCAGTTTAGTATCTATCTTAGCTCACTTTTTTTGTTTCCAGAATCTCATTTTTTGTTTTGCTTACACATTTCACATGGGGCCTGGAGAGAGGGTTCCAAGGATAAAGGGACTTTACCTCAAGCTTAAGGACCTGAGTTGGATTCCTTGCACACTCACAGTAAAAGGAGATAACCAACTTGTGCAAGCCATCCTCTGCGCTCTACACATCATGTCTTATGCACAAATTGACACACACAAACACACACACACACACACACAGAGGGGGGATGTTTTTGCACATTGTCAGTTCTTAAAATGTTATTATTATTTTTCTCCAAATAATCTGTAACATTAAAGAATATAAATTCATATTTGATTTTTCAAATTACCTTAGTATATTTCTAGCTATATTTTCACCTACAGATGTAAAATTGCTTTATATTGTTAAATAGTTTATTTAATGATTTCCTGATTTCAACATTCAATTTTCTCTTGAAGAGAACTTTTTAAAAATATACAATTATTCTGGAAGAATACATGAAACCAAACAGGAGTTTAGGAGTTCTGTCTTATTTTTCTGTTGATGTCTATTTAGCCTACATTCTTTTAACTCCATCTTTAATTACTAAATTCTTCTTTATTTTATTTCTGTATCCACATATTCAACTCTAAAGAGGAATCCTATCTATGGCAATACTTTTATTTATGACTAATATAAGCACAAATTTGCATCCATTGAAATTATAGATTTTGATCAGTCATATGAGTTGTTTTAATGATAACCCTAAACTTTATCAGAATTCTTGATCAAGAGCTTTTCAGGTAAAGATATGTTCTTAGGGCAGGTGAGATGACCCAGTGGGTAAGAGCACCGACTGCTCTTCCTAAGGTCCTGAGTTCAAATCCCAGCAACCACATGGTGGCTCACAACCACCCATTATGAGATCTGACACCCTCTTCTGGTGCGTCTAAAGTCAGCTACAGTGTACTTATGTATGGTAATAAATAAATCTTTGGGCCAGAGTGAGCAGGGCCGACTGGAGTGAGCAGAGGTCCTAAAAGCAAAAAAAATGTTCTTTTTCCTCATCCATACAAAACTTTATAAAATAAAGGGAGAGGACCAAACTGTCTCATCACTAAGCAAGCCCAATACTTGCTATGTTTAGTATTCTTAGCATCAAAAACCTTTGTATAGTTTCTTAGTCCAGTCTTTTGGCTTAGCTGGTGTATGTTTATATGTTTAGTTCATTGTTCTGTTTGTAGGTTCATTACAAATTATATTAAGTAGAAAAACAAGCACTCTCAGAATAGGAAAATGGGAATTTTGGAATTGCTTTAAAGTTTAAAGGGATGTTTGCAGATGCTTTAATCATGTATAAATGTAGAAAGCAATATAGATCTGGGTCCTTTCAGCTTCATTTTTAATTTCACAGTTGCTTTGAAGTAATAGATAGCCTCATCCACAATACCTATACTTTTTGTCTTTCAAGTGACAGATCATTTGAAGTGACTTCTGTAGCCTGTCTCCAAAGAGTAAGAAGTCTGAGTTCATGAGAAAGACATGGTAAACCAGCATCTGATGGCGTCCCAGTTTTAACACTTAAGAGTGCTGTGTTTTCTGACATGGGTGCAGTTGGCAAAAGTAACTCCTTTTAATTTCAATTTTTTTTCATTTCATTCATTTCTATTTCCATCTTGATTACATCTTTTGGTATACTAATGTTTAGTTTGGCTTCTGCTAGTTCTTACTCCATCCCAAGAATCTAAGGTGTATCATCAAGTTATTTATAGAAACATCTCTGAATTTTATAATGTTGGCACTTGTAGCCATATACATTGCTTTTGTTGTATCCCATAGTTTTGGTGTGTTGTACTTTCATTTAATTCTTAGAACTTACACTTTTTTCTTCTTGATATTTTTGTGACTTTTCACTGCTATGAATTTGTGTACGTGCTACATTTTTCACTTGCAGTTGGGTTCTAGTTAAGTTCCACTATGATCAAATACAGTATAAGAATTTTTTTCAATATTTCTATAGTTGCTAAGACTTAGTTTCTGTCCTATTATCTGACCTACATTAGGAAAAGTTCCACGGAATCCTGAGAAAAATGTGTATTCTGCAATGTTTGGATGGGATGTTCTACAATGGTTTTTTTTCTTTATTTTATTATTCTTAAGTTTCCATTGCACTAGCTTTCCACACCTCCATCCAATTGTCCCTCAGTTCCAGGTGCCTCTCTCTGTTCTCTCTCCCTGTTCTCTCTCTCTCTCTCTCTCTCTCTCTCTCTCTCTCTCTCTCTCTCTCTCTATTCTTTCTCACACACCCCACAATCTTTCATCCCCCTTCCCAGGGAGATTCATGTACCTCTTCACAGCCCTCCTCTTCCATTTGACATACCATATCATTTAACTTGGGTATATCTTTGTTTATTTTTGTTGGTATGGCCTTTCTACTAAAAGTGAGGTGTTGCAATTACCCATTGATTAACCTGTGTGTTTCTATACCAATACCATGCAGTTTTTATTACTATTGCTCTGTAGTACAGCTTGAAATCAGGGATAGTTGTACCTGCAGAAATTCCTTTACTGTTCAGGATTCTTTTAGCTATCCTGGGCTTTTTTGTTTTTCCATATGATGTTGAGAAATGCTCTTTCAAGGTCTATAAAGACTTGTGTTGGAATTTTGATGGGAATTGCATTGAATCTGTAGATTGCTTTTGGTAAGATGGCCACTTTTACTATGTTAATCCTAACAATCCATGAGCATGGGAGATCTTTCCATCTTCTGAGGTCTTCTACAATTTCTTTCTTCAAAGACTTAAAGTTCTTGTCACACAGATCTTTTACTCACTTGGTTAGAGTCACACCAAGGTATTTTTATGTTATTTCTGTCTATTTTTTTTTGTTTCCAAGGTTTTGTTTCCATGATTTCTTTCTCAGCACATTTATTTATTATAAAAAGAGGGCTATTGATTGTTTGAGTTTCTTTTGTGTCCAGACACTTTGATGAAAGTGTTTATCAGCTGTAGGAGTTCCCTGATGGAATTTTAAGGGTCACTTATGTATACTAACATATCATCCATGAATGATGACTTCTTCCTTTCCAAATTTTATGCACTTGATCTCCTTCCATTGTTGTATTCTAGCTAAGACTTCAAGTATTATATATATATATATATATATATATATATATATATATATATATATATAGTGTGTCCAGTTTTTTTTTAATGTAGGCATTTAACGCTATGAGCTTGCCTCTTAGAACAACCTTCATTGAGTCTGATAAGTTTGGTTATATTTTTTATTCATTGACCTTCAATTATAGAAAGTCTTTCATTTATTTCTATCTTGACCAATTTTTTCTTTTAGTACAGAGTGCTTTATTTTTAGTGAGTTCATAAGTTTTCTGTTACTTTTGGTTGTTGTTGATATCTAGATTTTATCTGTGATGTTCTGATAGGATATAGGGTGTTCTTTTTCGAGAACGTTCCTTGAGGTGCTGAGAAGAAGGTATAGTCTTTTGTGACTGAGCAAAATGCTCTGAAAATGTCTATTGAGTCCATTCAGTTTATAACTTCAGTTAGTTTCCACGTTTCTCTGTTTAGTTTTTGTCTGGATTCCATGTTCATTTGTAGAATGGGGCATTAAAGTATCCCACTATCAGTGTGTGAGGGTCAATATGTGATTTCAGCTGTAGTGGTGTTTCTATTACAAAGTTGAGTGCCCCTGTGTTTGGAGTTTGGGTTCACAAGAGGGAGAAAAGCAGAGCATTCAACCAGGAACTGCTTAATTCATCTCCTTGGCATGGGGGTAATAGTGAAGAAAGGTCACCCCAGAAGGCCTACCATAGCACTGGAGATGAGGCTGAGTCATTGGATTTGGAGGAACAGAAGAATGGGGAAGATCTATAGTCAACTTACCTGGTTCCTTGGCAGGGGTGGCCTGTGGATTAGCACAGGGTGCCTGCTGGAGTTGGGGGCCGAATAAAGCAACAAGTTTGGAGAAGGAGGTTAGGAGAGGAGGGTCTGTGGGATCTACAGGAGATGTGAGCAGAAGTGGGGAAGGAAGGCTGCAGCAGGTGTTCTGTTGCAGAGGTAGGGATAAGACTGGGGTGGTAAGGAGCAGAGGAAGAGTGGGGAAGGTCTTCAGTTAGCTTACTCATTTCCCTGGCCTGCTCAGTTGGTGTATTCACAGGGAATGCCTACTTGTGTTGGAGACTGGGACACGGAGATGACTTGAGGGAAGGAAGGTTGAAGGAGAAGAGCTTTGCCATCCATTGTGAATGGAGTCAGAGAGGAAAGCGAAACTGTAGTGGGTGTTCTGCTATGCAGTATTGGGATGAGAACAGGGGGCGTTGGGACTGGAGGAGCAGGAGTGGTAAGTATCTAATGTCAATCTGTCTGTTTCCCTGGCAGCAGTGCCCCTCCCTGCCAAGTTCTCAGCTCTAGAGAAGAATATAATCACATTTTTTTTTAGGAACAGGGGTGGACTTAGAATATGTATTATTCTATTATTAAGTGAGGGCATACAATCTCAAGAAAGAAAATCCTACATGATCTCTCAAATGTGAATACACACACACACACACACACACACACACATCTGGGTATAGTGTAACATGTACAAAGAGAACAAAATACCTAAATATTAAGAAATGAAGAAAGACTGAATGCAGATAATGGAGACAAGTTATGAAAGAGGATATAAAACTTTTTCCTAGTTTTAACTGTCATGAATCTTTGGTTTCGGTGGTGAATAAGTGAATTAAAATGTATTCAATAATGAAAGTTTCTAATTGTCAAGCTCTACAGCTCCCATTCTGAATTGCTCCTCTCCTTATAAAATTATTTATTGAGATATAGTTAGTTCTGACTAGTTTATGTTTTTATAATAAAGTGTATATGTGTGTGTGTATTCCAATTCATCCTCAGAGTGAGCCATTACTATAAATTTAGTATTTTTCAAAGATAGTGTTGTATTTCCTTGATTTCTCACCTCTGTCTATATTACTGCATTAGGTATTGCCAGCTCCTTGCTAGGATGGCAAGTGTCAATGGCCCAAAAGAAACACACCAAACCGGGAGTCTTGTTGAAACAGGAACTCAACTTTATGGCATCAGCCTCTCACTTATATAAGTTCAGAACATATGGGGGGGATTTTTGGTAGAGTAAGATGATGTAGGAGTCAGGGAATGGTGACAGAGAGTATGGAATGACCAACAGGACCAATGGCAAAGCTCTACCTCAGCAACAGCAGGTCAGGGGCAGGGCCAAACAGGTCTTGCTGTGTCACCCAGATACGAAAGTGACTGAGACAGGTCTCAATACTCAAGCCAGGCTCTGGTTTGTCCTCAAGGCCCAAACCAGGACCAATATGGGGCCCAACAGGGTATATATTATTATTTTGTTTATTTGTTTTTTTTCTGCTATATTCTTTCAGTTGAAGTAATAGCAACTGAAAGTTGCTAGTATCAGGGTTAGGTTATGATGGTTGAAGTTTGAAGCTAAACCTTCATTTTATGTACTCATTCCTGAATTCTATATTACTCCAAGAGTAGAAAAGTAACTGCAGAAGTGATCATAATTACTAAAGAGCCCACTATGCAAATGTCCTATTAGTTTAAAAGTACCATCACTTTTACTTCAACAACTGTTAAAGGATAAAAATGGACCAAATGATGTATGTTAGGCTATTAGTTACTAAGATTCATATGGGCAAGATTAGGTAGTAGTATTAGATCAATTGGGGAAAACATGAGTGGGAAAAGAAGTATAATGTTGGGTTACTATTAGTGTCCACAAAATTATAATTATTAAATCTATAGAAGACTATAGTTAAGAAGGACAAAGGATAACATTGGGATGAGAGAAAGAGGAATAGAGGTACGAATGAGAGAGAATGAGTTATGTGTAGTATACAACAATAAAATGTATGGAGAAACACAAAACCATTAAACATAACTCAGTAATATACATAGTAAAGCAAGAATATTATAAGATATTTGTGCAAGTATAAAGATTAAAAATCCCCAAAATTTATATAACAAAAAGATAAAGTATAATATGAATACACTAGATTACAAATACATATCAATCAGTATTTCTTTCTGGGTGGAATAGGCTTTGGATTCTTTCACTCTTGTGATGTTTCATGTAGTAAAGTATGCTGATCTAGGATGAACAATTTATAATTCCAGTGCAAATTCATAAAACCATATTGTAGCAGACATTTTCCTACAGAGGCTTAGATGGATTCCCTTTTGAGGCTTAGATGGATTCCCTTTTGGATTGAGCTTCTTGTACAACTACACTGATTTGAGAACTGTGGTTCTCAGTTCTCTCCTTGATCTTCTCTATTGGGGCAGCACTATGTGTGAGAGGATAGGGTATGATCCTTTGCTGCCAGTTCCCACTAATCTCAGTGGCAGTGGCAGCCTTTGCTAAGGAAAGACTGCTCTAAGTTCTCAACATCATACTGGAACACTAGCCTTTACAGCTAGGAGACATCCTGGACTCTATGCCCACGGAGGTTTATAGAAATTTCAGTGCTACCTACCTTTGGACTCTGCACCAATCTCTTCTCTTATGGTCAATCATGATGCTGGCACATATTGAGGATAGAAGGAAAGAAGCTTTGTTAGAGAGTGCCTGATGACCTGCATCACTCTTTTTTTTTTTTTTTAAGATTTATTAATTATATGTAAGTACACTGTAGCTGTCTTCAGACACTCCAGAAGAGGGCGCCAGATCTCGTTACGGATGGTTGTGAGCCACCATGTGGTTGCTGTGATTTGAACTCTGGACCTTCGGAAGAGCAGTTGGGTGCTCTTACCCACTGAGCCATCTCACCAGCCCGTAGCATCACTCTTGCAGTGCCACACTTCATCCCCACTTTCATGGCCACAACTGATCACACCGAGCATCACAGTGAGGTCACAGGGCTCATGGATCAGGTCAGGCCCTCACTCTGCTGCACTTACTTCCTTAGGATGGATGTTACATGGAGTTGTTGTGTGTGTGGGGGATAGAGTTGGGGGGTGTGGTGGGGGGTTAGGGGAGGTGAGCCATGGTCTAGCAGTTCCAACTGATCTCAGCTGGAGTACTATGCATTGGAACTGAGGCTTGACTTCAGTGCCTTCAGTTGCCAGGCCTCACTGAGAGTTGTGTAATCAATCCTTGGTCATCCAGCTAACTTTCCCCACAGTGTTTCTTTGTAAGCAAAGTGCTTTCCTGGGGCTTTTCCCATTGACATTGACAGAGCCAGTTGATATTGCTAGATGCAGGTTTGGAGCCCCTCTTGCCTGCTTCTCCATAGAGGACTCACCTGGCTTGGTAAATTTATTTATGGCTATTGTCTCTTGCAGGAATAGAGAGCATTGTGCATTATTCTGTTTTCTTCATGGAGTCACACAGATGTACCTTCTAATCTGCCATCTTACCCCAAAGTCTCTGGATATAGCACACTCTCGAGAGACTAATTCTCAGTACCATAAAGTGAGGGAAAAAAACTTTTATCATGGCAACAACTGCAAACTTTACAAGATATAAAAATACATTAAGTTTAGTTAGAACTCACTAATACATCAGCAGTGACCACAAACCCACAAATGGGAGTATGCTCTGAAATGAAATATTATGCAGGATAAATATAGACATAGCAAAGGAAATACATAAAGGAAGGAAGCAAGGAAAGAAGAAAAATAGGGGATACAAGTTTAATCGATCAAAAGAAAGTAAGAAAAGGAATGCAAAATAAGGGGAAGAGAAGAGAAAATATCAACACGTTAAACAAGATAAAGAAAGAAAAAACTCAGAAGTTTTCAATACTTACAAAGTTCAAGGACAAGTTTAAATAAAAATAAGAAGGGGGCAAAGAGATAGCTCAGTGAGTAAAGGCACCTGCTGCCAAGTCTGATGATCTAAGTTCAAATCCATCTTAGGACCCAGTTGTTGGAAAAAGATACTATGAGAAATAAAAGTTTAAAGATTCATTTTTCAAAGTGTCTTGAACAAAAAGACCACCAACAGATTGGGAAAGGATCTTTACCTATCCTAAATCAGACAAGGGACTAATAACCAATATATATAAAGAACTCAAGAAGGTGGACTCCAGAAAATCAAATAACCCCATTAAAAAATGGGGCTCAGAACTGAACAAAGAATTCTCACCTGAGGAATATCGAATGGCAGAGAAGCACCTGAAAAAATGTTCAACATCCTTAATCATCAGGGAAATGCAAATCAAAACAACCCTGAGATTCCACCTCATACCAGTCAGAATGGCTAAGATCAAAAATTCAGGTGACAGCAGATGCTGGCGAGGATGTGGAGAAAGAGGAACACTCCTTCATTGTTGGTGGGATTGCAAGCTTGTACAACCACTCTGGAAATCAGTTTGGTGGTTCCTCAGAAAATTGAACATAATACTACCAGAGGATCCAGCAATACCTCTCCTGGGCATATATCCAGAAGATGTTCCAACTGGTAAGAAGGACACATGCTCCACTATGTTCATAGCAGCCTTATTTATAATAGCCAGAAGCTGGAAAGAACCCAGATGCCCCTCAACAGAGGAATGGATACAGAAACTGTGGTACATTTACACAATGGAGTATTACTCAGCTATTAAAAGGAATGAATTTATGAAATTCCTAGGCAAATGGATGGACCTGGATGGCATCATCCTGAGTGAGGTAACACAATCACAAAGGAACTCACACAATATGTACTCACTGATAAGTAGATATTAGCCCCAAAACTTAGGATACCCAAGATATAAGATACAATTTGTTAAACGCATGAAACTCAAGAAGACGAAGACCAAAGTGTGGACACTGTGCCCCTTCTTAGGATTGGGAACAAAACACCCATGGAAAGAGTTACAGAGATAAAGTTTGGAGCTGTGACGAAAGGATGGACCATCTAAAGACTGCCATATCCAGGGATCCATCCCATAATCAGCTTCCAAACGCTGACACTATTGCATACACTAGCAAGATTTTGCTGAAAGGACCCAGATATAGCTGTCTCTTGTGAGACAATGCAGGGGCCTAGCAAACACAGAAGTGGATGCTCACAGTCAGCTATTGGATGGATCACAGGGCCCCCAATGGAGGAGCTAGAGAAAGTACCCAAGGAGCTAAAGGGATCTGCAACCCTATAGGTGGAACAACAATATGAACTAACCAGTACCCCGGAGCTTGTGTCTAGCTGCATATGTATCAAAAGATGGTCTAGTTGGCCATCACTGGAAAGAGAGGCCCATTGGACTTGCAAACTTTATATGCCCCAGTACAGGGGAACGCCAGGGCCAAAAAGTGGGAGTGGGGGGGGGGTAGGGGAGTTGGGGGGAGTGTATTGGGGACTTTTTGGATAGCATTGGAAATGTAAATGAGGAAAATACCTAATAAAAAAATTAATTCTAAAAAAAAAAACAAGTGTCTTGAACCAGATTAGGATCAAACACAGGCAAACAAAAAATACTAAACCCTTGCTAGAGTCTGTTAATGTATCTATCCACGATAGCCAAAAATCTACTAAGCTGCACCCTCACCCAAAACAATGAGTTTATAGTAAAAATTACTAACAGAATTCATAATGCCCGAATGTGCATTCACTTAATGTGCATTTACTTAGTAAACTTTAAAATAAACAAGATATAGGGCTATAAGGATTGCTCAATTGTTAAGAGTGCTTCCTGCTTTTCCCATGAGGACCCCAGTTCAAGTTTCCAGCACTCACATCATGAAGCTCACTTCTTATAACCCCATCCCCTGGTCTCTGTGAGTCCTACAGATGTGATGTACTCATATACATACAAATAAAAATAAACATTTAATAAAATATAAAATTAAACAGCATGTAAAATGAACAGATGAAGCCATGCATGGTTTTGGTACAGAAAATGACAAATGTAAAGACAGGGGAAGAGAAGACCTAGATGACATGCAAGACTTATCCTTCCTGGTCCTGATTACTCAGTGGCTTAGTCACTGTTCTTTTGCTTTGAAGAGACACCATGACCAAGGCAACTCTTATGAAAGAAAGCATTAATATGGGGCTTCCTTACAGTTTTAGAGTGTGAGTTTATGATCATCATGTAGGGCAGTATGGCAACAGGCGATAGGCATGAAGCTGCAACAGTATCTGAGACGTTCCATCTTACCCACAAGTACAGGCAAAGAGAGGGAGACTAGACCTAGCATGAGCTTTTGAAACCTCAAAGCCTAACCCCATTCCAATAAGGCCACACCTCCTAATCTTTCCCAGTTTCAAGCCTGCCCCCAGTAACACACCTTCTCCAAAAAGTACATGCCTCCCAATCCTTCCAAAGACAGTTCTACCAACTGAAGACCAAGCATTCTGCTCTTCTGAGCTGATGTCCAGCGGTGTAGTCAGAAAATAAACTGCCCCATTTTCACTACTATAAGACTCCAGTGCTTTTGTAAGTAGGTGGTGGTCTTTGTTCCTCACATGATGTCCACAGGTTCACCATGAATGCATGCATGAGCACACACACACACACACACACACACACACATACACACATGCATACACATACATGATAAATAATAAATGAAATATAAAAAATAAAGAGAAAAAGAATGAAAAATTCAAAAAGTTGGGTTAAGAAAAAAAGAAAACTACTGCTAAACTTAGCAGAGAAGGAGAAAATACTTAAACTCACGGGACAAAAAAAATTACACGACCATCAAAATACTTACAATTAAAGTAGATGAACTTATAAAAGGGAATAAAAAACAACTCCTTGATATAAAATTTTGAAACATGGGTCTGGAGAGATGGGTCAGCAGTTAAATGTGCTCGATGCTTTTGCAGAGGACTCAGGTTCTGTTCCTAGAAACCATACAATGGCTCATAACCATTCAGAACTCCAGTTTCAAGGGCTCAAACACCTTCTTCTGGCATCCTCTGGAATCAGGTACATACCTACAGCACTTACAGACGTACAGGCACAACACTCATAAACATAAAATAAATGTAAATAAATCTTTTCAAAACCTTTCCAAATTAAATATATTTTTACTTATTTTTAAAGAATTTGATACAAGTGTACAATGTATCTTGGTCAAATCCCTCCCAGATTCTCTTCCCTTCGATTCCTCCCATACTCCACCACCACTATTCCTCTCAAGTAGATGTATTTATTCTTTTGAAGTTGCAGTCTTTTTATTTAAATTGTTTGTTTATTATTTGAAAGTTTTATACATGCATATAATGTGCTCTGACCCTATCTATTCCCATTTTTTCCCTTCAACTCCCCTGAGGGACTCTCCACAAATCTCTTTCACATCATCTTCTTTATTTCATCCTATTATTGTATAGGTCTGGCTGCTTTGCTTGTATGGATATCTGTGGGTCACATATATGCCTGATGCCTGTGGAAACCAGAAAAGAGCATCTGGTCCCCTGGAGCAGGATTTAAAGATGGCTGTAAGTTACCATATGTGTGCTGGGACTTGAACTGAGTCCTCTGGAAGGAGAGCCAGTGCTTCTGAACTTCCTCTCTCCAGTCCTATGTTCTCTTCTTTTTCTTTTTCTTTGTTCTATTTTCTTTAATTATTATTGTTAGATATACATGTATAAATACAATCTGCTGAGCTAATTTAGTATTGCTCGTGTGTCTATGTTTTTAAGAATGACCACTTAGCTTAAATAATTAATTAGGGGGCTCATCTCTAGGGAGCAATCATTCTCTTTGTCAACAGTCATTAATTGCCTACAGTTCTTCATCTAGGATGGCACTTTGGTTCATTTCATTCATCCACATTGGCATGTCAGGTGACACTGTCACTGATCAGGTATTGCTTAGGCTACTATTTATTATTGAGATTTTATAGAAGCAAGCTATAGAAGACATAATCTCATAGCAAACTTCCTGATCTTCTGGCTCTTAGTCTTTCCAGACACTTTCCTGTAATGTTACCTGAATGTACATCCTCACATGTAGTAGTTGTGTTGTAGATGTATCAATGGGGCCTGGGCATCCCCACAGCCAGTTGTTCTTTGCATTTTGATCAGTTGTGCTTTTCTGTCTGTCTGCCAGTCTGCTGCAAAAAGGATTCTTTGATGATAGGTGAGAGTTATGCTTATCTGTATGTATAAATGTAATTATTAGAATTATTTAGATATTTTATATAGTATACATATATATGTAATATGTACTATTATATATATTATATATATATAAAATAGTAGTATGCTCCCCTGTAGGGTCTGTGACATCATCAGCCAAGGGTAATTGGTTAGATTTATAGTGCTAGTTCAGTACTTAAGTTCAATTAGACAGCTTTTGTTTTCATCCAAGGTACAATGTCACTTTAGGAATATCTTCCCATGCTGGTTATTGGTATTTATAGGTGTCATATTTGTGGAAGACTATTGAAGTTGTCCTTCTTTTGGCAGATTGCATATCTCCTTGTAATGCCAACAGCCTGTGGTGTTTGAGGGGAATCTCAAAGTCCCCTGACCAACAACTTTAGAGGAGGCTTTTCACACTTGGTAATGAAGTTTTTGTTAGATAGACTATGAGTCATTCCAGTGTGTTTATGTATAAATATACATTTATGTATGTTTTATGCATTTAGGTAAGCATGAAACATACACTTTTCCGTGGATTTTTCAAATATGCTTAGTGTTATGAGTCTCTCTTCTCTACTCTCCCTTTGTATTACTGAGGAAGAAACTGAAGCCTGGGGTCAGGTGAGTCTTAAAGTAAAGGAGACAAGCTGAAAGGAGATGAAGAGGTTATGTCTGGCCAGCCCATGCAGGAATAGGATAACCAGAAGGGAAGAGGAGGGGAGACAAAGCACTGGCATGCACAGAAAGAGAATAGAATAAAGCTGTTGTCTTGTCAATAGATGTTCATCACACATACTCCATGTCTCTAAATAAATTCACAACACGGGCTGGTGAGATGGCTCAGTGGGTAAGAGCACCCAACTGTTCTTCCGAAGGTCCAGAGTTCAAATCCCAGCAACCACATGGTGGCTCACAACCATCCGTAACGAGATCTGGCGCCCTCTTCTGGAGTGTCTGAAGACAGCTACAGTGTACTTACATATAATAAATAAATAAATAAATAAAAAAGAAAGAAAATAGTTAAAAAAAAAATTCACAACACATTGTCCAATAGATTTTTCAGTCTGGCAATGAAACTTGTCAGTTTTAGTAAAAAGCATTCCTCTGTAGACAACTATCATGACAAGATGCCAGTGCCCCCAACCCCAGAACTGGAAGAGGAATTGGCAGACATCATTTTCCAAATGCCTTTGAACTTGAAAAAGTACCAATGGTTTTAAGGAGAACAGTTAGGGAAACACACACATACACACACACACTCCATCAGATCTTTGATCCCCATCTCTCAAGTATTATTTATTCATCAATGAGATTATACTGTGCTGAAAAAGAAAAAAAAAGCACAGCAAGGAAGACAATTTACTTATTGTTTTAAAGATTTATTTTTTGTTTATGTGTGCACATGTCCTTGGAGGACTGAAGAGGGCGTCAGATTCCCAGGAGCTGAAGCTGGGTCACAAAGGTGGGTGCATGGATCCTCTAGAACACAATGTGCTTTTTACTACTGAGCCAGGTAAGACCATTTAAACATCAGAATTAAAGTGGTCTTTCTCTAATAAATAGCATTCAGACATCTCCAAATATATTATAAAAACCACCCTCAGACACTTTTCTTTTTTCTTTCATTTTAGTTGAAAATATAAAAAAAAAACAGAATATACTCTGATTATTATTTTCCCTCTCCCAACTCCTCCCATATCCTCCCAATTTCTCTGCTCACTCAAGTTCACTCCCTTTCTCTCTCATTAAGATACAAACAGGCATCTAAAAATAAGAGTAATAAAAATTGGAGAAATAAAAACAAACCAGAGTGAGATGAAGAAAAATCACAAGAAATATTTATAGACTCAGAACACACAGCAATACCATTAAAAGCATAAAAGCAGAAACCATAATATATATGCAAAAAACCTGCAAAGAAAAAAAACAAAAACAAAAACCCGAGAAAGGTTTATGAGGCAATGAACCTCCAAAAATGCCACTGGGGTAGGCAAGGGGCCTGCCCTTAAGTTTGGTTTGTGTATGATCAGTGAGACTCCATTGTAGAAACCGATTTTTCATTTGAGAGAAGTTACCAATTGGAGATAGCTTCTGTGTTCGGGATGTTGGCTTGTGTCCACTTCCTCTCTCAGCACTGGGACCCCACCAGTCTCAGACCCTTGCCAGCCCTGTGCATGCTGTCATAGTCTCTCTGACTTCGTGTTTATCAGTCCTGCTGTGTTTAGAAGGTCTTGCTATGTTTATAAGTCTTTCCTTGGTGTTCTCCATTCCCTCTTGCATTTACGATCTTTTTGTCTTATCTACTGAGGGGTTTCCTGAGCCCTAAGTGGAGGAATTTGACGGGTACATCCCATTTTGGACTGAGTGTTTTCAAGTCTCACTCTGTATATTGTCTGGCCATGGGTCTCTGTATTCATCCACGTCTGCTGCAGAAGGAAGATTATCCAACGATGACTGAGCAAGACACTGATTTATGAGTATAAGAGAATGCCATTAGGAATCATTTCATTTCTATATTCCTTTAGCAGTAGTATTTAGTTTATACTAGGTCCCTGATATAAGTAAGCCTCAGGTTCTTAGTCACCAAACAGTGTCACAGATAGATTCCATCTCATAAAATGGCCCTTAAATCCAATCAGATACTCACTGGTTATGATCAGGAGTTTTGTGCCACTGTCTTAATCAGGGTTTATATTCCTGAGCAAAAATAAGAAGCAAACTGGGGAGGAAAGGGTTTATTCAGTTTACATTTCCACATTGCTGTTCATCACCAAAGGAAGTCAGAACTGGAACTCAAGCAGGTCAGGAAGCAGGAGCTGATGCAGAGGCCATGGGGGGTGTTACTTACTGGCTTGCTTCCTCTGGCTTGCTCAGCCTGCTCTCTTAGAGAACCAAGACTACCAGCCCAGAGATGGCACTACCCACAAGGGGCCCTCCCACCCTTGATCCTTACAGCTGGATCTCACGGAGGCCTTTCCTCAAGGGAGGCTCCGTTCTCTGTGATAACTCCAGCCTGTGTCAAGTTGACACACAAAACAGCCAGTAAAATGCCACTAGCTAGTACATTGTGCAGACAGAACAGCATTGTAGACTGAAGGGTTTGTAGCTGGGTTGGTATATACCTTTCTCCTTTGGTAGCATGCTTTCCAATACCATGAGACACTAGTGAGTATGGGTGAAGGATTTATGTATGCACCAGTTTGACTTCTCGTGTTCAATGAGTTGTGTAAGTATCGTCTTCAGTTTGTGGAGACTGACACGAAGCTTTTACAACAGTCTTGATTGTTTGGGGGTACTTTTTTCTTAATGTATAAAACATGGAAATACAGAAAATTTCACAACGAAAATATGGTTCCCCTTCATATCAGTAATTGCAAGAAAAGTAACAGTCTCCCGGTCGAGCTCCAAGGACAGTCACAAAAAGTATTTTTTTTTCTTTAGCAAAAAGAGAGAAAAGAGGCAGTGTTGCTTAGAAATGACTGCAAAACAGAACTTCCTAGAGACTGAAACACTGTGAAAGACAGTGAGTATAGGACTTACCAGGATGGGAAAGGAGTTTGTTAATACTGCTATAACAAATTACAGTGCCTTCCTCAGTATCCACAGGAGAGTGCTTCTAGAATGGTCCTCAGACCAATGCCTGTGGGAACTCATCACTTTCATGAAACACAACAGCATTTTCATAGACCATATATACTTTCTTCAATATAACTTTGTCTCCTTTAGATTGCTTAAAATATTGAATGCAAGGGGCTAGAGAGATTGCTCAGCTATTGAGAGCATTTGCTACCCTTGAAGAAGACCTAAGTTTAATCCCAGCAACCAGATTTTGGCTCACAACCATCTGTAACTCCAGTAACAAGGTATCCCATGTCCTTCTGACCTCTGCAGTTACAAAGCAAGCCTGTGGTACACCAACGCACTTGCCTGCAAAACACAAATACAAATAAAATAATAAACTGTTCTTTCAAAAGGTTTAAGATGCTGACTACAGGGTACATTTTATGAGGCTCGTGGAACTCTATTGTTGGGAGCATGTTAGTAAGACAAGCTTTGCTCAATACAGGAACGTATTTTAGAAAAGTCTTTTCCCATCCAGGGTTCTTTGAACATATAGAGGTGAAACAGCGGCTAGACAGAGGCAACTGTATTACAAATGTAGTAGCATAAGATATAGTTATTGCCTGGTGGTGGTGGCGCACGCCTTTAATCCCAGCACTTGGGAGGTAGAGGCAGGCAGATTTCTGAGTTCGAGGCCAGCCTGGTCTACAAAGTGAGTGCCAGGACAGCCAGGGCTACACAGAGAAACCCTGTCTCGAAAAACAAAAACAAAAACAACAAAAAAGATATAGTTATTATTTTACAATTATGGAAGTTAGAAATTATTTTTAAAACTGATGCTAATGTAAAGGTCCCACGAGACTTCCTTTCCTTCTAAGATTACAAGGGAGAATCTTCATTGGTTTTCTTCCTGTGTTCTGGAGACAGGTTACATTCTATGGCTACTGTAGTCCTTACATCTTCAAAGCTAATAAGGGACTTTTCAGCTGCCCCCTCCCTACATGCTGTTTCCTTCAAACACAGGATTTATGCCACACCTATAATCTTTACAGTTATATTGGGTAGACTCATCTAGCAGAATTATGTGCTAGATCCCATTATTTGCAACTGGAGTTCCACCTGAAACCTCAATTCTCCTTGGCCGAATAATATATGTTCACATATCCTGAGTATGTGACTTGGGTTGTTGTTTTGCTGCAAACTAACTAGGTGTTTAAAGGAATTTCTACATGAGCAAGCCCGGCAGCTTTACTGTGTGCTTAAGGCCATTCCTGGTTTTCTCACAAAGCAAGCAAAGAGGATGAAGAGCAGAGTGAATTTTGTGGGTGGGGTAAAAGAAAAGACTCAAAATTAGCCAGGGGTGGTTGTGAGAGAAAAAAAATGCACAGAGGGTGGTTTCCCTGACAGTTACAGTGAATCGAGTTGTGGCTGATTTCCAAGCTAGTTGATCCTCCTGCATTTGCACCCTGCCAAATACAAGAGCTTGGACCTGACTGGCAAGAGATGAGTTCAGAGAACCATAGGCAAGGAAACTGAACAGGCCCAATATGGCTCCCAACACTAGGCTGTAGGTCTCTATGGCACCCTGTAAATACTGACAGGGAAAGGACAATTGTGGGGACAGACAATCAGTCAATAAGTAACCCAAGGGTATTGCTCCTTAGAATGACAACATCTCTCTCTCTCTCTCTCTCTCTCTCTCTCTCTCTCTCTCTCTCTCTCTCTTTCCACCCCTCTCTTCTTTCCTCCCTCCCTCCCTCCCTCCCTCCCTCCCTCCCTCCCTCCCTCCCTCCCTCCCTCCCTCCCTCTGTGCCTCTATCTCCCTTTTGAAAAGTGGACAGTGGTGGGGGATGTAATGAAAGCCCCCATGTCCTATCCTTTAGATTCAAAAATGCTCTCCTCTTCATGGTTGCATGAGCCAGTAAGAGAAAACATGGGAGAATCAACAGGAACCTACTGGCTGGCTGGCTGGCTGTTGCTAGGTCACCTGTCCCCTCTCAGGCTGCATTACTAACAGCCCCCCTCCCCTTCCATGGGCGACAGAAAAGGGGGGAAGTTGGGAGGGAGTACAGAGTGGGTGCTGTGATGGGTAGGCACTGTCCAGCCTCGTTCTGAAGTGCAAATCTAGGGGCCACTCAGTATCCCTCCGCTGCTCCCTCCTGCTCCCTAACTGCAGACCTTCTCCTCCCTATAGTCCCCCCCCTCCCCAAAACCCTCATAGACTTTAGATCTTAGCCATCCCACACACTGTTGTGGCGCCAAAACAAAAAAGTGGTGGTGGTCTCTGGTTAGGGTGAACAGGGGTCTGCAGACGCCCACCGGTGCAACCCACCCCTCCAAGAGGAGTGGGGCTGTCTGGCCCCGCCCACTCCGAGTCGGAACTACAGTGGGTCCGGGAGGGGGCGTAGAGCCCCGTGCGCCGTATCCCTCCGCCCCCTTCCCGACACCCTCGAGCAGAGCTGGCTTGCCGCATCCTGCGCAGCCCCTGCCTGTTTGGCGCAGAGGCGTGAGGACAGGACACATCTCTGCCATTCCACTCGCGCGCAAAGCGTTGAAAGCCCAGTGAGAGGATCTGCAGAGGATAGAGAACACCCAGGAACAGGAGACGGACGTGGGGGAGCCCAGGGACCTGGGCCGTGCGCCTGGCCAGGCAAGTGGGGGTGTGTCGAGGGCTCCGGGCGGTCGCGCACTGCAAACCACTGCCTGGCCCTGACAGTCCAGTGGAGGCAAAGGGGTCGCAGCTGCTCCCTGGAGTGTGCGCGGTGCCCGGAGACCCCAGACCGTGGTGGGGAGGAGGAAGCGGGAACTAAGGCAGGGCCGCAGGAGCAGGGGGCGGCTGAGGAGGCAAAGTCTGCGGGTTTTGGAGGGTGGCAGAGCCTACAACCTGACAGCCTCCCTCCAGGTGTCAGTCCGGGACCCACACAGGTTATGAGGTAGGTGACCACAGGAGAAATGGCGGTGGGGGTTTTGCGGGGGAGGAGGACAGCAAGCCTGGAGCCCATGGATGTGGGTGCAGGTGCAGGGGGCCAACTCAGCTGGTGGGTGGTGAGTCGCCTCAGCTATTAGGGCTCTGAACTGGTTCCTGAGAGGGGCCCTGGTACCCTGCATCCTGGGTGCTGTCACTCCCCACAGGCTTCTGATTGATGGAAAGTGACCTGTCTGCATGGTAGGTCTGGCATATTCTGACAGGCCACGGTGAGCATCTATAGACCAGAAGCTTGAGAAAAGAAGAAGAGAAAAAACAGCGCGGATTTCTGGAGGTGTGTAGTAATGGGGGTGGGCACCAGTGAGTGGAGATGCAAAAAGGGTGGGGGTGACTGGCCAGAACAGGTGGGATATCCATTAGTGTCTCCTAATCTCATTTCTCACAACCTTGTAGGTACCTTCCACACTGCCTTTCCCCTCCCTCCCAAATCTGGGGTCTGAAAAGATGGTTTGGGGATGATGACGGAGTCATAAATCCAAGGACCACTTCAGAACCTGGTTTCTAGAATGTGCTGCGCCCTTCCCCCAATTTTTGCTGCGCAAGGAAAGGAAATATGGCCACCTAGTGGCGGATCTTCAACATTGCAGAAGGGACTAATAAGGATGACATCAAGAAGGGGGTGTTACCTCAGGAGCCCTACAGACAGGCTAAATAGATCTAGAATGTTCCAGCAGTAGGACCCTAAATGCCGAAAGACACATGATCTGGTTCATATCCTTGGTGACATTCATAACAAGATCAGCTGCTACCATCATATGTTAAGTGCCATACATTTTCATCTTTGTCCACAGCCCTGCTTTAAGGTTGGTCAGTTCTTCAAGCAAGGAAAGAAGGCTTCAAGGCGACTGTCTCAAATCTCTGGAGATTGGTGAGACTCAGGGCAGTGCAGGAGCCAGCCACTGAGGAGGCAAATTCAGGTTGCTCTAACCCAAGAGGGTGCCTGATGCCTTTACTGTCCCCTTAATTTGCCCACAATTGCTGCCATCATTTCCTGATTGTCATACATTTTCATGTCTTTGTCCACAGCCCTGCTTTAAGGCTGGTCAGTTCTTCAAGCAAGGAAAGAAGGCTTCAAGGCGACTGTCTCAGATCTCTGGAGTTTGGTGAGACTCAGGGCAGTGCAGGAGCCAGCCACTGAGGAGGCAAATTCAGATTGCTCTAACCCAAGAGGGTGCCCGATGCCGTTATTGTCCCCTTAATTTGCCCACAGCTGCTGCCATCACTTCCTGTTTGTCATACATTCTCATGTCTTTGTCCACAGTCCTGCTTTAAGGCTGGTCAGTTCTTCAAGCAAGGAAAGAAGGCTTCAAGGCTACTGCCTCAGATCTTGGAGGTTGGTGAGACTCAGGGGCAGTGCAGTAGGCAGCCACTGAGGAGGCAAATTCAGATTCTAACCAAAGTCAGATCACTGCCCCCTTAATTTGCTCAATGGTGTGGCATCCTTTATTTCCTTTTAGGGATATTAAGAATATTGAGGTAGGTGTGAGTTAGACTATGACCCGCAGGAGAAGACCAGGGAACAGACTTTAGACAGAAGCAGGCATGATTTTGTTGTTGTTTGTTTGGGTTCAGGGATCTGTGCCCATCTTCCAAGCACTGAGACTCCATTTTGTTTTATGCACTTGTAGGACTCCCTGCAGTCAGTCAGTTGTTGATCTTTAACACCACTTGAACGCAGAGAAGAGGGGAGACCTGCACCACATCTGTGAAGGTGGGTATGGGAGAGGGTTCACTTTTAGGTGGGGTAGTCTCCATCACCCCAGAGTGACTACTGTGAGATTTAGGGATCCCCTCTCTGTCCATTCCTAGTGTGTGCACTTTCTCCTGGACTCTGTACCTGTTTCCCAGCAGGCAAAAGGAACACAGGGATTTTCTCATGGCTGAGCTCTTCCACTCAGCATCACGCACCAGTGTCTCTGTAAGTTTCTCCAAGAGGCAACAGAATTGGGTAGGCCTGATTTCCCTGTGCTTCTCTCTCCTAGGTCACCTGCCGTGGCTGCTTGGTGGTGCTGAGGTTGCTGCTGACCAGTGCAATCATCAGGTCTGCGCTCACCCAGGACCTGTCCATCGTCCTCCAGCTTGATTTCAGCTCTTCTGCAGTGTATCTGTGTTATTGACTGAGACTGCTTGGGTAGGAGTCTCATTGGTACTGGATTAGTTGGTCATTTACGCCTTGTTCCTCACTATATATCTTAAGTACTCAAAGGTCAGAGTGGGAAGGTACAATACTGTGACAGATCTGTCATTGAGACTGAGGCTTTGGTAGGCATTCTTAAATTGAGCCTTCTAACTTGTACCATGACTGGGGCAGAAGTTGAGACCGGTTCTCAGGCCAAGCCTGATAAGAAGCCTCAGGAAGAGGTCGCAGGTGGGGCTGAGAGAGAAAGTGAAGTCCCTCTGGTGGTCAGACCCAAAGTCAGGCCTCAGGCTCCAGCAACAAGTGGTGCTAGGCCCAAAACTGAAACTAAATCTTCCTCTCGGGCAAGGTCTAAAACGGAAACCCAGTCAGTGTCTGGAACAAGACACCGAATGAGTGGAGCAAGGCCGAGATCTGAGGCTCAAGTAATGTCTGGTGCCAGGCCTAAAACCGATGCCAGGGCAGTAGGTGGTGCTCGCCCTAAGACTGAGGCCAAGCCAATCCCAGGAGCAAGGCCTAAGGGTGATGCCCAGGCTTGGGCCCACAGTGAGTTTGGAGCCGAGGCAATGCCACGTGCTGAGAGAGCACACTTATCTAATTCTGTCACATGGCCACCAGTCAATGCTGGGTCTACAACTGTTACTAAATCTAAGAGTCTGTCTATGAATACAGAACTGGCCAGTATGGGTAGTGAAATCTTTTCTGGCACCCAGGGTCAGCCTGGAATCGAGCCCTGGTTTGGACCAAGAGAAGAGGCTAATATGGGTTCTTGGTGCTATCCCAGGCCCAGAGCCAGAGAGGAGACCTCTAATGAGTCGGCAGATGAAAACTCTACAGTGTCTTCTTTCTGGACTAGAGAGGAGACTAGTATCAGACCATGGCCCAGGGAAGAGATGAACACTAGGTCCAGGCACAGGGCTAAACATCAGGCTAATGCCAGGTCCAAGCCCAGATCCAAACAAGATGCCTATATTGATTCTTTGTCTGGGTCCGAGGATGAGGCCAGTAACCCATTCTGCTTTTGGGCTGGAGAAAATACTAATGACATGTTTAGGGCCAGAGGCAGGGATGAGGCGAATGCCAGACCCAAGATCAGGACAAAGAGAGAGGACTATTTTGAAGATGAAGATGAGTTCTATAAGGAGTCCTGGCTTTTGCCTGGGGAAGAGGGTAATAGATTTAGGCGCCGAGACAAGGAAGAGCCTAATAAGACCTTGAAAAATGAGAATCAAAAAGATGTTAAAAATGATGAAACAGTCAAACAAGAGTCCAGGCTTGAGGAGGAAGTCATTATTGGGTCCTGGTTCTGGGCAGAACAGGAAACTAATGTGGAGGCTGGAGCTTCAGCAATCTGTGAAGCTGAACCAGGGGCTGAAGAGGGAGCCATTGGTGGGTCGCTGTTCTGGACCGAAGAAAAGCCTAGTTTGGGGGCTGTGGCCAGAGATGAGGTCAGGCCTGAGTCTGAAGAAGAGGCAATATTTGGGTCCTGGTTTTGGGATAGGGATGAGGCCTGCTTTGACCCAAATCCTACTCCTGTGTACACAGCTAAGAGCAGGTACAGAGATCCAGAGGAGGATCTTAATTTAGCATCCAGGCCCAAAACTTGGGACGAGGTTACCATCGAATTCAAACCTCCTTGCCACGGGCTTGGGTTCCCTTCCCCAAGACCCTTTATCATTCCTGAAGGGGCTTCTGGAAATAGTGAGGAAAAAGCCAAGAATGCAGAGCTTGGCGCAGAGGGGGAAGAGCAGGACTCTGTGGTTCAGCGTGATCTTCCTGAACACGAGTTCCCATTTCAGTACGATCCCGCTTACCGCTCAGTCCGGGAAATTCGCGAGCATCTTAAGGCCAGGGAAAGTGCACAGCCAGAGAATTGGTCTTGCACCTGCATCCAGTGTGAGCTTAGAATTAGTTCTGCAGAATTTGAGGAGCTTCTTTTACTGATGGACCGAATTCGTGATCCTTTTATCCATGAGATAGCTAAGATTGCAATGGGCATGAGAACTGCTTCTCAGTTTACCCGGGATTTCATTCGTGATTCGGGTGTTGTCTCACTGATTGAAGCCTTGATGAATTATCCTTCCTCCCGAGTGAGGACTAATTTTTTGGAAAACATGGTTCACATGGCTCCCCCTTATCCAAATCTAAACATGATTGAGACATTTATTTGTCAAGTGTGTGAGGAGACACTTTCACATAGCGTGAATTCCCCTGAACAGCTAACTGGAATGAGGATGCTTAGGCACCTCACTATAACTACTGACTATCACGTACTCATTGCCAATTATGTGTCTGGGTTTCTTGCCTTATTAACCACAGGCGATGCAAGAACCAAGTTTCATGTTCTGAAAATGCTGTTGAACTTGTCTGACAATCCGATGGTGGCAAAAAAACTCTTCAGTGCCAAAGCTCTATCAATATTTGTGGGTCTCTTTAACATCGAGGAGACTAATGATAACATTCAGATTGTTATTAAAATGTTTCAGAACATCAGTAATATTGTAAAAAGTGGAGCGATGTCTTTACTTGATGATGATTTCAGTCTTGAGCCGCTTGTTTCTGCATTTCATGAATTTGAAGAGCTAGCTAAACAGCTGCAGATCCAAATAGACAATCAAAACGATCCCGAGGAGGGACAGTAAAGTTAGTGTGATTTAACCACCTGCCACTCATCAGCCTTATGTTCCCAAAGAGTCCCGAATAGTGCTTTGGTGTTCACAGTCTGTTTCTGTGTCGTAACTTATATTTTTAATGCTAATGTGAACTTGTCAAATCTCTTGTTGTGAGCTGGATCATTTGTGGATGCCAAAAATGAATATCAGAAGTGAAAACACACTTGTTGATATTTGTCTTACCGTCCAGATTGTGATATTTTTTAGTGTTGAGCTCCCAGTGAACCAAGTCATATGAGTAAGCTATCCTGCTATTTGTCATTTAAACATGTGGTTCTCTGCTTGAGTCTGTGTTTTCAATAAAGTTCGATGTTAAAGTTGGCATAAACGACCCTTCTTCACTTTAAAACTCAGGCGCAGGTACATTATACACACTCAAAAATAGAGGATTAGTATTAGAACAAACACATGCTTACTAGAAAATCCTATTTTAGGAAGGGAGATTATTGTGGGCTTTGGTACTCAAGAAATGTTTCAAGGAAGTTGGACCTAGATAAAGTAGTCACTGAGCTGTAAGCATTCCTGGAAATGAACCATGGGGATATGAAGAAAGGTGTGTGATAGGAAATATGTTCCAGTGGCATGAACGACATGAGCAGAGTGAGTGAGAGAACCTTAGAAAGTGATAGATAGAGCTGCAAAACCGGGACAAGGTGAGTTTGGAGTAACTGGCTAAGCCGCATTGCAGTTAGGTGTAGATTTTGTTTCAATACTACCTAAAGGGTGAATGAAAGAGACTCGAATTCTGTAGTTCTCAACCTGTGTGTCTCAACCCCATTGGCAAACCTCTATACCCCAAAAATACTTACATTGTGATTCATAATAGTAGCAAAATAACCTTTATGGAGGAGCAAAATAAATTTTGTGGTTGGGGGTCACTACAACAGGAGTAACTGTGAGCCCATTTAATTGGGCACTCACCCTTCTTAATGTTTTACCCCTTTATATACATATACACCCCTATATATATACACATGTATATATAGATTATATCTATGTATGTGTATGTATATACACACATATATGCACATACACACATGTATATGTATGCATATATATATACATACATATAAAGAATTTGGCATCATATTTGAAAAATTGGGTCTTAGCTTTAAAAATTTGTGTATAAATAAAAATGTGCAACTCATTGTGGCTGAAGCAGCTCTATACAGCCCTTATATGGATTAAAATATACAGTGTTAAATTCTTAGAGACAGATATTAAAGAAACACAAAATGTAACAAAATATACAAAAGGTAATATGCTTCCATCCAGTGCCTCTAGTTGTAGGTGGGTGTGTGTGTGTGTGGGGGGGGTGCCTATAAGCAATTAACATAAGGTGTTAAAAAGTTTAGAGGTAAAGTGATTTATAAAAGTTATAAATAAGTGACACTTTAGAATCAAGATTGCTAACTTTGTATTAGGCTGTTGATGGTACAAAAAATGAAATTTCTCATGTAATTATTACACTCAAACAATCATAACATTTCCTTTTTAGGTGGCAACAAAGTTCTGCAGCTAGACAGTGGTGATGGTTGCAACAACCTTGAGAATTTACTTATGTCACTGAATTGTACAGTTTAAATTGATTACAATGGTAAGTTTTATGTTCTGTGTATTTTGCCACAACAAAAGCCACAGACTACAGCAGACCTTCTTCTGGGAGGATTTCACAAGTCAGGAATGAAGTTGGTTTGGAGATAAGACTACAAGTTGTGGGAAATATACACTTTTCATTATTTTTAGACAGGAGAAATCTTATTTCCTTGACCTGAGAATGTTATATATCTTCATACATATAAAATTGTGACTCATATTAGTTAAATATGAGCATGGTGAAAGAATTTTACCAAAACAATACACAGTTCAGAAGATTGAGAAGCAGTCAAAAGGGATATGTGTATATCCTATACATACAGGATAAAGATATAAATAAGATATACCAAACTTCATACATATTGTGAATTAAATGATAGAATAATATTACAGAATTATATAAAAACTGGTTACCATTTTATGTGCAGCATCTTGAAACATTTAATGTTATCCATAGTATTAGACAAATCTTCAATATCTAGTGAGCAAAATATCTACAATAGGAGCCTAAGCAAGCATGAAAAGTAGCTCAATCAGTAGAGTGTGGAATCTCATGGCAGACTAAAGTAGGATCTAGTACCTGTGCTGATTTTGCCCAAACACTGCAGAATGTACCGGACAGCACAACACTTTCCCACCTTACTTTAGTATATGGATTGTAGAAATGGGACAAAGTGGCAATTTAGTCTCTCTTTATAAACCACAAACCTGACACAGGGACAGTTATTATGGTTAGGAACTAGAGTTTAAGTGTTTGCTTTGTTGATACATTTCAAGGTTTTCTGTGTGTGCTTTCAAATGTTTGAACATTATACAAATTAGTGCTAAAGAATCAATTTATGACCCAACTCAGGGAACCTTTTCTTTCTTTCTGTCTCTCTGTCTCTCTCTGTCTGCCTCTCTCTTTCTCTCTGTCTCTTTCTCCTTTTTTAAAAATAGTGCAAGCACTCTTACAGAACATGCCCCAGGCTTCAGGCTCGAAGCTTTGACTACTAATCCAGCTAGCCTTCCGGCTTTCTGTCTTCAGGGCAAGGGCGTTCAGGTTCTTCTGCTATAGAGTTCAGCTCCAGAGGCAGAACGCTCTGTCCCCCATGCTTCAGAGCTGCTATAGATGTTCTCATCTGATGGGGAGTTGTATGATAAGGCTTGTGCTTGGACAGGCAGAGAGGTATGCTTACTGTCATAGAGAAGGAAAGGAAAGACCTGACAATTGGGATAGGTATAACAGAAGGCAAGAGGTTAAGGTAATTGAGCTAGTACTGTCCATGCTGTGTTAGCTTGAAAGCCATTTTCCAAAACATGTCCAGGAAACAAAGAAAATATCCAATAAAATAATTTTTTAAAAATGTCCAGAAGGACAACATTAATTAGTGAAAGAAATAATCCCTCAGCTAGGTAAAGGTGTGTCTGCCATGTCACAAGCTCAAGAAACTAGTACTAGTCATGCTATAGGATAGAGTCCTGTGACTAAACAGCAGTTGCTATTGAAGTATGTAGGAACTGAGAAATGGCATCCTTTGGACGATGGTGGTTCACACTAGGTGATAGTGCTTGAAATGCCTCTGACTCTCCCACTCCTTCCTGTCTTCTGAATACCCTCTCATCCTATCTCTAGGCTCCCACCCCATGCTGTGTCTGTCTCTGTCAGTCTCTCTCCACCCATCCACCCACCTGCCCTGGTCCATGTGGATATGTGTCTGTGGGGTCTGGAGGTGATGAAGAGATGACCTTACAGGTAGTATTGGCTTTAGGAGCCCAGAGGGGTTACTGCCACTCTGCTTCCCACGATACGGCCTTGTCTCTTGTTCTCTACTTTCTGTTTGGTTTCATTCATGGCAGCAGCCAGCCAGCCACTGGAAATGTCCCAGACCAAGTTCAACATTGTGGAGAAGAAAAGAGTGAACTTGATATCTGCCTTTTTTCCTCCAGGGTTCCATCTGGCCACAGATAGAATTTAATGTCACCCAGCCAAATTTAGGGACAATAATAGGAAACATAGACTGAAAGGGAAAAAATATGGGTGCTTTGCTTTTCACATAGAATTTCTCATTGGGATTCTCCAATCTTCTTAACCTCCAAATGATTCACGGATCTTATTCCCAGACAACTGCTGACCCTTGGGAGACTCCCCTTCTCAACTGTCCTGCATCTGAGATACTTGGTTTTTAGGATCCTATAGACATTACTTCATAGAGAACCTCATAAGTTTTATTCTGCACACCATTTTCTATCTTCCTTGCATTTTGTTTACTGTCCATTTCTTAGGATTTTTTCCCCTTGTTTCTATCCTAGATAGCAGCCATTGGTACATTCTTGTCTTTTCTGAGTAGTCCCACATATCCTCTGAGTACCAGGTAAATGAAAACAATTCATATGATGATACATGTGTGTGTTTTGTTCGTTTGTTTTTGTTTTTGTTTTTGTTTTTCGAGACAGGGTTTCTCTGTGTAGCCCTGGCTGTCCTGGAACTCACTTTGTAGACCAGGCTGGCCTTGAACTAAGAATTCTGCCTGCCTCTGCCTCCCGAGTTCTGGGATTAAAGGCGTGCGCCACCACACCCGGCTGATGTGTTTTGTTTATATATATATTTTTTTTATTACGTATTTTCCTCAATTACATTTCCAATGCTATCCCAAAAGTCCCCCATACCCTCCCCCCCACTTCCCTACCCACCCACTCCCATTTTTTTTGGCCTCGCGTTCCCCTGTACTGGGGCATATAAAGTTTGTGTGTCCAATGGGCCTCTCTTTCCAGTGATGGCCAACTAGGCCATCTTTTGATACATATGCAGCTAGAGTCAAGAGCTCCGGGGTACTGGTTAGTACATCATGTTGTTCCACCTATAGGGTTGCATGAAACTCAAGAAGAATGAAGACCAAAGTGTGGACACTGTGCCCCTTCTTAGAATTGGGAACAAAACACCCATGGAAGGAGTTACAGAGACAAAGTTTGGAGCTGTGACGAAAGGATGGACCATCTAGAGACTGCCATATCCAGGGATCCACCCCATAATCAGCTTCCAAACGCTGACACCATTGCATACACTAGCAAGATTTTGCTGAAAGGACCCAGATATAGCTGTCTCTTGTGAGACAATGCCAGGGCCTAGCAAACACAGAAGTGGATGCTCACAGTCATCTATTGGATGGATCACAGGGCTCCCAATGGAGGAGTTAGAGAAAGTACCCAAGGAGCTAAAGGGATCTGCAACCCTATAGGTGTTTTATTTTTTAAACCACTTTTTTTTTCCATTCTCTGAAAACACCGTTTGCCTGGCCTACAATTTTAATTTCAATACAACATTACCCAAAGCTAGTAAAGGCTCCACAGTTTAAGGTCTCAGTGTCACAAGACTGACTCCATTGCCAGATGACAATCACAAGTAGTTCAGTATTGAGACTTCCCTCTTAAGACCTATTTTCTCTTGTCTGTGACTGTGTTCCTTGTTAGAAAAGACTTCAAGCATGGTGTGGCATAGTAAAGACTACATCTGATCTCCATCCCTGGTTCTTGATACAAAGCTTAAGAAGCCTTAAAATGTCTTGCTGTATCAGAGTATTAGGATGTCTTTGTGGTGCTGTAGCGTGTGGACAGTCGACCAGAAGGAAAGATCCTGTGATTAGTTGTTTGTCATTTTGTGTTAACTCAAGATCCAAGGGAGAATGTGGGACTCAGTATTGAGTTCCATCGCAGTGACAGTCAATGAGTGCTCATATCATGAATGCCTTCCAATATATCTAACGTAAGAATGTTAGGGAGATTGCTTATTATATTCTGATTTCATGTATCAGAATCTGAGGTGGAATTTCTAGCACTTATGTAAAAATCAGAGCACGGTGGCAACACACTTGTTAACCCAGGGCTGAAAGGCCAAAACCTGGAGTCCAAGACAGACGAAACCCCAAGGCTTTCAATTTACCCTATTGGTGAGTTACAGGTTTAGTGAAATACCTTGTCTTCAAAAATAAGTTAGAGAGTAATAGAGAATTACTTCCCATGTTGGCCTCTTGCCAAGCATACTTGCAAATGTATATATGTGTATATGCATATCACAACCCCAACATATGCACACTAAACATAATTTTAAAATTCTTATATTCAAGGCTAAGTGGGGGTCCCTGGTTTATAATCCTACTGTTCTGTAGGAAAAAGAGAGACACCCTGACTCTATATGGAATAGGCATAAAGGCTGTGGTTATGACCCTTCCACACCTTGTCCTATGGAAATTATTCAAGTAAATTGTTAGACCCAATTTTGGATCCCCCACATTTATAACTTGACAGTCAGAAGTAGAGAGGACCATGAGAATTACAACTGGCATCTCATCTAGTGATAGTGCTCATCTTGGTGACTGTGTCGAGGTAGGCTCTAATTCCAACTCTAAGGAATCATTTTGAGAAAGGTTCAAGATCAATCATGCCAGTGTCTACCATTTTAGAAGACACCTCCAGACTCATATGGAAAGCCAGCATCTGATCCTATACATCTTACATTAAGTTACAATGGAAGAGAAGCCTACTTGTGTAGTGTGCATAACAATGCAGGATGTGACTTTTGTGTCATTCACTTGTAATTTAGGTAAGCTGTAAAATTACCAGTCTGTTTTTGTTTTCAATCAGTGCCCATTCAGTCTGGAAATCTTGTTGTTAGTATTCTATTAATATTTGTGGAACTTAAAAGTTTAGCCTGACAGGTTATGTGTAGGTTCCAAAGCTACTGCTAAGCAAATATTTAACCTATTCATTCCTGTGGAAATTTCAGTTATTCGGCTATTTGTCATCTTTGCACTTATTAATGAAAGAAGTGTGTCTTCTTGCAGCACAGGTGAAATGTTATAATCTACCAGTCCTTGGCCCTGCATCAATTTCAAAAGAATAGTCTGTTAGATCTCATCTATAAAATAGCAGCAGATTCAACCTATAGGCATCTACCCACTGCTTTCCCACTGGTAGGAAGTAATTTCAACATCTTATATACTTGGACAATATTTTGCTTGACCCTATATTAGCAATTTCCTTCCTCCCCTTTTTCCTGTTGAATTAAATAATTAATAAATTCCATCAGTGGGTTCTCTACCTGCTTCAATGCCTTATGTTTCTGAATGAAACACACACACACACACACACACAACCTCTATATTTTAATATGCCTTAATCGGCTTAATAGCCTAACCTCCAGGTGGTTAATCCCGAATTATTACTTACTAATTCTATCTTCTATCTTGGCTACTCTGAATCCAGGGGGTGGCCCAACTGGGCCCCACTCCCCCCAGCTCCTTCACATGAGAGCCATGCCTTTCTGTCCTTCACTCTTCTCAGGCATGACACCTCTCCTCTCCTCCAATCTCTCCCAGCATGGCAGATCCTCTCCATCCTCTCTCCAGTCTCAAATCTGGGAATCTTAAAGTCCCGCCTCTGTCTGCCCTACCCAGCTATTGGTGATTGGTATCATTATTTACCAGTCGGAAACTGGGGTCAGGTTCCCAGAGAATACATGCAAACACTCTCTATAGTTTTGTTTTGTTTTTTTTCCTTTAGGTGGGGGATATAGGTAGCATTGATAATACAGACAGCTACACTTTCCTTTTCCTTTCTTTCTGTTCTTTTCTTCTTTGCGTGTGCCTAAATTGAGTTCATGGTCTTATGTGAGCTAGGCGGTCCATTAACCACTGGTGTATAGATGGCACAAGTCCTTTCTTTTAGCATTTGGAGTCTTTTTGTAATGAATAGTAAAGAGCTAGTGTGGAGAAACAACAGGTGGCATAGAGAAAGAGCTTGGTTAGCGGAGGCGTGAGCCAAATCAATGACTACAAAACCAAAACATTTTGTTACTTTAAATAAGAACTGTTGCTAACATGAAGATTTATTGGGACTTTTTGTTTCTAATATCATCTTTAATATTTTTAAAGAATTTTTATGATTATATTTAATCTTTTTTTTACAGTCTGTCTTAGTTAGGGTTTTACTGCTGTGAACAGACACCATGACCAAGTCAAGGCTTATAAAGGACAACATTTAATTGGAGCTGACTTACAGGTTCAAAGGTTCAATCCTTTATCATCAAAGTAGGAACATGGTAGCATTCAGACAGGCATGGTACAGGTAGAGCTGAGAGTTCTACATCTTCATCTGAAGGCTGTTAGCAGAATACTGACTTCCAGGCAGCTAGGATGAGGGTCTTAAAGTCCATGCCCACAGTGACACACAGGGCCACACCTTCTAATAGTGTCACTCCCTGGGCCAAACATATTCAAACAACCACACAATCCAATTGTTATCCTCCTTCAAATTCACCCTCCAACAGTTCCTCATGCCATTCCTCCTCCCCTGTTGCCAAGAGGATGTCCCCACACCCCATACCCCTCATACCCTGCCAGGCCTCCCCATTCCCTGGGGCCTCAAGTCTCTCAAGGGTTAGGTCCATCTTCTCTCATTGAGGCCAAACCAGTCAGTCCTCTGCTGTATATGTGTCGGGGCCTCTGGCCAGTTCCTGTATGTTGCCTGGTTGGTGGTTCAGTGTCTGAGAGATCACAGGGTCCAGGTTAGTTGAGACTGCTGGTCTTCCTATGGGGTCACCCTCCTCCTCAGCTTCTTCCAGTCTTTCCCTAATTCAATCACAGGAGTCCCCGGCTTCAGACCATTGGTTGGATGTAAGTATCTGTTTCTGTCTCAGTCAGCTGCTTGTTGGGCCTCTCGGAGTACAGCCATGCAGCTCTTGTCTGTAAGTACATCATAGCATCAATAATAGTGTCAGGCCTTGGAACCTCTCCTTGAGGTGGGTCCCAATTTGGGCATGTCACTGGACATCCTTTCCCTCAGTTTCATCTCTGTTTTTGTCCCTGCAGTTATTTTAGACAGGAATATTTCTGGGTCAGAGTTTTGACTGTGGGATGGCAACCCCATCCCTCCACTTGATGTCCTGTCATTTTACTGGTGGTAAATTCAACAAGTTTCCTCTCCTCACTGTTGGGCATTTCATCTGAGGTCCCTCCCAGGTCTCTGATACATTCTAGAGGGCCCCCCCCCACTTCCTACCTCCAGAAGATGTATATGTCCATTCATTCTGCTGGCCATTGGGGCTTCACTCCTGGTCCCTCCTCAATACCTGATCATGTTCCCCCTTTCCTCTGCCCTTCCCCTTCCCCTCTCCCACCCACTTATCTGCCCTCTGCTTTCTTCTTGCTCCCAAATGGGATTGAAGCATCCTCACTTGGGCCCTTTGGCTTGTTAAAGTTCTTGAGTACTGTGGAATGTGTCCTGGGTATTCTGTATGTTTTTGGCTAATATCCACTTATTAGTGAGTACATACCATGCATGTCCTTTTGGGTCTGAGATACCTCACTCAGGATGATATGTTCTAGTTCTGTTCATTTGCCTGCAAAAGTCATGATGTCCTCATTCCTAATAGCTGAATAGTATTCCATTGTGTAAATGAACCACATTTTCTGTATCCATTTTTCTGTTGTGGGATATCAAGGTTGTTTCCAGATTCCGGATTTCACAAAAAGGCCACTATGAACATAGTGGAACATGTGCCCCTGTGGCCTAGTGGGGCATCTTTTGCTTATATTCCCAAGAGTGGTATAGCTGGGTCTTCAGGTAGAGCTATTTCCAATTTTCTGAGGAATTTACAGATTGATTTCCAAAGTGGTTGTACTAGCTTGCAATGCCACCAGCAGTGGAGGAGTGTTCCTCTTTCTCCACATCCTCTCCAACATGTGCTCTCATTTGAGTTTTTTTATTTTAGCCATTCTGATTAGTGAAGGGAGAATCTCAGGGTTGTTTTGATTTGCATTTCTCTGATGGCTAAGGACTTTAAACATTTCTTTAGGTGCTTCTCAGCCATTCAAGATTCCTCAGTTGTGAATTCTGGGTTTAGTTCTATACCCCATTTTTTGATTGGGTTGTTTGGTTTTTTTGGTGATTAACTTCTTGAGTTTTTTTTATATATTTTGAATATTAGCCCTTAATCAGATGTGGGGTTAGTGAAGCTTTTTTCCCAGTCTGTAGGTCAATGATTTGTCCTATTGGCTCTGTCCTTTGCCTTACATAAGCGTTTCAGTTTCATGAGGTCCCATTTATCAATTCTTGATCTTAGAGCCTGGGCCATTGGAGTTCTGTTTAGGAAATCCCCCCAACCCTGCCTCTACCTCCTGAGTACTGTGTCCAAAGGAGTGAACC
Source organism: Mus caroli (assembly GCF_978045245.1). Lineage (NCBI taxonomy): Eukaryota > Metazoa > Chordata > Mammalia > Rodentia > Muridae > Mus > Mus caroli. The sequence continues at coordinate 34,655,889 of NW_028227260.1, read as the reverse complement.
TAGTACCTATTTCACTGCTTTAAGATATATATTTTTTAACAAAAAATATTTAAAACATTTTTAAGGTAAATATATTTTGATCATATTATTCCCCTCCCCCAAGTCCTTCCAGATTCTCTTTATATCCCTACCTACCCAACTTTAATCTCTTTCTCAGGAAAACAAAATAAAGCACCCCCAAACCCACAAAACTGTAACTAAATAAAAGCATGCACACACACAAACTGTGAAGTCTCTTATGTGGTGGTCAACTACTACTGAACATGAGGCGTGCCCTGGAGTGGTTGGTGTATCCAGTGTAATTCCATTGGAGAAAACTGATTTTCCCTCTCCCAGCAGGTGTAAGTAACAGTTCAGTTGATACCATTTACCTCAGTGGCTAGAATTTCATTCATTCATTCATTTTTAAAATATATATATATATATATATATATATATATATATATATAACAAAATAAAATATAATGTGATAAAACAAACACTATCACATTGAAGTTGGACAGAGCAAACCAACAGAAAGAAAAGAGTTTGGGAGAAGGCACAAGTCAGAGATCCACTCATTCTCACACTCAGGAATCCCTTAAACACTAAACTGGTAGCCTTAATATACAAGCAGAGGACCTGTGTAGACCCATGCATGCCCTGTGCATGCTGCCTCAATCTCTGAGAATTGATATGAGCTTTGCTCAGTTGATTTACAGGGCCTTGTTCTCCTGGTGTCCTCCATCCCTTCTGGCTCTCACATTCTTCCTGCCTCCTCTTCTGTGGGATTCCCTGAGCTCTCAGGGGAGGGATTTGTGTTCCAAGATTTCTCTCTCTGCATAATGTCTGGCTGTAGGTCTCTGTATTTATTCCCATCTGCTGCAGGAGGAAGCTTCTCTGATGATGACTGATCTATGTGTATCGCAGAATATAATGAAACGCCATTTAATCACTGTATTTTTTTTCTTGTTTTAGACTAGTATTATTTAGTTTGCCCTATGTCCCTGGGCTAGCTAGTCTCTGGTTCTTGGACACACAAGAAGTGTCAACTGTGGGTTCCATTTCATGGAGTAGGCTATAAGTCAAATCAGACATTGTTGGTAGGTTAGTCCCTCAATACTTGGGCCACCATTGTCCTAGAATATCTTGAAGGCAGGACACCATTATAGATCAAAAAGTTTATGGCTGACTTGGTGTTTACATTTCTTCTTTTTTTATTGGATATTCTATTTATTTACATTTCAAATGTTATCCCCTTTCCCAATTTCCCACTCCCCCCAGAAGCCCCCTATCCCATCCCTCCTCCTGCTTCTATGAGGGTATGCCCCCACCCACGCCTACCTCCCTGCAGTCAACATTCCCCTACACTGGGCATTGAGCCTCACAGGACCAAGGGCCTCTCTTCCCATTAATGTCCCACAAGGCTATCCTCTGCTACATATGAGGCTGGAGCCATGGGTCCCTCCATGTGTACTCTTTGGTTGGTGGTTTAGTCCCTGGGAGCTCTGGGCAGGGGGTCTGGTTGGTTGATAATGTTGTTCCTCCTGTGGGGTTGCAAACCCCTTAAGCTCTTTCAGTCCTTTCTCTTAACTCCTCCATTGAGGACCCTGTGCTCAGTCCAATGTCTGGCTGTGAGCATCCACTTCTGTATTTGTTAGGCTTTGGCAAAGCCTCTCAGGGGACAGCTATATCAGGCTCCTCTCAACATGTACCAAAACACTGGGAGAGTGTGGTGAAGGCTTATGTAGGCACCAGCTCAACATCTTCATGTTCAGAGAGTTATACAGGTGTTGTCTTCAAAAATGGGGCCATGCTTCCAGTTTATGGAGAGTAAACTATAGTCTAGCAACAGCCTGAGTTGGTTGGCAATTCCCGTGGGACCCTTATGGCCAACAATTCAGTTCGATGTAACCCAATCCCAGTATGGGATGCTTCATTAGGTAACAAGAATTAGCTAATTTGGACTCTGTCTTCACATTATTTGGCAATTTCATTTAGCGCACCTTCATACTCATACACATACACATACATACACAGAGAGAGAGAGAGAGAATTTATGCATTATATTTCCTTATTACTGCTCAAATGCTCCTTAATTTTATCTCTCTTCCTGTATTCCCATTCTCAACCCCCTGTACCCTCCCTATCTCCATTTGATCCTCCCGTTCCAGTCCCTACTTCCACCCATATCTGTCTACTCTGTTTCTCTTTCCTAAAGAGATCTATCCCTGCCAGGAGTGGTGGCGCACACCTTTAATCCCAGCACTCGGGAGGCAGAGGCAGGCGGATTTCTGAGTTCGAGGCCAGCCTGGTCTACAAAGTGAGTTCCAGGACAGCCGGGGCTACACAGAGAAACCCTGTCTCGAAAAAACCAAAAAAAAAAAAAAAAAAAAAAGAGAGAGAGAGAGAGAGATCTGTTCCCTCTAGTCTTTTACTCCATACCTGCTGTCTTAGTCAGGGTTTCTATTCCTGCACAAACATCATGACCAAGAAGCAAGTTGGGGAGGAAAGGGTTTATTTGGCTTACACTTCCACATTGCTGTTCATCACTAAGGAAGTCAGGACTGGAACTCAAGCAGGTCAGAAAGCAGGAGCTGATGCAGAGGCCATGGAGGGATGTACCTTACTGGCTTACTTCTCCTGGCTTGCTCTCTTATAGAACCCAAGACTACCAGCCCAGGGATGACACCACCCACAATGAGCCCTCCCCCATTGACCACTAATTGAGATCTCCCACAGCTGGATCTCATGGAGGCACTTCCCCAACTGAAGCTCCTTTCTCTGTGATAATTCTAGCCTGTGTCAAGTTGACACATAAAACCAGCCAGTACAATTGGCCCCTTATCAACTTGACACACAAACATATCACTATTAAGCCTCAACCCTTACTTTCTTATTCATCCCCAAGACCTAAATAACTTTAGAAGTCCCACAGTCTTTACATATTAAAAGTTCAATCCCTTTAACATGTCCAATATCTTTTAAAATTCAAAGTCTCTTAAAATCAGCCTGGCCGTGGTGGCACACACCTTTAATCCCAGCACTTGGGAGGCAGAGACAGTCGGATTTCTAAGTTCAAGGCCAGCCTGGTCTACAGAGTGAGTTCCAGAGAAACCCTGTCTCACAAAACCAAAAAAAAAAAAAAAAAAAAAAAAAAAAAAAAAAAAAAGAAAAGAAAAGAAAAAAAAAGAAAGAAAGAAAAGCAAAATCAAACTCCAACCATCCAATATCTGGGATCCACTCATGATCTTTTAGGGTCCTCCAAGAGCTTGGGTCACTTATCCAGCTCTGTCCTTTGAGGCACACACCTTGTCTTCTAGGCTCCAGATGCCTGTACTCCACTGCTGCTGCTGTCCTTGGTGGTCATCTCATGGTACTGGCACCTCCAAAACACTACTGTCTTCTGCTATAACTGGGCTTCACCAATAGCCTATCATAGGCTGTCTTCATGGTGCCAAGCCTCAATTCCTTTGCATGACCCCTTCAGTTCTGGGTCGTCATTTGCTACTGAGGCTGCACCTTCACCAATGTCTTTCCATGACCTCTCACAGTGCCAAGCCTCAGCTGCTCTTCGTGACACCTTCATGCCTTCAAAACCAGTACCATCTGTGTGACTCATACACATTACCAAATCTAGCTGCAGCACAAGGTACAACCTTGGCTATCTCTGAAACACAGCCCCTATGCTCTCAGAAAACATTTCTCAGAAGATTTCACCTCAATGATGCTGGTCTCTTCTTGATCATTGCTAATTTCTTAGTTCCAGCTAACCAGCACCAATAGTCCCAGTAATGCTGAGCACTTTTTTGCTTCAGTACTTCTGGTATCTTGTTAATCACAGCTGATTCTTCAGCCCCAGCTAAACAAAACCACAGAGTCTTCATAATCAAAAAGCAACGGCCCTTCAAAAAAAAAAAAAAAAAAGCAACAGCCCTGAAAAGAGTCTTTAATCTTCCCTCTGAAATTTCACGAACCAGGCCTCCATCTTCTGCACTGTTCTCAACATTATCCTCCAAGCTCCTACACAACATCTGATAGAGCTCTTAACACCAAATGGATCTTCTAGCCCAAAGTTCCAAAGTCCTTCCACAGTCCTCCCCAAAACATGGTCAGGTTGTCACAGGACTACCCCACTCTGCTGGTACCAATTTGTCTTAGTCGGGGTTTCTATTCCTGCACAAACATCATGACCAAGAAGCAAGTTGGGGAGGAAAGGGTTTATTCAGCTTACACTTCCACATTGCTGTTCATCACTAAGGAAGTCAGGACTGGAACTCAAGCAGGTCAGGAAGCAGGAGCTGATGCAGAGGCCATGGAGGGATGTTCTTTACTGGCTTGCTTCCCCTGGCTTGCTCAGCCTGCTCTCTTATAGAACCCAAGACTACCAGCCCAGAGATGGCACCACCCACAAGGGGCCTTTCTCCCTTGACTATAATTGAGAAAATGCCTTACAGCTGGATCTCATGGAGGCATTTCCTCAACTGAAGCTCCTTTCTCTGTGATAACTCCAGCTGTGTCAAGTTGACACAAAACCAGCCAGTACACCTACCCTCTGTGGTTCTATGGATAAAAATTCTCAAATATGGCCTACCAGGTCAACTAAGCAGAGCTCATACGGGCTCACAGAGACTAAAGCTGCAACCATGGGGCCTCCATGAGTCTGTCCTAGGTTCTCTGCATAAATGTTATGGCTGTTGGCTTGGTGTTATTATGGTACTCCTAACAGTGGGAGCATGGGCTGTCCTGACTCCTTTCCCTGCTCCTGGGTTTCTTCTCCTCCTTTTGTGTTGTCATATCCAGCCTTGATAGGAGGGCTTTTGTCTTGTGTTATTGTATCTTGTTTTATCATGCCTCTCTTAGAGGTGTGCTCTTTTCTGAAGAGGAAATGGAGTGGGAATGGGTTTGGGTAAGAGGGGAAGTGAGAGGTGGCTGGGAGGAGTGGAGGAAGGGGAAACTGTGTATGAGAGGAAATTCTCTTTTTAAAAAAAGATTCTGCATATGAATGAAATGATATAGTATTTCTGAGCCTAACTTATTTCTCTTAACATAGAGGAACCAGGTTCTTTTAAGGTATTATAATGGAATTTTATTTTTTTATCACTGAATAGTATTCCTTTCCATATATATATATATATATATATATATATATTAGTCTCCTTATGCATTTATCTACTGATGGACAGTGACTTTGATTTGTTGTATAGGCTATTGTAAAAAAAAAATACTGCTAAATAAATAATTAACTTATGGACTTAAATGTGTACCAGTAGTGTGTTTGTTGGGTCCCATAATATTTTCTTTTAAAATTTTTCAAAGATCTTCTGTATTGTTTTCTTTAATTTACCTTCCAACTAACAGTATACAAAGATACCCTTTTCACATAAATCGCAACACTTATGATCTTTTGACATTTTGATAATAGACATTCTGAGTAGAATCATGACGGGCTAGTTGATTTTTATCAACTTGATAGACCTAGACATAATTGGGGAGAGGAACCTCAATTGAGAAAAGACTTCCATTAGATTACCTGTAGGCAAGCTTGTGGACCATTGTCTTGGTTAGTGACTGATTGGATTTTTAGTTTATTTTGTTTTATTTATGGCAAGAAATGTGGTTCTATTTTCATATTTCTGCATGTCAATATCTGATTTTTCCAGCAGCCAAATTGAAAAGGCTATCACTTAAAAATTTTTAATTACACTTTTTTCTTTTTTTTTTTTTTTTGGTTTTTTCGAGACAGGGTTTCTCTGTGTAGCCCCGGCTGTCCTGGAACTCACTCTGTAGCCCAGGCTGGCCTCGAACTCAGAAATCCGCCTGCCTCTGCCTCCCGAGTGCTGGGATTAAAGGCGTGCGCCACCACGCCCCGCACACTTTTTTCATTTCATTTGTGTGTGTGTGTGTGTGTGTGTGTAGGGGGCGTGCCCATTTTAGCTTCAGCTAACAAGTTCTCTTGTTATTTTCATTCATTTTAATTGAAATATGATTAAATTGCTTTGCACTTTCTCTTTGTTTCCTTGAACCCCTCATAAATCCCCTCCCTCCAACTCTTCCCATATACCCGCGCTCTCAAATCGATAGCCTCTTCCACTCATCATTATTACTACTGTTGTTGTTAGTGTGTATGTGTGCCCACGTGCGTTCAAGTGCAAATATATAAATACATCTTGTTAGGTCTGTTTTTGTTCATTGTGTGTATATGATTTCAGGGCTGACCACTTTTTACTGGAAAATCTTTTGGTGGAATTTTCCCTGGGAGATAAGTCACCTTCTCTCAACTGCCATTAGGTGCATATATATAGCTCCTTGCCCCATAATGTGACCCCAAGAGATTTTTCCTCTTTTGTCTTAGCTGATATTACCCTTCTTCAGATCTTGTTCATGTGTTCCTTTCTGTGAGAGGCTTCCTGGTCTTCTGGCTTTAAAATTTGTTCATCCCCCTCTTCTGTGATGTTTCCTGAGCCATAGATGAAGGAACTGTGACGTAGTTATTATACATTGGTGTGAGGGTTCCCAAGGATTAGTTGATATCTGCATTGTGTCTGGTTATGGTTTTCTGTGGCAGTCTCCATTTGTTGTAAAGCATTGATAAAGGGTGAAAGCTCCCTTATTTGGTTTCTCCATGTTATATAGCCATAGCTGGAAATGTGGTGCTAGGAACTGCTGATGCTAGAGAATATGTAACATCTGTCTTTCTGGATCAGAGTTACTTCACACAATATAATCTCTTTTCGGTCCTTCTATGGATCTACAGTTTTCATTTTTCTCTATAGCTGCATAGTATTCCATTGTTTGGAATTAATCTACTGAAACACATTTAGGTTATTGTGAATACGGTGGCAATGAACATGGCTGAGCAAGTATCCGTGGAGTAGGGGTTGGAGTCCTTTAGACATATGCCAAGGAATTATATACCTGGGTCATATGGAAGATTTATTTTTAGTTTAGGTTTTTTTTTTTTTTTGAGAATTTTCTATACTGGTTTCCAGAGTGCCTGCACAAATGCACATTCTTACCTGTAACCTCCCTCAGCCTTGAAGCAGGCTGATCCAGACTTTGACCTTGCTGCCACTAAGAAGGAGATTACCTAGGGTAGAGCCTTCTGACCTTGATGGCTCTATTTGCTCTTCTCCAAGACACTGCTTCCAGCTGAAAGGTCCTTGAGACATTCGGGAGACACACCCTGTAGATAGCCTATGGGATGGCTCTGGGCACCAAGAATGGGGGGGGGGGGAGGATGGGCCTACCCTCTTTATAAGCTTGGACTCTCAGTTAACTTCAGAGGCTTTGAACAGAAAGGTTTGTCTTGGCCTGGTTCTTTCAGGGGAACCCAGTTCACGTGGCCGCACGCAGCTACACTTACCAACAGTGAATGTGGGTTCCTCTTTTCTCAAAATCTTGCCAGCATCTGTTGTCATTTGTTTTGTTTATCTTACCCATTCTGATAATGCAGTAAAATGAAATATCAAAGATGTTTTAATTTGAATTTCCCTAATTTCTTAAGATGGTAAACAATTTCTGAAGCATTTCTTAGCCAGTTTTTAACTTATTCCATTAGACCTCCCTGTTTGTATCCCTGGCCCATTTTTAAATTGGATCATTTACTTCCTTGACTTTTTTTGAGATTTTTGTATATTCTGGATATTAATCCTTGGTCACATATATACCTGGAAAAGATTCTTCTCCATTCTGTGGGTATCTTCTTCATGCTATTGATTGTTTCCTTAGCTGTACAGACACTTTTTAAAAAAAATTTCTGCTCTTGTGTTTTTTTTTATTAGATATTCTCTTCATTTACATTTCAAATGCTATCTCCAAAGTCCCCTATAACCTCCCCCTGCCCTGCTCCCCAACCCACCCACTCTTGCTTCCTGGCCCTGGCATTCCCCTGTACTGGGGCATATGATCTTTGCAAGACCAAGGGCCTCTCCTCCCATTGATGGCCAACTAGGCCATCCTCTGCTACATATGCAACTAGAGACACCCATGAGGAGTTACAGAGACAGAGTTCAGAGCTGAGATGGAAGGAAGGACCATCCAGAGACTGCCACACCCAGGGATCCATCCCATATACAACGACTAAACACAGATACTATTGGATATGCCAGCAAGATTTTGCTGAAAGGACCCTGTTATAGCTGTCTTGTATGAGGCTATGCCAGTGCCTGGCAAATACAGGACTGGATGCTCACAGTCATCTATTGGATGGAACACAGGCCCCACCCCCCTCCCAATGGAGGAGCTAGAGAAAGTACCCAAGGAGCTGAAGGGGTCTGCAACCCTATAGGAGAATCAACAGTATGAGCTAACCAGTACCCCCAGAACTGTACAGACGCTTTTTAGTTTTATGTGTTTCCCACTTCTCAACTGCTGGCTTTAATTCCTAGGCAAATGGAGTCATATTCAGAAAATCTTTTCCTAACATATTCCTAACTTACATCTTGTAAGATACTGCCTGCATTTTCTGCTAGCAGTTTTATCATTTCAGGTTTCAGATTGATGTCTTTGATTGACTTGGAGGTAATTTTTATGCAGGGTGATAGATATGGGTCTAATTTTATTCTTCTGCATGTGGACATCCAGTTTTCTCAGCACCATTTGTTGGTTATATCATTTCTCCTGTGTATTTTATTGCCTCTTTGTCAAATATCAGATAGTCATAGTCAGAGTACTCATGTTTGGATCTTCTGTTTTGTTCCATTGCCCTACAAGTCCATTTTTGTGCCTGTATTGTGTTTATTACTGTAGCTCTATAATATATCTTGAAGTCTGGAATGGTAATCCTTCCATTTGTTCCACTGTTCTTTTTGTTCAGGATTGTTTTTGTTACCTAGGGTCTTTTGTGGCTCAATATAAATTTTAGGATAGTTTTTCTATTTCTGTGAGGAATGAGATGGAGATTATTACTGGGATTGCATTGGCTCTGTAAATGACTTTTGGTAAAATGGTCATTTTCCACATTTTTCTCACCTCTACCAGTTCTGCCATCCTGCTGGTTTTCTTCCCTTCCGCCCCGGTATCATATATAAAAATGGTCTTATCAACATTTGGTCACCACTTACAGACTGAAGCTTATATTACAACCTCAACTCCTGATGGCCATTTGATGTAGGGAGCAAGTGTGTACTTTAACCTTGTCTCCAGTTTGCCATTTGAGTTTAGGGAACACGCTCTGTGCTTCAGCCCAGCTGTGGTACACCATTTGATACTAGGGGCTATGCCAATATTCAGGTCCCAACTCCCCACTGCCATTTGAGATTTGGTAGCCTCACTCTGAGTCATGAATATCCCTCCACCCCAGGTAATTCTATGAGGTCAAAGGGCCAGCCAAGAATCTAAACCCAGAACCAGTCTCTACCAGTCTCTACCAGTGCTCCTTTATTTAGATAATACCCAAGGTCAATGTAGCAATATATGGTTGATCCCTTACCATGCATGCCTCCCGCTTCCATATCCTATTATCTTTATATTCCTTGAAGAATACAAGCTATCCTCATTTACAGTCTCTGCGACTCAACCCTCTAAGAGATTAGATGGCTTTACATTAAGTGAATAGAAATCTTTGCTTCTTTCTTTTCGGTGTACAAAACTCCCATACATTCCCCCTATATGTTTTTTTTGTTTGTTTGTTTCTATCTTTTCCTAAGTATGTCCCTTTCCTTTATATCTTACCAATTAATAATTATTAATAAGAATCATTAATCACACTATGTCTTCTTTCTTCTTTGCCTGACTTCTCTCCACACACACTCACAATAGCTAACACACTACTACAAACTATTGGTGTAATATATATTACATATGTGTACTACATATATATTACTACACACCATTTGTGTACTATTGATGTTCCTTTGCTTTCCCAAACAAGACTTAATAAAGGATTGTTTTGTAGTTAACTGATTCTCAATGTTCATTGGGCATTTACTACTGGATAGTTTCAAACAGTACTCAAGTCACAGTGGAAATTTGAAGATACAATCTGGTTCCCTAAATAAGTCTAAAGAGGGGAAAGCATCACTTCAACCCTGCTACAACCTAGTCACTTCTGAACGTCACAAACACTTCCACTAAAGTAAAGAGTGATCTGAATTTAACTACCACCAACAAAAACTTAGCCAATGCTCTAACCTTAGATTGACAGGTTCCCCGTGCAAAACCCCAGGAAAACTTGTCTCCTCCAAAAATAACTTATCCTATAGTAATGTCTGTAATGAAAATAATCTAACTAAAATTCCACATACACAGTTTGAAAGGGCAATGATAAATATGCTAAAACAACTTAACCAGGAAACTAAATATATTCCTAAAGAATATAGACAAATAGATAGCTAAGATGAGACAATGAATTCAGATGTGGATATAAAATTCAATAAAGAGATAGAAATGCTGAAGGAAAAACTAAACTGCAATGATGATGGAAATGAAAAATACAGTAGATCAAATGTGATGGTATGAGAGTATAAGACCCCCGAAGCTGGGACTCCCCTCAAGTCCTGGGATGAGCTGGCCAGCACCCCAGTGACTCGAGAGAAAACCACACCTGATGCAAACTGCAAGAGGTTTTATTATCAGCTGGCTGAGGATGAACTCTTTCTGCTGTGCAGGGCAGGGGAGTTCGACCCCCGAGCGGTGACAGTAGGGGGCTTTTAATAGCTAGCTGAGGAATTGTGAGGACTTGGGAGTTGCTGGGCGGAGTTCTTCTCTTCCTGGGTGTCCTTGGTGAAATTTACAAGGCAGAAGGAGTGGGGAGTGAGTTCTTTCTGAATTTTTATCTCTGTGTCCTTGGCACAGGAAGCCAGGCAAGTGCCTGGCTGGGTCTTTTACAATTATCGCATCTCTGGTTGTAAAGTATAGAAACAAAAAGGCTTTTTGCTGGCTATAGAAAACTAAGAGCTTCTTTCTGGCTGTATTTTTAGAGATCAGGGAAAACAAGCTTGGGGAACGTCCAGGGGCTTTACCTTCTAGGGAGAAACGCTCTAAGTCGGGGTCTCACAAGAGGAGATGGGATGATCTAAATACATTATATTCATGTATGAAATTATCAAGTAATAAATAAAATGTGAAAGTTCATTAGAGAAGTACCGAATAGAATGGACAGAACTTCAGGGATTGGAATTACATTCAAAGTCAGTGATATATAAATGGAACCCACAAGATCTTTAGGACACCACAAAAAGACAAAATTTATTAATTATAGGCAAAGAAGAAGGAGAAGAATTTCAAGTCAAAGGAATAAGAAATACTTTAATAAAATCATAAAATATAATTCCCTAAATATAGGAGAAAGCTACCCATGCAGATATGAAAGGTGCATAGAACACCAAATAGACAGACTGAGAAAGAAAATCCCCATGCTACAAAACTAAATGTACAGAATAAATCAAGTGTTTTGAAAGTGGCAAGAAAGATGGCCGAAGTCACATATAAAATCAGGCCCATGAGAATAAGTGCTGACTTTTCAATGGAAACCTTTAAAGTCAGAAGGACTTGGAAAGATATATTTCAATTTCTGAAAGATCAGACCTGCCCAGCCAGCCTTACATGCCTAGCAAAACTATCTACTGTAATAGGAGAAAGAAAAATGCCTATAAAATGAAGGCTAATAGATTTTATGACCACCATGCTATCCCTATAGAGGATACTCAAAAGAATATTTCAGGGCTGGTGAGATGGCTCAGTGGGTAAGAGCACCCGACTGCTCTTCGGAAGGTCCAGAGTTCAAATCTCAGCAACCACATGGTGGCTCACAACCATCCGTAAAGAGATCTGACTCCCTCTTCTGGAGTGTCTGAAGTCTACAGTGTACTTACATATAATCAATAAATAAATCTTAAAAATATTTCAAAGAAGCTAGGAAAGTTTAGGATAGTGGTTAAACAAAAGAGAACGGAACTGGAGAGGTAGCTTAGCAGTTAAAACCATTTAGTGCTCTTGCAAAGGACTGCAGTTTTGTTCCTATTACCTGTATCAGGCAGCTCACAACTACCTTTAATTCTAGATCCAGTGGATCCTATATACTCTCTGTATTCTGGGATCCTATACACTGCATTCAAAAGCACAAAACCAAACCTAGACATAGATATACACATAATAAAATATTTTTTAAAAAACTATGAAAACACTCAAAGCTACAAAATCAACAAAGAGACAGGAGACACTATACACCTTTCAATAATAACCTATTAGTGGTCCCAATTCTCCCTATCAAAAGGCACAAGGTAGAAAATTGTATTATGAAACAAAACCTGTCCTTTTACTATATGTTCCTCTGGCATTTAAAAAATTTCCATTCCTTCTGAGATGTTGCCTGAGCCTTAGGTTAGAGGTTATATTGTACATTATAAATTGAGGTTAAGTACCCCAAGGTCAGTTGTTTTCTGCATTTTGAACAGCTGTATATTTCTCTTTCCTTTCCTTTCCTTTCCTTTCCTTTCCTTTCCTTTCCTTTCCTTTCCTTTCCTTTCCTTTCCTTTCCTTTCCTTTCCTTTCCTTTCCTTTCCTTCCCTTTCCTTCCCTTCCCTTCCCTTCCCTTCCCTTCCCTTCCCTTCCCTTCCCTTCCCTTCCCTTCCCTTCCCTTCCCTTCCCTTCCCTTCCCTTCCCTTCCCTTCCCTTCCCTTCCCTTCCCTTCCCTTCCCTTCCCTTCCCTTCCCTTCCCTTCCCTTCCCTTCCCTTCCCTTCCCTTCCCTTCCCTTCCCTTCCCTTCCCTTCCCTTCCCTTCCCTTCCCTTCCCTTCCCTTCCCTTCCCTTCCCTTCCCTTCCCTTCCCTTTCTTTTCTTTTCTTTCCTTTCTTTTTTTGGTGAAGAAAATGAATTTTGTTTTTAATTAAGACAAATCCTTCTCTCTCCCTCTTTCCCTCCATTTTCTTCTTTCCTCCTCCTTCCCTTCTCTTCCTCCTCCTCCTTCCCCCTCTCCCTCTTTCTCCTCCTCTTTTAAGCTTGCTGATTGGCTGGCTATTTGAGCATATGCACTTTAAAAATTCTTCTTATGTATGTGCATTCTTTTTTGTAGAACATGATTTTAATATTTTCAACTGTTGATATTCAACAAACATAATAGTTATTTTAAGATATACTTCGTTGTTATGTCTCCCTTTTCATTTCTGATTTTATTAATTTGGATACTGTCTCTGTGCCCTCTGTTTAGTTTGGCTAACGGTTTATCTATCTTGATGATTTTCTTAAAGAACCAGCTCCTGGTTTTGTTGACTCTTTCTATAGTTCTTTTTGTTTCTATTTGGTTTGATTATTTCCTGCTGTCTACTTTTTTTGGGTGTATTTGCTTCTTTTTGTTCTTGAGCGTTCAGGTGTGCTGTTAAGCTGCTACTGTAAGATTTCTTCAGGTTCCTTTTGGAGGCACTTAGAGCTATGAGTTTTCCTCCTACCACTGCTTTCATTGTGTTCCATAAGTTTTGGTATGGTGTGTCTTCTATTTTCATAAATTCTAAAAAGCCTTTAATCTTTTCTTTATTTCTTCCTTGACCAAGTTATCGTTATCATTGAGTAGAGTGTTGTTCAGCTTCCATGTTTTTTGTTGGTATTTAAGACCAGCCTTAGTCCGTGGTGATCTGATAGGGTGCATGGGATTATTTCAATCTTCTTGTATCTCTTGAGGCCTGTTTTGTGACCAATTATATAGTGAATTTTGGAGAAGGTACCATGAGGTGCTGAGAAGAAGGTATATTCTTTTGCTTTAGGATGAAATGTTCTACAATATCTGTTAGATCCATTTGGTTCATAACTTCTGATAGTTTCACTGTGTCTCTGTTTAGTTTCTGTTTCCAGGATCTGTCCATTGTTGAGAGTGGGGTGTTGAAGTCTCCCACTGTTATTCTACAGAGTGCAATGTATGCTTTGAGCTTTAGTAAAGTTTCTTTTATGAATGTGGGTGCCCTTGAATTTGGAGCATAGATATTCATAATTGAGAGTTCATCTTGGTAAATTTTTCCATTGACCAGTATGAAGTGTCCTTCCTTATCTGTTTTTGATAACTTTGGTTGAGAGTTGATTTTGTTGGGACCATTTGCTTGGAAAATTGTTTTCCAAACTTTTACTTTGGGGTAGTGTCTGCTTTTGTCAATGAGGTGTGCTTCCTGTATGCAGCAAAATGCTAGGTCCTGTTTACATATCCAGTCTGTTAGTTTGTGTGTTTTTTGGGGGGGTGGGGTGGAATTGATTCCATTGATGTTAAGAGATATTAAGGAAAAGTGATTGTTATTTCCTGTTATTTTTGTTGTTAGAGGTAGAATTATGTTTTGTAGGTATCTTATTTTGGGTTTGTTGAAAGATTACTTTCTTGCTTGCCCTAGGGTGTAGTTTCCCTCCTCATGTTGGAGATTTCCCTCTATTATCCTTTGAAGGGCTAGATTTATGGAAAGATATTGTGTGAATTTGGTTTTACCATGGAATACTTTGTTTTCTCCATCTATGGTAATTGAGAGTTTTGTTGGGTATAGTAGCCTGGGCTGGCATTTGTGTTCTCTTAGGGTCTGTATGACATCTGTCCAGGATCTTCTGGCTTTCATAGTCTCTGGTGAGAAATCTGGAGTAATTCTAATAGGTCTGTCTTTATATGTTACTTGACCCTTTTCCCTTACTGCTTTTAATAGTCTATCTTTATTAACTGCATTTGTTGTTCTGATTATTATGTGTCGGAAGGAATTTCTTTTCTGGTCCAGTCTATTTGGAGTTCTGTAGGCTTCTTATATGTTCATGGGCATCTCTTTCTTTAGGTTAGTTAAGGAAGTTTTCTTCTATAATTTTGTTGAAGATATTTGCTGGCCCTTTAAGATGAAAATCTTCATTCTCATCTACTCCTATTATCCATAGGTTTGTTCTTCTCATTGTGTCCTGGACTTTCTGGATGCTTTGAGTTAGGATCTTTTTGCTTTTTGCATTTTCTTTGACTGTTGTGTCAATGTTTTCTATGGTATCTTCTGCACCTGAGATTATCTCTTCTATCCACCTGAGATTATCTCTTCTATCTCTGTAGTCTATATTCTGTTGGTGATGCGTGCATCTCTGACTCCTGGTCTCTTTCCTAGGTTTTCTAACTCCAGAGTTGTCTCACTTTGTGATTTCTTTATTGTTTCTATTTCCATTTTTAGATTTTGGATGATTTTGTTCATTTCGATCTTTGCCTGCTTGATTGTGTTTTCTTGTAATTCTTTGGGGTTTTTTGTTTTTGTTTGTTTTTGTTTTGTTTTTGTTTTTGTTTGTTGTTGTTGTTGTTGTTGTTGTTGTTTTTTGAGACAGGGTTTCTCTGTGTAGCCCTGGCTGTCCTGGAACTCACTCTGTAGACCAGGCTGGCCTCGAACTCAGAAATCTGCCTGCCTCTGCCTCCCAAGTGCTGGGATTAAAGGCATGCACCACCACGCCCGGCTTCTTGTAATTCTTTAAGGGATTTTTGTGTTTCCTCTTTAAGGTCTTCTAACTATTTACCTGTTTTCTCCTTTATTTCTTTAAGGGAGTTATTTATGTCCTTCTTAAAGTCCTCTATCACCATCATGAGAAGTGATTTTAGATCTGATTCTTGTTTTTCTGATGTGATAGTGTACCCAGGACTTGCTATGGTGGGAGAGTTGGGTTCTGATGGTGCCAAGTAACCTTGGTTTCTGTTGCTTCTGTTCTTATGCTTGCCTCCCACCATCTGATTATCTCTAGTGCTACCTGCGCTCGCTATATCTGACTGGAGCCTGTTCTTCCTGTGACCCTGGTTGTGTCAAAACTATTCAGAATTATTCATTAAAAAAAAAAAACTATTCAGAGTTCAACTGTCTCTGTGATCTTGTGATTATAGGGTCCTGTGATCCTGAGATCCTAAGTGTGTTAGAGCTCCTGGGAGTAAAATTGCCTCTAGGACCCTGAGATCCTGGTGTGACCAAGCTCCTGGGATCCTGGGATCCTGTGGGCCTGTGCGTGTTAGAGTGCCTGGGAGTGGAGCTTTCTCTGGCTGTTGTGGGACTGGGTGTAGAGTTCGCTTCCAAGGTCTGTTCAGGGCACTGGCCCAGACCGAAAGGTCCAGTTGTAGATTTCTTTACTTACTTTATCTGCTGTTAAAATAAAGCTTCTTTGATGAGGGATGAAAGCTACACTTACAGGTGGGCATAAGGATAAGTAATTTAGAATGCAGTTAAATTATACTGGCTTAGCAGTTATCTTAAGAAAAGAAGTGCTTGTCAGTTGGTTAAATAGTTCTCTGGTGTTTTCCTTACTTTTATGCAGATTTAATCCCTCCTCCCTTGTGCTCTTAGAGAGTGTGGGTGTAGTTTTGGTGTAGTGCTTACTATACAGTACTGCTGTTTGCTGAAATCTGTTGGTTTATCTCAGGAAAGCTTGAGCATCTTGAATTGGACTGGGTATAATTCAGCTACTGTGTGTGATATGGAAGACTGCATTAAGCTTCTTTTATTTGAATTATAAAAGGGAATTACACTGGCTTAGAAAGCTGGTCATAGTAGGTTCTCCTCTAGGTTCCATGACCTCACCAGGAACATGTTTACAGTTCCAGGTATGAGTTACCTCATTGAGCAGACATTAAGTCAAATTAGAAAGTTATTGGTTAGCCGGGCGTGGTGGTGGTGGCTCACGTCTTTAATCCCAGCACTTGGGAGGCAGAGGCAGGCGGATTTCTGAGTTCGAGGCTAGCCTGGTCTACAGAGTGAGTTCCAGGACAGCTAGTGCTACACAGAAAAACCCTGTCTTGAAAAACCAAAAAAAGAAAAAAAAAAGAAAGTTATTGGTTATCTTTCAAGATATATGTTCCCCTGTTACATATTTGGGGACATCTTGCCCTTCAGATCATTGTTCTTGTTCCTAGGCTTTACAACTTTGTAGGACTATTGATTGTTTGCCTTCATTGGCACTGGCTGCTTACATAGCACCTTTGGATTCTATGAGAATTAGCCCTCAGGAAGGAAGCATCCAAGTCAGATCCAAACCCAATTCCTCCAAGTTCTGTGTTTGAAGTCTATTGTGTCTTCAGAAAGGGAGTGTTGCTTTGAGGTTCAGGGATGTACCTAAGGGCAATTGTTTGGGAACCTCATGTACTCACCCTGACTAACAACTCAAAGAGATTATGCCTAGATGTGGGGTTTTTGTTAGATGGTCTATGGTTTGGGAGGGAAACATTATCACTCCAACTGTCCTACTTCATGCAAACCGTGTATATATATACTTAGATATTACATATATATTAAATAAACATGTGGCATTTTAAAACATACTTGATGTTACTTATCTCTACTTCCTCTCCCCCCTCCCCCATTCCAGTTAAAGCCCTCCTCATTTTTTCCCATTTACTCATTCATAGTACCTGTGTTCTCCTATTCCTTTCTCTAGAGCACCTCTTCTCACTCTCCCTTTTCACTTTCCTGCCTTCTTAGTTAGACCATATTAAATATTCATATCTAAAGATGCTGAGCTAGAGACTCATAAATCAGTGCTGAGCCCAATTGTCATCAAAGGGGCCTTTTTCAGCAACTGATGGAGACAGATACAGAGACCCACAGCGAAACATTAGGTGGAGTTTGGGGAATCCTGCAGAATTGAGGGAGAACAGATTGTAGGAACCACAGGGGTCAAGGACATTGCAATCCCATAGAATCAACTAACCTGGGCTCATAGGGGCTCACAGAGACTAAACTGACATCCAGGGAGCCTACAAGAGACTGACCTAGGGTCTTCACATATATGTTCCAGTTGTGTAGCTTGGTCTTCTTGTGGGACAGGCGCTATCTCTGACTCTTTTTGCCAGCTTTTGGGACCTTTTTCCTCCTACTGGGTTGCCTAGGCCAGCCTTAATAAAAGTGGAGGTGCCTAGCCTTTTTACAACTTGCCATTTTTGGATGATATCCATGGAAGGCTTGTTCATTTCTGAACAGAATGGAGGAGTGGGTGGGGCACAGAAATGTGGAGAGAGGAACTGGGAGGAGAAGAGGGAAGAAAAATCGTGGCTAGGATGTAAATAATAATAATACAATAGATGTTAAGCTATGATCTATAAACAAGAGTCAACATGCAGTGTTTGTCTTTCTCTGCATTATCTCACTCAATTTAATATTTTCTAGTACCATCTATTTACCTATGAATTTTATGATTTCATTTTTCTTTATAGGTGAATAGAATTCCATTGTGTATGTGTTCCGTATTTTCTACTTCTGTAAGTTTCAGTGTTTTTGGCTTCACATTGGAGTCTTTACTCCATTTGGAGTTTATTTTTTGTGCAGGCTAAAAAATATGGTTTTACTTTAATTCTTGTACATATGGACATCCGGTGTCCCTAGCACTGTTTGTTGAAAATGATGTCTTTCCTCCACTGTGTATATTTTATTGGTATTTTTGTGTTGTAGTTACATTCGCTTATATTTGAGACTTTTATTCTGTTGTATTGATCTATATTTATATTTTATGCCTGTACAAGGCCATTTTTATTGCTACAACTCCGTAACCTATCTTGAAATCTAGCATAGTAATTCTTCCAGCACTGTTCTTTTTTCTGAGGACTGATTTGGCTACTGAGGGTCTTTTGCAGTTTGTTTAAATTTAAGATTTTTTTGTTTCCCTGAAGAAGATTGTGGGGTTTTGATTGGGGTTGGGGTCATTCTTACAGCATTAAGTTTACCAGTTCACGAGCATGGGAGGTCTTTTCATCCTCTAGTGTCTTCTTCAATCTCTTTCTTTGAATCTTTAAAGCTTTCAGTGTAACAGCCTTCCATCCCCTTGGCTTTTTCTTCATTTAGGGTAATGTGGACTTTGGGTTTGTCATATTTATCCTTTGTTAAGGTATGTTTCCTGCAATTGACTGTTCCTAGTATTTTATCATGAGGATATGTTAGAGTTTGTCAAAAGGCCTTTTTGGTGTCTCTTGAGATGATCAATCAATTTTTTGAAAGTCCATTTATATGTTTTATTTTATTTAATGACTTATGTATGTGGAACTATCCTTGCATCTCTGAGATGAAGCCAACTTGCTTGTGGTGGATGATCTTTTTGATATATTCCTCTATTCAGTTTGCCAGTATTTTATTGAGGATTTTTGTATCTATGTTTATCAAGGATATTGGCTGGTAATGTTGTTGTTGTTGCTGCTGTTGCTGTTGTTTTTGTGTCTTTATCTGAATTTAGCATTAGGCTAATACTGGCTTCATAGAGGGAACTTGGAAATATGTCTTCTGAACCTAAGTTTTGAATAATTTAAGACCTATTGGTTGTAGATTTCTTTAAAACCTTGTAGAATTCTGTCATGAATCCATTTTGCCTGGGTTCTGGTTGGTTTTTTTTTTTTTTTTTGATTGTTTGTTAGGTTTGTTTATGGTTTGATTCACTTTACAGCCTGATTGAAGCCCCCTCCCTCCTCTTCTCCTGGTCCCACCCTTACACCCCCTCCCTTCATTCCCCCACCCTGGTCCATTAAGCCACAGCAGGTCTAATTAGGCTCATCCTCTCCCACTGAGGCCTGAAAGCTATGGGAAAGGGATCCAAAGGCAGACAACACAGTCAGAGACAGCCCCTGCTCCAATTGTCATTTTTACACTTTCTAGATTTGTTAAAAATACAGGTGCTTAGAACTATCAATTTCCTTCTTAGGACCATTTTAATGTGCCTCAGAGTTGTGTTGTGTTTCGTGTAGCATGTATTTTTCTACTACCCTGCTTTAAGCTCCAGATGGACCATGCTACCAGCCCTGCCCAGGTTCCTTCAGATCTGTGGATGAAACATACACACACACATTAGCTTATTTTCAACGTGCCTTCTTGGCTCAATTGTGGGGCACTTCTAATCTCCCTAATCTGCTGCTAGTGTGCCCTTGCCCATACTTTTAGCTTAGCACCCTAAATCTGCCCTCAACTGCGGTTGCCTTTCTACTCTCCCACCTGGGGAAATGGCCTATGGCCTTTCTGGCCTAGATCTCTCATGGCTCATCACCTTTTCTCCCTCCAAAGCTTGGTGAAAATCTCCCTCTCTCCCCTGCAGCTGCTAGCTTGCCTTCAGGGAGCAGGAAGTCCTGCTTATTCTACCCAGCTCACTGGCTGATAGCATCTTTATTGATGATTCAAGAACCAATTGGGGAACAGGACCTTAGCATTAGAACCACTCCCTCCAGTTTCATTTTCATTTAATCCTGGGAAATTTTAAGTACATTTCTTGTTTTCTTTTTAGACCTATTCATCATTAAGTAATGTGTCATTTAATCTCTATGCATTTATGTAATTACTAGATTCATTTACTGTTTATCTTAAGCTTCATTGCATTCTGGTCAGATAGTATTCATGGTTATTTCAATTTTTCTGGATTTGATGAGAGTTGTTTTGTGTCTCAGGATATGGTCTCATTTTAAAGCAGCTTACATGAGTTACTGAGTAGAATATATATTCTTTGATGTTTAGGTGAAATATTCTGTTTGATACGTATTCGATTCATTTAATGTATGGTGTCACTTAATTCTACTATTTATATTTTGTCCAGATGACTTATCTATTGAAGAAAGTGAGGTACTGTCAGTACCTACTATTACTGAGCTAGACTTACTCTGTATAGTTAATACCAATAATAGCATGTGTTTTTTTTTAAAAATGAAATTGGGTGCACCAGAATTTGGTGTATATATCCTTAGGACTATAATACCTTCTTGGCAGAATGATCCCTTGGTTAGAATGACATGTTCTACTTTATCTCTTTGATTAGTTATAGTATGAATTCTATTTTGTCAGATATTACGATATGTGACACCAGCTTGCTTCTTGGTTCCATTTGTTTGGAATTTTTTCCCCTTTCACTTTCACTTATCCTCAAGAGTAAGTTCAGTTTCCTATAGGCAAAAAAAAAGCTTGAGTTTCTTGTAGACAACAAAAACCATGGTATTTTTTTCTTAATTCATTTAAGTCGCCTGTATATTTTTATTGGAGAGTTGAAGCCATTAATGATTGTAAAGTTATTATTGAAATATGTATCCCAGGCTGGCCTCGAACTCTAGATCCTCCTGCCTCTGCCTCCTTCAGCAAATCCTACTGGCCTGCGGTTGATTACAGTCATTTTGTTGTTTTATTTATTTTTATTTCTTGTGGGTTTTGTTCATAGTCATACTTTGCATCTCAGTACTTATAACTAAATTTATTTTCCTTCTATAGTCTCTTGGCTTTGCTTATTTCTCTCTTCAGTCTGAAGTATTAATTCCAGTATTCTCTAATAAGGCTGGTTTGATAGACTTATTTTTAAGCATATTATATCATGAAAAGATTTTCTTTGATGTTCAACTACAACAGATATAATTTTTCTGGGTAAGTAGTCTAAGTTGATGTCACTGGCCTTTTAGAACTTGGAGCACATTACTCCAGGTTCCTCTGGCTTTAATTTTTTCCATTGAGAAAGTAGCCACTTTATGGATGGATTTTCATATATATACATGTATAACATATGTATGTATATACATTTATATATGTATATATATAACATATGTGTGTGACTTATGGCTTTTCTTTTGCAGCTCTCATATCCTCTATTTATAGATAAATGATGTATGTTTTAACTATAATATACCATGGGGAATTTAGTATCCAGTCCTGTCTAGTTGGTATTCTCTCAGCTTGTTGTATATGTACGGGTATGTCTTTAATTTGGAGAATTTTCTTCTATAATCCTATTGGAGGTCTGGTCTTTGACTTTAACCTGGGATTCTTCTCTTCTTATGCTCATGATTCAGAGATTTTTGTCTTTTCAAGGTCTTCTGTGTGTTTTTCCCTGTGGTTTCTTTCTACTTGATTCATTGTGCTTGTAAGACCTTTACTTGCATTTTGTAATTGGGTTATTGAGTTTTTCAATTCCACCTTTATTTCAGGTTGAGTTCTCATCAATATTTCTATCTCTTAGCCTTTCATATTGTTCGTGTTTTGTGATGTGACTTTGTACATGGACTTGCTTGTCTGCTATCATTTTCTAGCTTACCTCAGACTTACCTCAGGGCTGGTGCAGGAGCTGCATATCTTTATCTAGGCCAGAGAGTATGGCCATGACACTCACTGGTGAGGTTCTAAGGAGCTCACCAGGCCAGGCAGGTGCAGGAGCTGCATATCTAGAGCTAGGGCTAGGTCCAGGAAAGTACAGGAGGCTCTGGTAGGACTCATTCTTGGTGAGCTCAACAGGCAATATCAGTGAGGAAGCTGCACAATCGGAGGTAAGCCTGAGAGTATGGGGGTGGTGCTGGAGGGAGAGGCCCTGGGTGTGTGACCCGACAATCCAGGGTGAGGCCTCAGGGTGTAGAGATGGTATGAACAGTCTTTGTACTCTATGCTTGAATTTTAACTGTATTGGTCTTGTACAGATATTATGCAAAAACCACAAGTGCTCTGCCAGGAGTCCATGTCACATCCAGGAGACAAAAAGCATTTTATAGTGTTCCATCCCAGCTTCTACCTCATATACATTTTTCTGCTTCCTCTACTGCAATGTTCCATTTGCCTTACGGTAGGGGAGGATTGATATAGAGATGCATTTAGGGTTAAGCAGTTACATTTATTCTCAGCATTTAACAAGTTAGGAATTTCTGCATTAACCACTGCTTGTTTCCAAATGAAGCTTCTCTGACCAAGATGAAGAACAGCACAAATCAGATGGGTGGGGGTACACACCCAGCACTGGTGAGGCAGTCAAGCAAATCTCTGTGAATTCAAGGCCAGCCTGTCCTACAGAGTGAGTTCCAGGACAGCCAGGGCTACACAGAGAAACACCACCTCAAGAAAACAAGAACAAACAAACAAAAAGAACAGCGGAAATCTTTTGAGCATAACCATAAATATTTAGAAAGCTGTTTGACTTCATAGCCATTAATCAAAATAAGAATATCGGGTTTTAGCCTAGAATCTATGATGGATTTTTAAATAAGTGTACAATGCCAGGCATGAAATCTCTCCAATGGATTAAATAACAAAAGAAGTCACTTATTTGGCCTCATAACAATGGCCCTGCTACTATTGCACCAAGGGCCACATCTTGTCTGGTGGGCCACTATTGTAGTATGAGGGTTCAACACTAGATAAGATCACTGGTGTCTTTTCTTCTCCAACAACTTAAATAGTGCTTTCCAACACTATAAAATCTGTGTAGCAGGGACTTTCCTGGTCAGTTCAAGATTGATTTATCAAATAGGATCTGCCTTACTTAAGGTTTTACTGCTGTGAGCAGATACCATGACCAAGGCAACTCTTATAAGGACAACATTTAATTGGAGCTGGCTTACAGGTTCAGAGATTCAGTTCATTATCATCAAGGTGGGAGCAGGGCAGCATCAAGGCAGGTGTGGTGCAGGAGGAGCTGAGAGTTCTACATCTTCATCTGAAGGCTGCTAGCAGAATATTGACATCTAGGCAGCTAGGATGAGGGTCTTAAAGCCCATGCCCACAGTGACACACTTACTCCAACAGGGCCACGCTCTCAAATAGTGA
Source organism: Mus caroli (assembly GCF_978045245.1). Taxonomy (NCBI): domain Eukaryota; kingdom Metazoa; phylum Chordata; class Mammalia; order Rodentia; family Muridae; genus Mus; species Mus caroli. The sequence continues at coordinate 34,632,470 of NW_028227260.1, read as the reverse complement.
CACTCCCTGGGTCAAGCATATACAAACCATCACATTCCACTCCCTGGCGTCCATAGGCTTATCCAAACCTATGAGTCCATGGGGGCTATACCTAAATATAGCATAATTAAGAAATACAGTTATGGGGGCTGGTGAGATGGCTCAGTGGGTAAGAGCACCCGACTGCTCTTCTAGACTGCTCTTCCGAAGGTCCGGAGTTCAAATCCCAGCAACCACATGGTGGCTCACAACCATCCCTAACGAGATCTGACTCCCTCTTCTGGAGTGTCTGAAGACAGCTACAGTGTACTTACATATAAATAAATAAATCTTTTTTTAAAAAGTTATAAGAAATACAGTTATGCCAACCTCTAAAGTCCCCATAGTCTATAGCAGTCTCAACAATATTAAAAGTTCAAAATTCAAAGTCTCTTCTGAGATTCATCCAATCACTTAACTGTAATCCCCAGAGTAAGACAGGAAACCAGCTGGGCAAACTCCAAACTCTGTATTTCCATGCCAAAGCAGTCTTCAGATCTCCAACTCCTTTCTTACCTTTTTTGATTGCAACAAACTGCTATTCCTGAGCTGGTTCCACTCTCTGTTAGCAGCTTTCCTCAGAAGATATCCTATGGCTCTGGCATCTCAAAAATTTTGGGGTCTCCAAGTCCACTTCAGTGTTACAGCTTCTTGTTTCGATTTCTGGGATCCACACATGATTCTGGGCTCCTCCAAAGGGCTGGTGTCACTTCTCCAGCTCTGCCATCTGTAGCCCTCTAAATTCAAGTTGATCCACTCCATTGCAACTGCTGTTCTTAGCCATCATCCCATGGTACTGGCATCTCCAATATGCTGTGGTCTTCTGCTGCAAGTAGGCTTCACCAATAGTCTCTCATAGGCTCTCTTCATGGTGCCATACCTCAAATCCTTTGCATGGCCTCTTTAGTCCTGGGCCACAAACTACAACTGAGGCTGTACATTCACCAGTGGCCTTCCATAGACTCTCACAGTGCCAAGTCTCAGCTGCTCTTTATGACTCCTTCATGCCTTCAAAGCCAGTACCACCTGGGTGACTCTTACACATTACCAAGTCCAGCTGCAGCATGAAGTACAACCTTGGCTAGCTCTGAAACACAGCTTCTTTGTGCTCTCAGAAAACACTTCCCAGAATATTTTATCTCAGTGATGCTGGTCTCTTCTTAATCACCACTAATTTCTCTTTTTATTCGATATTTACTTTATTTACATTTCAAATGTTATCCCCTTTCCTAGTTTCTCCTCTGAAAACCCCCTATCCCCTCCCCTCTCCCCCTGCGCACCAACCCACCCACTCCTGCTTCCTAGCCCTGACATTCCCCTATACTGGGGCATACAACCTTCACAGGACCAAGGGCCTCTCCTCCCATTGATGACCAACTAGGCCATTGTCTGCTACATATGCAGCTAGAGCCATAAGTCTCACCATGTGTTTTCTTTGGTTGGTGCTTTAGTCCCAGGGAGCTCTGGGGGTACTGGTTAGTTCGTATTGTTGTTCCTCCTATGAGGCTGCAAATCCCTTCAGCTCCTTGAGTACTTTTTCTAGCTTCTTCATTGAGGACCCTGTGGTCTGTCTAATGGATGGTTGTGAGCATCCACTTCAATATTTTTCAGGCACTGGCAGAGCCTCTCAGGAGACAGCTATATCAGGCTCCTGTCAGCAAGCTCTTGTTGGCATCCACAATAGCGTCTGATGTTGGTGGTTGTTTATGGGTTACATCCACATGTGGGGCGGTCTCTGGATAGTCATTCCTTCAGTCTCCGCAATTCTTTCCATGGGTATTTTGTTCCCCTTTCTAAGAAGGATTGACATATCCACACTTTGGTCTTCCTTCTTCTTGAGTTTCATGTGTTTTGCCAATTGTATATTGGGTATTCCGAGCTAATATCCACTTATCAGTGAGTGCATATCATGTGTCACCACTAATTTCTTAGCTCCAGCTAACCAGCATCAATTGTCCCAGTAGTCTCCTTCTAGTCTTGACTATAAGGCCAGAGACACATGGCCAAAGCTGCAGAGTTCTACTGCTTGCAAAACTGGAACATGTCTCCCTTGTTCTATTACATTATCACTAGCTTCCTCTTTCCCTATTCCCTCACTGCCTAAACTCTGTCATTGATCTTGCTCTGTAGTTTGACCTTCAACTCAGAGATCTGCATGCCTGTCTCCTGGGATTAAAGGTGTGTAACTCCATGCCTGGATTTAAGCTTTTCTTCAACTAGAACTTGCTCTATTTGAGGCTGGCCTTGAACTCAGAGATGTGCTTGGCTTGCTTTGTCTCCTGGTATTAATGGTGTGTACTACCATGCCTGGATCTAAATTTAGCTGGGTAGGATCTTTCCCCAAAATCCCTTAATCTGTTCTCTCCTAGAGCACAGTATTAGGATCACTTCCTGGTGCTCCTTTAATACTTGAACTATGTATTTTATAGTTTTCCTTTCTCAGGTGGCTAAGTTTGTTTAAGATGCTCTTCATAAGACTTAACCAGAGAACAAAATATATGATGTGTTTCTGAGACATCCTTTGTCAATGCAATTAATCTGAGTCTCTTCACCTTAGCCTCAGGCAGACTCTTCAGACAATAGCAAAAAGTAGCCATATTCTTCACCAAAATATCACAAAACAGTGTCTAGGCCACATATTGACATTCTCCACTGAAACCTCTCAGGCCAGGTCCGCACAATTTAAATCATTCTCAGCAACAAAGTCTTCCATATTCCTACCAGGGAAACTCATTAAACCCCACTTAAAGCATTCCAATGCTTTCAAAATGCAAAGTCCCCAAATCCACATTCTTCTAAGCAAAAGCATGGTCTGGCCTATCACAGCAATACCTTAGTCCCCTGGTACTAACTTCTGTCTTAGTTAAGGTTTTACTGCTGTGAACAGATACCATGACCAAGGCAACTCTAACAAGGACAACATTTAGTTGGGACTGCCTTACAGGTTTAGAGGTTCAGTCCATTATCATCAAGGCAGGAGCATGGCAGCATCCAGACAGGCATGGTGCAGGAGGAGCTGAGAGTTCTACGTCTTCATCTGAAGGCTGCTCATAGAAGACTGGCTTCTAGGCAGCTAGGATGAGGGTCTTAAAGCCCATACCCACAGTGACACACCTACTCCAACAAGGCCACACTTCCTAATAGTGCTACTCCCTGGCCCAAGCATATACAGACTATCAATGTAACATATGTATTCAGGGACTAGTCATGTCTAATTCCTATTACAATAATTATCAATGGAGTGAAAGGACAGCTCAACTTTCACAATCCCTGCCTCAAAGGAGTAACACATATAGGATTCTTTGGGGATGCAAAAAATGGGTTTTTCTACTTCAATATAGAAAAAGTTGAATTCGCACATCTCCTTCAGTGGGGCAGGGGGTATGATGGCGTTGAATGTTTTGCATCCTCTCTCATGACTCGTGTCCTTTTGCCTACCTCTGTCTTTCCTTATTACCTAAAGCTACCTTCTCTTCGTCTCATTTATTAAATTTTTGGATTTTACCCACACTTCACCTGTTTGAGAGGAGTTACATAACCTGATACTTTTCTCTTTTATTCTCTTTTATTCCGTTTAGGGCTAATTCTATTCAAATAATTTTATTATATTTGAATAATTCTATTATAGTGTTAGTTAATACATAATTTGTATTACATCAGTTAATAATATAATTTATATTACTATCTAAAATAAAGTATGGTTTTCAGAAAAAAAAGGAACAAATTAAAATCTTTTAAAATATTGGTTTTTCTGACCTACAGCAAAAAAAATTGTGATTCTTCAGCAGTGGAGTCTTAATAGCCAGATGTGGTGTGGAACAAAGGATGTGGCAATAGCTTCTGTTGTTTTAGGTGCCACCGGGGCAGTGGTTCTCAACCTTCCTAACGCTTTAATTCAGTTCCTTGTGTTATGGTAACCTCCAACCACAAGATTATTCTCGTTGTTACATCATAACTGTGATTTGGCTAATGTTATGAATCATAATGTAAATATCTGATATGCAGGATATTTGATATGTGACCCCTGTGAAAAGGTCATTCAACCCTCAATGAGGTAGCAACCCATAGGTTAAGAACCACTGCTCTGAGGCCTCTTTAACCAGTAATTCGCAGTGCTTGGTACTGGGATTTTTATTTAATAAGTCGTGTCTTCTGAGAGCAGCAGCCTGGTCCACCCATGCAGGGTACCTCTGTTCAAACTCCTTTGTCTTCAAATTATATTTTAAAATTCGCTTGCATGCTAGTTGTTTGCTTTAAGGCTTCTTCATACATTCTATGTTTGGGTTGACCTATCACCTACTCTGCCCCAACCCACTCCCATGCCACCTCCCAGTTCTTTTATGTCATATGTGACCAGATGAGTTTTTAGTCCAAATAAGTCAAAGGAAGTAAAGTGACTTTTACCCCAGACCTCTGGTTGGTTTTCCAGGGACAGAAGTCTGCTTTACCCTGGGGGCAGCGATGAAAGCTGTAATGGGTGCTCCCATTTCTTTTCCTCTAGGAACTCCATGAAGCATTGAGAGAAAAACATCAAGAAGAATCAAGAGTCCTCTCTGCAGACTGTTGCTAGGCTACCTGTTCCCTCTCTAGCTGCAGTACTAAAAGCCCTCCTCCCTTTCTACTGGCGTCAGAAGCGAAGGGAGAACTGAAGGGTAGCAAGAGATGGAGTGCAGGGAGGGGCTGGCGGCCAGCAAAGCCCAGCTTCCTACTGAAGTACAGGGGCACTCAGTATCCCTCCGCTGCTCCCTCCTGTTCCACATCTCCAGACCACCTTCTCTCCATAGTCCCCCTCTCCAAAGCCCTCATAGACTCTAGATTTCAGCCATCTCACACACTGTTGTGGCACCCCCACCCTCCCAAAAAAGTGGCAGTGGTCTCTGGTTAGGGTGAACAGGGGTCTGCAGACGCCCACCGGTGCAACCCACCCCTCCAAGAGGAGTGGGGCTGTCTGGCCCCGCCCACTCCGAGTCGGAACTACAGTGGGTCCGGGAGGGGGCGTAGAGCCCCGTGCGCCGTATCCCTCCGCCCCCTTCCCGACACCCTCGAGGTGAGCTGTGCTTGCCGCATCCTGCGCAGCCCCTGCCTGTTTGGTGCAGAGACGTAGGGGCGGGACACGTCTCTGCCATTCCACTCGCGCGCAAACCGGTGGGGGTTCTGTGAGAGGATCCGCCAAGGAAAGAGATCAGCCGGGAGCAGGAGGGGGACGCGGGGGAGCCCGGAGACCTGGGCCGTGCTCCTGGCCAGGCAAGTGGAGGTGTGTCGAGGGCTCCGAGTGGTCGCACACTGAGGACCACTGCCTGGCCCTGACAGTCCAGTGGAGGCCAGCAGGATGCGGCCTCCCTGGAGTGTGCGTGGTGCTCGGAAACCCCAGGCGGTGGGGAGGAGGAAGCGGGAACCCGAACCGGGCCCTGGGTGCAGGGTGGCAGCCAGAGTGTCTTGTGTCTGAGGGTCTGGAGGCCTGCAGAGCAGATGGCCTGGCAGCAGACTCCCCCCCCCCCCCCCGGGCCCTTCTTGGTGTTTGGGCCCTGCAAGGATTGTGGGGGAGGCGCCTATGGGAGAAATGGCGGCGCGGGAGCTGGGGGTGGTGCCCCTTGGAGGTTGCTGTTCATGGGTTGGAGGCAGGTGACCAACTCTGGTGATGGTTCAGCTGTTTGGTGAGTCTACCTTTCTACCTGGGCCCTTATTCCAGAAAGGGATCCATGTGCCCTGCATCGTGGGTGCTGTCTCTTCCCACAGACTCCTGCTTGGTGGCAAAGTCTCTTGTCAGGGTGGTAGAGGTAGTGTATTCTGGGGAGGGTGAAACATCATTAGAGGGGCGATTATGAAGACGTCAGAACATAAGAATGAAAAGTTCATCTGCCTTCAATACAGGATTGTTTTATTGCCCTCTGTATTTAGACTCCTGTACCTAATTTACTGCAAGGAATTGGTCAAAATAAGGAGTTGGTCATATATACAGAACTCCTAACTATATAAATATTATGACATTGTCCTATCTTTTATATTCAGGATCCATTTTCTCAACATTTCACGTTGAACATTTGTTTTAATGTTCGAATGGACTTAAAGTAAAGGAGAACTTTTTGTGCAGGTGGGTGTTCAATTTAGAATATTTGAAATCACTATTGGAGTTAAATGTCTCTTTCTGGGACCCCCATATATCATCCCCAACTTTTTGTTGTCCCTCATTGTTTTATACAGCAGCAGTACTGGGGCGGGATGCAGTTTCTGAAGGTGGCCATTTGGGTCACACATGGGAGGTGATGGAGATCATGTACTTGGTTCCTAATTCTTTAACAGGTGTTTGAACTTGGGTTTTGGAAATCTGCCCATAAACCTATAATTTTATACCATGGTCAACTTTTTTTTTTTTTATATTTTCCTCAATATCTTTTGCTTTCTATATAGGTCGACTCTTCTCCAGCCAGAGGACTCTTCTTCAGTGGGAAGAATAGCATCTCTCGAGGATCCTGCTTTGTGGTAAGACTGGCATTGATAGCACGTGAGGCAAGATCTAGCTATACAAGGGGAGGCTGGTATTTCAAACATGACCTTGGAATTATTGTTTTCATTAGCTTCCCTGCCTTTTTCCCAAATATAGTTGTATGTGTTCCACTATCTACTTTTATACCTTGTATTTTTTCTTCAGACAAAGAAATTTAGTCCCTGAATGGGAAAATGCATGACTTTACCATTAGGAGGATGCATATTAAGTCAGATTACAGGTCTTGAGCACATCTGAGGGATAGTTAGGGCAGGGCTGACAACATGTGGGAGACATTTAATAACCCTGAGTATACAGAAACATGTGCTGTGAACCTTTCCAGGGGAGTTCTGTCAATCCTTTTAGTGGGATTGTTGTTGTTGTTTCTGTGTTGCCTTCTGCCTCTGCCTTTTTTATCCATAAACCTGTTTCTTTCTAGGTTCTTGTAGAGCAATGTCTCTCAACCTGTGGATTGTGACCCCTCTGGGGCTAGGGGTAGGGGATCAAATGATCTTTTCATAGCAGTTACATATCAGACATGCTGCACATCAGATATTTACATAACAGTCCATAACTGTAGCGAAGTTACAGTTATAAAGTAGCAATGAAAATAATTTTATGATTTAGGTTCAATACAATGCAAGGAACTCTTTTAAAGGGTCGTAGCATTAGAAAGGTTGAGAACCGCTGCTGTGGAGACTTAGAAGTAGTTGTTCACTTAGAAGGTAAGCAAGAGAACAAGACTTTATTAGGGTTCTAGTTGAATTTGAATGTGAGCATGAACCCACACAGATGAAACCAGATCTTACCTTGGCCCCAAGGTTTTCCAGCTTTCCAACTGTTGCTGCTCTCACATTCATTACAGAGAGTGGGAGGCCAGTGAGCAAAGATTGTATCAATAGATAATGAGCGGCTACTGAGTCAGAAAATGTAAGGAGAAGCCATAAGAGAACAGGGTATGAGGAAGTGGTAAGATTCATGGAGATACAAGTTTAGGTCAGTTTGTTAAATACTCAAAATTCTAATCCCATGTGTATTTTTGTCCATAGTTCTGCCTCTGAAGCCAGTTGGGTGGCTTTTCAGCAGTGGAAGTGAGGAAGGAGGAATTAATCCCATCACATCAGCGCACTTTAGTGAAGCCTTTCTGAAAACCTGTAAGTACCTGATGGTGTATCCCAGTATGGGACCAAAGGGGCTGGGTGCTCCTTAGCTTCTCCCACCCCAGCTATCTGTTGTGTATGGTGGAGAGAGAAGAATGGTCTGGATGCAAATACACAAGAAGTCAAACGAGATAGCAGAGTCTACTACTAATCTGTACCTTCAACCCCTAAGTCAAATCTCCTTTCATGTCCTTCTGTGTAGCTATCTGTATAAACGACCAAAGCTGGAGGACACTCAAAGTCTTTCTTTTTCCTACCTTAGGTCTTTCTCCACTGGTAGACTTGGATTGGGAGAAGATTGCTTTCAACGGGTCTGCCTTTGGAAATCATCGTCTTCTCCCTAACCTGAGTGTGTCTTTAATTTGTCCCTATCGTTGATAAGAGACTGTATGTCAAAAAAGGGGAATTTCTTAACGACTGAAGTGACAGTTGTCTTGGACTCTTTCTGCCAAGTTTATCTCTGACTAAGTTAACAAGTATAAAGATACCAGCCCGGAACAAACAGAGAACTAAGGATAAGACTCGACAGGTGTATATAACTGTGCTTCAACCATGACTGGTTCAAAGAATAAGGCTAGGGCACAGGCTAAACTAGAAAAAAGGGCAAGTGCACAAGCCAGAGCTGTGGCAGAGAGGGAGGCTGCTAATGCCAACCGAGGTGCAGGCAAAAGCCGGGACAAAGGGAAAGGTAAGGCAGGGTCTAAATCAGATGCAGTGGCAGAGGTGAAGGCAGGGTCTAAGGGAAAGGTAGTTGCTGAGACAAAAGAAGGAGCGAGACCAGAAGCCAAGACTCTTGTGAAAGGCACCTCAGATTTCAACCATAGGACTGAGAACAAGTTTGCTAGATCCACACGTAAAGATAAGCCCAGTAGTGATAACTGGTTCTGGACTGGAGAAGATTCTGGTATTAATTCCTGGTTCTGGAAGGGAGAAGAGCTTAGTAATAATTCTGTTGCTAAGTGTGAAAATAAACCTAGTACTAGTACCCAGGCTCGTGCTGAGGAGCCTGCACCTAGGACCAGCCACAAGTCTAGGTCAGGTGCTGAGGAGGAGGAGGAAGAGAACGTTATTGGGAACTGGTTTTGGGAAGGCGATGACACTGGTTTTGATACTGATCCTAAACCTGTGTTCAAAATAGTTAAACCTCAGCCAGTGGATGAAATTAATGAAAAAGATAGGCCAAAGGACTGGTCTGAGGTAACTATATGGCCCAAAGCTCCTGCTGTAACTCCAGCAGTGTTAGGTTATAGATCCCAGGATTCATCTGAGGCAAGGTCCTCTTCATATATTGTTCTGGCCTCAAATGAAGAGGAAACTTCAACAGCCTGTACTAAGAATACTCGTTCAAGCCTACCGTCTATACCTGAGTATCCATTTGGTTCTGATCCTTGCATCCAGACCTTAGATGAAATTAGACAGCAAATCAAGATCAGAGAAGAGAATGGCATCAAGCCCTTCGCTTGCCCTTGCAAACTGGAGTGCTATTTGGATTCTCCGGAATTTGAAAAGCTTGTTAACATACTTAAGTCAACTACTGATCCTCTTATTCATAAAATAGCACAGATTGCAATGGGTATACATAAGGTTCATCCGTTTGCCCAGGAATTCATTAATGAAGTGGGCGTGGTGACACTTATTGAAAGCTTGCTCAGTTTTTCTTCCCCTGAGGTTAGTATAAAGAAGGCTGTTATTACTCTGAATTCCTCCGGGGATGACAGATACAACAAGGTTGAATTTCATGTTAAGCATATGTGTAAAGAAACTGTATCTTTCCCCTTGAACTCACCTGGCCAGCAATCTGGATTAAAGATAATAGGACAGCTGACTACTGAGTCTGTCCATCACTACATTGTAGTCAGCTACTTTTCAGAGCTTTTCCATTTGCTGTCTCAGGGAAATCGTAAGACTAGGAATCTTGTTTTGAAAGTATTTTTGAATATGTCTGAAAATCCCAAGGCAGCCAGAGATATGATAAACATGAAGGCATTAGCAGCATTAAAACTCATCTTTAACCAAAAAGAGGCAAAAGCCAATCTTGTTAGTGCTGTGGCCATCTTTATTAACATAAAGGAGCATATTAGAAAGGGCTCAATTGTAGTAGTCGATCACTTGAGTTACAATACTCTTACAGCCATATTCCGTGAAGTTAAGGGGATTATCGAAAGAATGTAAAGAGACCCAGAAATTAAAGAGAACACTGAACAGTGTCCAAAATTTGATTGGCTATACATGCCCAAAGAGTTTTGCATAATATTTTGGTAATTACTGCTCACACATTTTTGTCTTAACATCTTTTACATATTATTACCTGTGGCAGGTTCTAGCTCAAAGCTAGACCATTTTTGATGTATCAAATAAATATTAACATCTTGAGATAAAAAAGTTTATTGATTTCTATCTTATCTAGATTAGCAGATTTTTAACATTTTACTTAAGGAAACTGTGATCCAACTGTCAGAAGTCCAGTGTCTTGAGGATTAGTATCTGCTTAGATCTGTTTGTGGCTCCAGACAGCAAAAGAGAACCTCCTGGTCTTGTAATCTAGTTACAGAAATAAGGCATATGCAAATAAAGATATCTGATGGTACTTACACTGTGTGTTTGTGTATATGATATATACATCTATATGCCTATTGCCAAACGTGCACTCTTGTTTCAAAACGGAGGGAGGTTACTATATGCTATTAAATATAAGAGTGATTTCTATTTTCCCCCTTTATCCAACTATATCAAACATTTCATTACAGAATACAAAATGGCCCTGAATTACACAAAACTACAGTATATTCATTTTAAAATTTACTTTTATAAATAAAATTCAAATTTTAGACTATTTTATCTGTCACGTCAAACAAGAAAAAGGTAAGCATGAAAAGGAAGTATTTTATTAGTTGCCATCACACACTTAGATTGGCATATTTTACAAGTTTTATTCCTTTTATGGTGATCCTGTGAGCTAGTTAGCTCATATTTTTATTATCTCTTATTCTGAGCATTTCCCAATCATAATTATAACCAATAAGTGCTTTTCCCTAGCTCTTCACAGCACAGGGGGCACAGGTGGCTTTTCTCCCACTAGAACCAATCTCACTATACCACCTTGACACCCATTCCCCCTTTTAGGTGATAGCCTTCACAGCACAGAGATTCTTGGGTTTAGTAGCAGTTTAATTTTCTGTTAGATAATGTCCCCTACCAGATTAACAAGTTTTGTCTTCCTCCAAGTTTATGTTGACTAGTCATTTTTCTGGCTAGAGACCAGATGGAATGTCTGAAATGAATATATGTACTTTACTAGGCAGTATCTGAGAAACCAGTCTCCAAAACTTTATTGTGTTAGTGAGATGTAGATATAGGAGTCAAAGAAAGTGAAGCTTGAGCCTATCTTTCTATGTGTACTTTTTTTTCAAAGAGCCAGAATCATTCTGTACATGTTTATAGCATACATTAAAAAACTAACTTTTTTCATTTTCCCTTGCAAAATCATAACCAGTATTTTAAATGAATCATGATTTATTTACATATCACATGAAAGGCTATATGTTTCTGATCTGCAAGCCCATCTTCTGTATTTCAAGTTTGTTTCAATAATTTATTTCTTTATTCACTTTATATCCGGACCACAATCCCCCTTCTTTTCCGAGTCCCACCCTTACAAACTCTTAGCCTCACTGCCCCTCTCCTACTGAAGGGGAGCCACCACCCTGGGACATCTAGTCCCAGCAGGACTAGGCACATCCTCTCCCACTGAGGCCCAACCAGCCAGTCCAGGTAGGGGAAGGAGTATCCACAGGTAGGCAACAGAGTCAGAGATAGCTCCCACTCCAATTGTTATGGGGCCCATATGAAAACCAAGTTGCATATTTGCTACAAAAGTGTAGGGTTCCTAGATCCAGCCCTTGTATGCTCTTTAGTTGGTGGTTCAGTCTCTGTGAGCCCCTATGGGCCCAAATTAGTTGACTGTTGGTCTTCTTGTGGAGTCCTTATCCCCTCCTCGCCCAATCCTCTCCCCCTACCCTTCCACAATACTCCGCAAGCTCAGCCTGATGTTTGACTACGGGTCTCTGCATCTGTCTCCATCCGCTGCTGGGTGAAGCCTCTTAGGAGACTGTTATACTAGGTTCCTGTCTGCAAGCATAGCAGAGTATCATTAATAGTGTCAGGGGTTGTTTCTCTCCCATGAGATGGGACTTAAGTTGGGCCACTCATTGGTTAGCACATCTTTTAGACAGGACAAATTTTGGGTTGAAGATTTTGTGGGTGGATTGATGTCTCTCTCTCCCTCCACTGAAAGTCCTGCCTGGCTGCAGGAGGTGGCCACTTCAGTCTCTAAATCCCCCTCTGGTAGAAATCTCAGCTAGGCTCACCCTTGGTATTCAGAACTTTATTGTGTAAGATATAGGTGTAGGAGACATAAAGAAAGTGAAGCTAGATCCTATTTTTCTGTGTATACTTTTTGAAAGAGCCAGAATCATTCCATATACTGTTTTATAGCATGCATTCAGAAAACTGCTTTTATGTTTCCTTACAAAATCATAACTACAATATAAAGTGAGTCATAATTTATTCACATTGTACATGAAAGGCCAAATGGTTCTCATAGGCAATCCCATCTTCTGTATTTCAACATTCTAAGATTGAGAATAAACTTAACCAGAGAGATTTAGGCCCAGAACTGCAACTTCAGGAATATAGGAAGAGAACCCCAAGGTGAGAGGTAGTTGTTGCATCCTAAAGATGGTGTTTTTCTAGAAGCCTGTTTTTCTCAGAAAGTTTCTCAGCCTGCTGAGGGTGTGCTTGATTTCTCCAGTGCTCCTGATAGAAATTACAGTCCCCACTCTGACATAATAGGGAAAAATCCTTACATGAATTCCTTGCTTTACTATGGTCAGTCAAGAACTAAATCCTATCTTAAGTAGTACTATTTGAAACGTGCTACCCAACTATGGTATGAACATTTTCCCAAGTTATTTTATGTCTTTTGTATGTAGTATGGTCTTCTAGTTTATATTTTTGCATAGTGTACAAATTTATTCATTTCAAAAATTAAGAATACAATATTCACTAACTTGCCTTTTCCTCTGATCTGATATCCCTACAAATTAGTATATAATCTACCGCAAGCCTTTTTTTTACTAGATATTTTCTTTATTTACATTTCAAATGCTATCCTGAAAGTTCCCTACCCACCCACTCCCACTTCTTGGCCCTGGCATTCCCCTGTACTGGGGCATATAAAGTTTGCAAGACCAAGGGGCCTCTATTCCCAATGCTGGCCGACTAGGCCATCTTCTGCTACATATGCAGCTAGAAACACGTGCTCTGGATGTACTGGTTAGTTCACATTGTTGTTCCACCTATAGGGTTGCAGGCCCCTTCAGCTCCTTGGGTACTTTCTCTAGCTCCTCCACTGGGGAGCCTGTGTTCCATCCAATCGATGACTGTGAGCATCCACTTCTGTATTTGCCAGGCACTGGCATAGCCTCACAAGATACAGCTATATCAGGGTCCTTTCAGCAAAATTTTGGCTGGCATTATGCAATAGTGTCTGCATTTGGTGGCTGATTATGGGATGGATCCCCGGGTGGGGCAGTCTCTGGATGGTCCATCCTTTTGTCTTAGCTCCAAACTTTGTCTCTGTAACTCCTTCCATGGGTATTTTGTTCCCTAATCTAGGGAGGAATGAAGTATCCAAGCGTTGGGTCTTCCTTCTTCTTGATTTTCTTGTGTTTTGCAAATTGTATCTTGGGTATTCTAGGTTTCTGGACTAATATCCACTTATCAGTGAGTGCATATCAAGTGACTTCTTTTGTGATTGGGTTGCCTCACTAAGAATGATATCCTCCAGATACATCCATTTGCCCAAGAATTTCATAAATTCATTGTTTTTAATAGCTGAGTAGTACTCCATTGTGTAAATGTACCACATTTTCTGTATCCATTCCTCTGTTGAGGGACATCTGGGTTCTTTCCAGCTTCTGGCTATTATAAATAAGGCTGCTATGAACATAGTGGAGCATGTGTCCTTCTTACCGGTTGGGACATCTTCTGGATATATGCCCAGGAGAGGTGTTGCTGGATCCTCCGTTAGTACTATGTCCAATTTTCTGAGGAACCACCAGACTGATTTCCAGAGTGGTTGTACAAGCTTGCAATCCCACCAACAATGGAGGAGTGTTCCTCTTTCTCCACATCCTCACCAGCATCTGCTGTCACCTGAATTTTTGATCTTAGCCATTCTGACTGGTGTGAGGAGGAATCTCAGGGTTGTTTTGATTTGTATTTCCCTGATGATTAAGGATGTTGAACATTTTTTCAAGTGCTTCTCAGTCCTTCAGTATTCGTCAGGTGAGAATTCTGTGTTTAGATGGCATGTGCTTTGATGTGTGTATGTACAATGATAGGCATGCCCGTTCAGCTCTAAGGTTGATGTTGGGGATCATCTTCAGTTGCTTTTCCACTTGATTCAAGGAGTCATAGTCTCTTCATCAAGAGAGAACCTGCTGGTAGGTCTAGTTATGGCAGCAACCATGCTCTGGGCATCACCTACTTCCACCTTCCAAGGCTGGAATTACAGGTGGGCTGCCATGCCTAACTGGCATTTAAGTAAGTTCTGAGGTTCCAAACTCTGGGCCTCACCCTTAAGCAGCACATGCTTTAACCACAATTGCTATATTACACAGCCCTCAATTACTATAGCTTGATAATGTCATGAAATGAAGCAATATTATTTTTCTAACACTGCTTTTTGAGGTTGTTTTATTCTTCCTGGTGATTTCTCATATGAATTTTAGACTTATTTTGACAATTTATGCAGAATTTCCAGCTGTGATTTAATTAGTATAGCCTTGAGTCAATAGGTGAATTTTAACAGGAGTTGGCATCTAAGAATAGTAAATATTCTGGCCCATAAACAGAATATTACTCTCTGCTTCCTTAGGTTAATTTCTCTCATCAATTTTTTTTTTTGCAGTTTTTTAGACAAAATGCTTTTTAGAAGTTACAAATATTGTTTCATATAGAATGTATCACATGTCATTTTATGGGACATTTGGTGATGAGCATTTATGGGATTTTTGTCTGTGAGAGTTGAGTACACAGTGAGTATCCTTGTTCATATTTGTATATCTCAAAGAAAAGTTATGCATATGGAAACATTTATAAGGAAGAAAGGGACTAGTGTGGATGGAGGAGAAATAAGAGGGGAAGTAGTATAAAAATCTAGAAATTGTCAAAGAATAAAATCCATTAATTAAATAAAAAATATGTAATTTAAGTGATGAGTTGAACCAGAGCCATCTGTATGACCATGGGCTTAGGGGGTCACGAAACCAAACTAGTAATGATGAGTGTCAAAAATACATGGCAGAATGGGAGGTTAGCAGAGCTGAGAAGGGGATTAGAGTTAGTTGAAGCTCAGAGATAGAATGCATTGTACACATATGTTATTTAATTAGCAAAGATAAAAAAGAACAAAATTTAAAATATGGCCTTTGTCATAGTGAGTGTTTCATTAATTGGGGCTGGCTAATACTTTCAGAAGGTTAGTCCAGTATCATCCTGGTGGGAAGCATGACAGCTTCCACCATGACATGGTGCTGGGGAAGGAGTTGAGTGCCTCATCTTGATCCAAAGGCAGCAGAAGGAGTTTGAAATTCTACATAGAGTATAAAGATTGCAAAGCCCACCCCCACAGTGCCACACCTACTCCAACAAGGCCATACAGCCTAATAGTGCTACTTCCTGTGGGCCAAGCATTCAAACCCATGAGTCTATGGGCACCAAACCTATTCAAACCATCACAGTTTTAAAAAACAAAAGGGTGATATAATGCATGGCTTCTAAACCCACATTTATTCAACAAACCTCCCAGTGCAGGGGCTGGATACTTCCTTCTGAGTTGTTCCAAATGTAGACCTTTGTGACTTTTCTTGTTTGCCAATCAGAAAAAGGTGATAAGACCCTAGGGCTGAAGTCATCACCTACCTGTGGCATGGTAGGGAGAAATCAAGCTGGACTTGAGCTGAAAATGTCCATGTGGCCAGCTAGATTTCAGTGCCAGAGGTTCTATTTGGGCTGTTGAGGAGAAAAAGTATCAATGCTTTTAATCAGCTGTGAGCCATATAAACTTCAATGGCAACCTAACAAGAAAGATGTGCCCACTGATACCATAGTAACACAACCTCAAAAAAATAAAAATAAACCAACCGGTCTCTAATTGAATTTGAGGCCTGTGCCAGAGGAGAGAATGAATTCCTTGTACTGTAACTCAATACAGTCCCATAGCTGAGGAGGTCTTGGGCTTTGGGAGGGAACTTACTATTGTTCTAAAACCTAAATTGGTATGCCTCAAATTACCTTCTAAATATCTATGATTATACCCATAGGCAAATGCTATTCTCAGCCTATGCTTTACAGAATGGCAGTAAATGCAGCCTCATGGCTGCTCAAGGTGATGGGAAGAAGTGACAGTTGAGTGCTCAGCCTGAAATGGGATATTTATAGTATCTCTTCGAAGGCTCAGAGAATAGTGTGGAAGAAGGGACAAAAATGTAATAGCCAGAAGACAGAGAGACAGGCTGTGAAATGGTATCTTCTGGGCATGATTCAGCCATAAGAATGGGGCTGTTAGGCCAGGCAGTGGTGGCACACGCCTTTAATCCAAGCACTTGGGAGGCAGAGGCAGGTGGATTTCTGAGTTCGAGGCTGGCCTGGTCTACAGAGTGAGTGCCAGGACAGCCAGGGCTACACAGAGAAACCCTGTCTTGGAAAACAAACAAAAAAAGAATGGGGCTGGCAGTA
Organism: Mus caroli; assembly: GCF_978045245.1. Classification (NCBI taxonomy): domain Eukaryota; kingdom Metazoa; phylum Chordata; class Mammalia; order Rodentia; family Muridae; genus Mus; species Mus caroli. The sequence goes on along the minus strand of NW_028227260.1, from coordinate 34,616,006 downwards.
ATCAACCCTGTGTTACAGGGAAGGGCTTCTGGGGTTGGAGTTGCAGTTGCTGAACTATTGGCTACTAACTAGCTGATTGTGGGAGAGGAGCAACATTGCCTTCAGTTGGATACTCAGAGATACGCCCATCAAGGTCCAGTGAGCACCCTCCGAAACCATGTTCGTGTAATCAAGGCTGGTTAAACTCAGTGACTGACAAACCAAACCAAATGACATGAATGTGAAAAGGAGACTTGTAGGGAAGGGAGGGGAACTGATGGTCGGAGAGCAATGGAATGTGAGGGTAAGAGGAACGAGTTTCTTATATCCATATAAGACATTGTCAAAGAAATTGTTTAATGAAAATCGAATTTAAAAAGTATTTTCTTGACTTGGCTACATGGATCATCCCATGAAAACACTTTGAAAGACTGGTGACCAAAGTTGAATTCCTGGAACCTGTTAGGGAAAGAGAGACCTGACTTCCAAAGGCTGTCCTCTGGCCTATGCTCACATACCTGGCACACATGTGCCCACACATATACACACATCTCATCACACACACACACACACACACACACACACACACACACACACACACACACTACTACTACTACTACTACTAAGCTAAGAAAAAGAAACTGTCTTTACTCAGTAATTGGAAAAAGCAACATATCATTATAAGCATTTAAAAATATTTTGATCAAAAGATAAAGAACTGGGCCTCAAAGAGAATGAGTAACATGGTCAAAGCAATAAAGAATCATTTTCTAAATAGGACAAATATTTTTGTCTCTTTGGGCTTTATATTTTATTCCATTAAATTATATACCTACTATTGGTTTTAATTATTCTGTCTCATAGCTTGTTTTAGTACAAAACCAAGTGCTTCTTCATTGTGCTTCTTCTGACTGACAATCAGAACTATGTTGTATTGTTCTTAGTTGATAATTCTTTTTGTTCTTCATACTGAACCCAAGGTCATGAGTATTTAGGCAAGCATTCTACCACCGAGGCACATATCTAGCCAGTTATTTTCTTCTTTAGTGGGATCTTGCTCTCACTTAACTTAAAGGAATAAAGACAGACAGACAGAGGGCTGTCTCTCCCTTTCCACAATTATATCATTTAAAACATTTGGCAAAACAAAAATGATGTTGAAAACCATATATAATTTAATTGTGAGACTTATTTTTCTGTCCCTGATTCTAAAAACTGTCCAATATATGATGTTGGAACATGATCCATAAATGATTCTGTATGAGATTGCTGAGAGCTCGTGAGAAAACTCCAAGCAAAAGAATTGTAACCTCTAATTCTCTATAGTGTGGGCTGTTCCTGGAATGTGCTTTGGTTCTCCTGCCAGGTATAGTAAATAGGAGTGAGTTTGCTTCAGATTATCCATCATCTACTCTTTTTGATTCAGATGTTTCCAAGCATGGGTTGCTCTTGTGACTGTATACAGCCTAAACTCCATGTGACCTTGCTCATGACCTTGCCTGGCCCTGAAAATACCCTCAGAATATAAATTGTCTGATGCCCTGAATAAAGTTGGCTATTGCATGAGACTTTCATCTGCTTCATCTTAGGCTCCAGTCTCCCACGGTTATGCTACCAACTAGAGTGGTAACAGTATGGGACTGGAGAGATGACTCAGCTGTATCTATACTGCTTTTACAGAGAACTGAAGTTTATTTTCTAGTACCCAGTTCATATGGCTCATGAACCTGTTTCTCCAGCCCCAGAGCATCTGATGCCCTCTTCTAGCCTCCTGTGGGTACAACTACTCAAGTGTATATACCTCCCATATGGACACATGCACATATACAGAATGAAAGATAAGAATAGATGGTGTCAAGAACACCCGGAGAACAAGGCCCACAGAATCAACTAAGCAGGGCTCATAGGAGCTCACAGAGACTGAAGCAGCAATCATGAAGCCTGCTTGGATCTGTACCAGGTCCCCTGTATATATGTTATGGTTGTTGGCTTGGTGTTCTTGTGGGACTCCTAACAGTGGGAGTCAGAGTGTGTCTCTGACTCTTTCACTTGCTTTTGGAATTCTTTCCCTCCTACTGGGTTGCTACATCCAGGCTAATACTATAACTTGTCTTATTGTAAATTGTTCTGCCATGCTCAGTTGAGATCCCTGAAGGGTAACAGAGGACCTGTGATAAAGGAGAGGGGCGAGGGGGAGGGACTGAGGGTTAAAGGGAGAGGAAATTGCAGTCAGAATGTATTGTATGAGAGAAGAATAAATAAAAATAAGAATAGATATTTTTACATGCCTGATACAATGCTTGTTGTCCACACTTGATAGATTGAGAAAGATTGACTGAAGTAATGAAGATTTAATAACATAGCATTGAAAAGAAAGGTGTTCTTCATGATGAAAAAGGTTTGTGAATTTAAAACTGAGGTTTGTGGAAGGTAAAAATTAAGTAATGAGGATATACCAGCTAGCCATTTAGTCTTCTAGAATGGTAAAAAGTATGAACATGATTCTGTGTGAACATCTGCTCAGGCTGTTCTCTGTTGAGAATTCAGGTGGAATTCTGATAGGTCTGACTTTATATGTTACTTGGTCTTTTTCCCTTGGAGCTTTTAATATCCTTTTTTCATTCTGTATGTTTGGTGTTTTGATTCTTGTGAGCCAAGGAGAATCCCTTTCATGGCCCAGTGTATTTGCTGCTGTCTAATGCTTCTTGTACTTTGAAAGGCATCCCCTTCTTCAGGTTAGAGAAATTTCCTTCTATGATTTTGTTGAAAATATTTTTTCAGCCTTTGACCTGGGTTGTTTTCTTCCTCTGTTCCTATGTTCTTAGATTTGGTCCTTTCATAGCTTCCCAGATTTCCTGGATGTTTTGTACCAGGATTTATTCTTTGACTAAGGCATATATACTTTCTTCTGCTGTCCTTTTAATGTCTTTCTCTTTCATCTCTTGTATTCTGCTGGTGAGGATTGCCTCTGAGGTTCCTGACTGTATTCTTAAGCTTCTTTTTTTTTTATTTTCAGATTTCTCTCAGTTTTAGTTTTCTTTATTTGTTCTATTTCTAAACCTTCAAGTCTTAACTGTTTTAGTCATTTCCTTCCAGTGTTTATTTGTGTTTTCATAGATTTCTTTAAGGAATTTACCAGTTTCCTCCTTAAAGGACTCTCCCATCTTCATAAAAGCTATTTTAAGGTCCTTGTCTTGTGCTTCAGCTATGACAAATTTCTCATGGCCTACTGTAGGAGGGTTTCTGGGCTCTAGTGGAGACATATTGTCCTAGCTGTTATATGTGTTTTTATGCTAGCATCTAGGCATCTGGGTTTGGGATGATTCTAACTCTAGGTGCTGATATCTGGTCTTGTCCTTTTGGGTGGTGGGTGTTTTGTTTCTTGGTTTCTGTTAACTTCACTGGCTTTTAGGAGTGTGGGCACTGTGTTTTGCCTGGTAGGGAGTTCTTCTGGGATCCTGTTAGGTGTGGCCACTGGGATTTCTGGTAAAATGTGTTTCCAGATGTTGGGACCTAACACCTAGGAATGGGGATGGGCTAGGTGGGAGAGTTTGAGAGGTCCACCTGAGGAAGAGAACGGGGCATGCCACCAGAATCTGTTTAGTTCCCTGGGAATTAGGACAAAGAGTGCAGAGAGACCACAATAGGTAGGCTACAACAGAGCTGAGGATGAGAATTGGGGATGGAATTTGGAGGAGAATAGAGAAAGTGAAGACTTGAAGCTCACCTTTCTGCTTCATTGGCCTACTTGCTTCTCTGGCACGCTCGCTCGGCTGGTAGGTTCTAAGGTTATTTCTGCCAGAATTGGGGGTTGGGATAAGAGGATGAGAGGAGAAGAAGGTTGCAGGATCTGTCAGATGGGAGCAAAGAGGAGGGGCTGGCTCCAGCAGGTGGTGCTTCAGAGTTGGGAGTGAGACTGGGGGATTGGATTGGAAGGAGAGGAGAGGTGAAGATATGCAGTTAGGCTGCCTGCTTCCATGCCCAAAGTCCAGATACTTTCATACATTATTAATAGTGCTATAGACAAATACCATCATTTTAAAGTTCAAATGAGCAACAGTAACTAGCATCTAATAACTTATTTATAGGGTCATATATAGGTTAAGCTGGAGGTTGGGCTAAGTCCCTTACAGGCAGAATGACTGTGTTGGGTGGTAGATGTGAACCACAAACTAGACACTGGTTCCTCTTAAGCTTCAATAAGATCCAATATCCAATTTGTGTCACATCAGACTTTTTGCCCTTATTTTTCCTATGTTGTGACATCCCAATCAGAAGTTTTGTATATGTTCAAAACCTAGCACTATTTTTTAGTTATCTGCATACCTTTGCTATTAAGTATGGTACACATGCAGGGAATTGGATTTCACACAAAGCCAAGCAAGCTTCCTGGATTGAAGAGGAACAGATAAGAGTTTAAGGCGACAAAGCATTTGGACAGTGATACCAGAGAGAAACTCTAGAGACATGCAGAAAGATCCCCATGGGAATTCAGCAAAGCACTGCTAGCTACCCATTTGTGACAAACATTCTAAAAGTCAGGGAGGAAATGGCTTTCAAGTACTCCAATTGTGAATTCTTATTCTCCCATAAAAATTCAAAATTCATGGTGAAACAATATAAATGCTTGTGAAATCTGTGCACACCCCCACATAATGTTTATAACTTACACAAACGCACGTGCATACACACATACACACACACACACACACACACACACCCCTTATAAAAGGGAGAATCCTGTATCTGCTGGTGGTATTAATCAGATCTTCTAGACTCAGGGGTCAGGCTCGGAGAATTACCTTGTCCGCATTATTGAGTTGCTTTGGGGACAAATGTAACATCTGGCCAGATCAAAGCTTTTCTTCATATCTTCATGATCTTCTTCAATTAAATGTTTTTGTTGCTGGATTCGTTGACTCTTTATCTTTAACCTTTTGTTCCCCTAATAGAAGTTGTTTGCCTTGTGCTTATTATGACATTTACATAAGTATCTTTTAGCTGGAGCGTGAGAAACGGTTCAGTGCCTAAGAGCGTGTGTATCTCTTGCCAGAGGCCTGGGTTCCTTTCCAGTGTCCACGATGTGGCTCACAATCATCTGTAACTCTAGTCCCAAGGGATATGACACCCTCTTCTGGCCTCCTTGGACATCAGGCAAGCCCATGGTATTCAGAACACTCATACACATAAAATAAAACAATGAAATATAAACAAAAAGTCTTAGGCTTTTATTTTAACTCACATATAATGTATATTTTGATGTAAAAATTTATCTTTTAGTATTGTATACCTCCAACAAATTATTGCAGCTATTATTAATTTTTAATAGTTTTGTCTTTTAATTTTCTTATTAAAGGTTTAAGTGATTTATGTACTACTATAGCAGTGTTATAAAGTTCTAATTAAATATATGTAATTAATGTTACCAATGAGTTTTATCTTTTCATTTTACAGATTAAATTTTTTTCTTTGAAAATGAGCAAACTTCAGTAGTTTTCACAAATTAGATCAAGTGGTGATGAACTCATAAGCTTTCTTATGTCTAAAAAAAAACCCTCTCTTTTTTAATAGCTGAATTTTGCCCTTGCTCGATGAAGAATTTATGCAGTTTGAGTATATTATCACACTTGTTCCTGGCATATCACTTTTTGTTGAAGTCTGCTGGTTGTTTTAATTCCCTCACATATGATTTATTTCTTTCCTCTTGTTCTTTTCTAGTTTCTCACTCTGTATTAGTTTTTGATTGTTCTCTATTTTCTTGTTCTTTGTGGATCTACTGGAGAACGTTGACTTTCCAATACCTGAGTAATTATCTTCACAGGTATTATTTCCCTTACTGGACTGTAGCTATTTCTCTTATTTTACCATCTGTAATTTAAATATTAGCAGTAGTGTCGTTTTTTTTAAATTTCTTTAGATTTTTTAAATTAGGTATTTTCTTCATTTACATTTCCAATGCTATCCCAAAAGTTCCCCATACCCTCCACCCAGCTCTCCCCTACCCACCCACACCTACTTCTTGGCCCTGGTGTTCCCCTGTACTGGGGCATATAAAGTTTGCAAGACCAAGGGGCCTCTCTTCCCAGTGATGGCCGACTAGGCCATCTTCTGATACATATGCAGCTAGAGACACGAGCTCCTGGGGGGTACTGGTTAGTTCATATTGTTGTTCCTCCTATAGGGTTGCAGATCCCTTCAGCTCCTTGGGTACTTTCTCTAGCTCCTCCATTGGGGGCCCTGTGATCCATCCAATAGCTGACTGTGAGCATCTACTTCTGTGTTTGCTAGGCCCCGGCCTAGTCTCACAAGAGACAGCTATGGCTTTCTTATGTCTTTTCTTTTTTAAAGATTTATTATTATACATAAGTACACTGTAGTTGTCTTCAGACGCACCAGAAGAGGGTGTGTCAGATCTCATTACAGATGGTTGTGAGCCACCATGTGGTTGCTGGGAATTGAACTCAGGACCTCTGGAAGAGGTCAAGAGTTAAGAGCAGTCAGTGCTCTTAACTTCTGAGCCATCTCTCCAGCCCCTTCTTATGCCTTTTAATTCATTTATTGTCCATTGTGTATTTTCATATAACTTGCTTTCAGGTTTATGTATTTTTTTTTCTGCTTGATGAGTTCCAGTGCTGATTCTCACCATAGAAATTTGAGGCTTATTAACTGTGCTCAAGGTTCTGTTTGTGTGTGTTTTATAACTTCAGTCTTCAGTAAATTCTTAGTCAAATAATTTATGGTTGTTGTAATTGTTTGTTTGATGATGTATCTTTGGTTTTTCATGTTTCTTATGCCAATGTTTATAAATTTCTTAGGATCTTTACATCTTCCAATATATTTATAAGATGTCTTTGGCTGGAAAGCACCTTACTTTCCACATGGAGGTGCAAGCATGCTGGCTAGGTGGTATACAGCGTTTATGACATTGTACAGGTACAGGAGTAAAGTCTCCATATAGTTGTATAGCTGCGGTTGGTGTTGACAAAGATTGTAGAAATCCTCAGTAAGATCCGTATGAGTGGTAAGAGTTATTTAAACCTTAAGGTTCTGGTTTTGTGTACCTCTATTCTAATGTGGAAGTGGTAGCTGATGTGATCCTTGCTTGTGAAGTCATTAATGGGGGAAGGGGAATTAATGTCTGATACGTGATATCCATGAAGTCGCTACAGATCTGGGAACTGAAGTCTAGACTAATATGGCTCTGAGATATGAAGAAGCAATGGTACTAGTATCTGAAACACAGACAACTGAGTTGACAACTGTATGTGAGTGAGCTTCAGGCATTTATAAAGCAGTAGAGCTGTTGAGTATAGGAACAATGGGATTTACACAGCTATAATGCCTCTAGGGTGGTGGCGGGATCTGTGTCTCAAGTATGCCGAGAGAACTGGGCTGTGGGGCCCAGCATGTGAACTAGTTCATTCTGGCTGTGGCTTTCATCTGGTGCATGCACTATAACCTTATATACAGTCCATCTTGAATGTGGGCTGCCTCTTCATGGCAGCTGAGATAATGTTTAGAACATGTACACACATAGAGTCCTTGGCTACAGAAATGTGCCGGGAGCTGTGATGTCTTTGGTGTGGGACCAAAGTAGAATTGTCTTGGAGCCATGGTCCAGAGTAATGACTAGCTCTCCATAGTACTCTGGGGTATGCCAAGTGAAGGCACACATACACAGAGACCTAGGCTCCTGAGCCCATTCCTCAGAATGGTAAGAAGAGGCTGTATAATAAGAAATACAATGGGCTTTCATAATCACACTAAAAAGAGAAATAGACTTGGGACAATTCTGTGTTCAAGGAAAAACATTTAGATCCAAGGATAAAGTCACAGGTGTGCAAATGACAAGGCAAGGCCATGTAAAAAGCTGTTGCTATGAATTTATAGTGAGTATATTATAGTGAAACACTGCTTTGAATTTGATATCAACATCCTCTGTAACTCCCATTTTATCTCTGAGGTAATTTTTTTTTGAGGCAGGGTTTCTCTGTATATCCCTGGCTGTCCTGGAACTCACTCTGTAGACCAGGCTGGCCTCAAACTCAGAAATCCGCCTGCCTCTGTCTCCTGAGTGCTGGGATTAAAGGCGTGTGCCACCACTGCCCGTCCTGAAGTAATTTTCTAAAGAACTTTTTGCTTAAGAAGGTATAAAAAGACAAGAGAAAAGGAATAAAGTTGTTGATTGAATGGTTTGCCTTGGAGAGCTTTGCCCCATCCATCCATCCATCCAAATGTGTGTTTGTTTGTCTATATGTACGTATGTAAGTATATTTGTATGATTGTAAGCATGCATGAATACTTGTGGATTTGATTGTGACAGATGGTCGGGCTAGGCCAGTGTGGGTGTACAAATGATTGAATGTAGACATGTCTGTGCATATTTGCCTGTATAAAGCATTTCAGTTCTTTTCCTTTCCTTCCTCTCTGGTTCACAAAGAGTTAACCAGCGTAGCCAGAGAGGCTTCTGGCTGATTCACCTGAGAAAGGAGCCGCAGCAGGAAATCCTTTCACTTCATCCCCTGCTGTTTTATGATGAGATGCTAAACAGTTTCTCAACACAGAGGAACTCATAGAAGGCAGGTAATGTACTGAAGCTTAGTGACTTAGACTTAAGACAGGTAGACGTTTTATTATTATAGAGCAATCCTAAATATCTCTCTAAGACCAAGTCTTACCCCTCCAAAGCTCTTCCCCCTCCAGAGGCTCAAGAAGAACCAAAGAAGAAAGAATGTTGAACATGTGACATAAAGAATTCTTTGGTAACACACACAAAAAGAGGGACACCAGTGTGTCAGGGATCCTACACCCCCAAATTTCCATTCACATATTTTTCTCCTAGTTAGTGCTTTCAGGATATCTGACATTTTGGAGTTTGGAGCATTCCAGTATATTAATTTAAAATTTTTATTTAGTTTTACGTGTATGGGTGTTTTGCCCGCATACATATCTGCACCATGTGTGTGCACTGCCTATGGAGGCCAGTAGTGACTACTGGGTCCCTGGGATTAAAGACTGTTGGATCATGTGGATACTGGGAACTGACTCAAGGTCCTTTGGAAGAACAGCAAGTGCTCTTAACCACTAAACTCTCTCTCTAGCACCCCAGTTTATTCATTTATTTACTTGTATGTTTATTAATGGATTCAACTATGAATTGTGATTTTGGTATCCCATCTATAAATTGTCACCTAAATGAAAAACACAGATGTTTACTATGTTTTATGTTAGAAGTTTTACAGATTTAGGTTTTAGATTTTTATCTATAATACATTTTAAGTTGACTCTGGCATATGGTATAATAGATGAAATACAGTTCCTATTTGTGTACATAAATATCAAGTCCTAGTATAGCATATGGAAATGACTATCCTTTATAACTGAACTTAGTTTACACCTTTGTCAGAAAAGAAATCCTGTTATTTTCCTGTTTTGAGCCCACTCTGGATTTTGCCTGATAACTGACTCTACTGTTTGGATTGTGGTAGGTTGTACGAAGGCTTGAAATCAAATATTCTTTGGTCTTCAACTTAATTGTTTTTCAAAAGTAGGTTTGTAGTTCAGGCCCTTTGTATTTTCACATGAACTTTACAATAAACATGTCAATTTCTGTTATAAGAAACCATAAATTATTGTTGGAGTTGAAGTGAATAGATTAATCAGTTTGAAGAGACCACATCAGGATGAAATTAAACGTCCTAAATCATTAAAATACTTTATACATTTAATTACTCAGATCTTCTTTACATTTTCTTAGCAAAGTTTTATGGTGTTTAATGTATAGATGTTGCTCATCTAAGGAAGGATTATTTCTCAATATTTCATGTTTTCTGGAGATTTATAAATGCTAGTATATTGAAATAACATTTTGCATTTTTATTGAGCTGTTACCAAACAAATGTTTAAGCAGTAGTTGCTGACTGAGACCTCATTCTAGGATGAAAACGGTATGTGTGTGTGTGTGTGTGTGAGTTTTTATGTAATATCTGTGTGTGAGAGAGAGGGGCATGGAAGGAAGGAGGGAAAGAGGGAGGAAGAGAGAGACAGAGACAGAAAGCATGTATGTTGGCTTACAGTTTCTACTGAAGTGATGAAACACCATGACCAAAAGCAAGCTGAGAAGGAAACTGTTTACTTGACTTATGCTTCTATGTCATCAAAGGAAATCAGGACAAGAACCCAAACAAGGCAGGAACCTGGAAGCAGGAGTTGATGCAGAAGGGGAGGGGTGCTGCTTACTGGTGAGCTCTTCATGCTTTGCTCAGTCTGCTTTCTCACAGAGCCCAAGACAACTAGCCCAGAATTGACACCATCCACTGGTGTCATTGCATGATCTTCTCAATTGGCTGAGTCTTTCCTAGTAATCGATTAACGCTAATTAAGAAAATGTCTTACAACTTGATCTTATGGAGGCATTTTCTCAGTTGAGGTTCACTCCTTTCATTTGACTCTAGCTTGTGCCAAGTCAGAAGACAACTTTGAGGATCTCATGGGATCTGTAAATCATCCTTAATTCATTAGGCTTGTGCAACAAGTATTTTTACATGTTCAGCCATCTCATTTGTCTGACTTTTCAGTCTTTTAGGAGTGATTGGGAAATATGCTGAAACAAGAGGTAAATAGATTAGAGACAAGTCTACATGTCATCGCCAGAAAAGAAAAAAATACCAGTAAATAGTTAAGGAGTTCTTAATTTACATGTTCCATTTTTAATAGGATTTTATGGTTCCTTTATGTCTAGTTTGTTGAGTTCTTTATTGATTTTTGGGTATTACTCCTCTGTCAAGATGTAAGGTTGGTGAAAATCTTTTCCCATTTTGTATGTTGCTGTTTTGTCCTATTGATGGTGTCTTTTGGCTTACAGAAGCTTTTCAGTATCCTGAAATTACATTTATTAATTGTTGCTCTTAGTACCTGTGCTATTGGTGTTCTGTTCAGGAAGTTGTCTCCTTTGTCAATGCATTCAAGGCTATTGCCCACTTTCTCTTTGGTTAGATTCAGTATATCTGGCTGTATGTAGAGGGTTTTTTTTTATCCACTTGGACATGAATTTTGTGCAAGGCAATAGAGATGGGTCAATTTGCATTCTTTTACATGCAGATCACCAGTTAGACCAGCAAGCACCATTTGTTGAAGATGCTTTCTTTTTTGCATTGTATGGTTCTGGTTTCTTTGTCAAAAATCTAGTGTCCATAGGTGTGTAGGTTTATTTCTGGGTCTATTTGATTCCATTGTTTAATGTGTCTGTTGTCTTTATGTCAATATCATGCGGTTTTTATTCCTATAGCTCTGAGGTACAGCTTGAAATCAGGGATGGTGATACCTCCAGAAGTTCTTTTATTGTACAGGATTGGTTTTAGCTACCCTGGGTTTTTTGTTTTTCCATGTAAAACTGAGTGTTTTCCTTTCAAGGTTTTAAAGAATTGGCTGAAATTTTGATGGGGATTGCGTTGAATTGGTTGGAATTTTGATGGGGATTGTGTTGAATTTGTAGATGGCTTCTAGTAGGACAGCCATTTTTATTATGTTCATCCTGTGAAGATTTAAACAAAGAATATTCAATAGAGGAATCTCAGATGGCTGAGAAACACTTATAGAAATGTTCAACATCCTTAGCCATCAGGGAAATGCCAATCCAAAAAGCTTTGAGATTCCATTTTATATCTGTCTTTATGGGTAATGACAAAAGCACAATAACATAAATGACATTAATAATACAAGTGAAAGCTCATGGTGGTGAAGATTGGAGTAAGGTGAATACTCCTCCATTGCCGGTGGGAGTGTAAACTTATATAGCCACTGTGGAAGTCAGTATGGTGGTTCCTCAGAAAGTTAAGACTCGATCTACCTCAAAATCCAGCTACACCATTCTTGGACATCTGCCTAAAGAATGCTCCACCATACCACAAGTATAGTTGTTCATATTTATACTGGCTTTATTCATTGCAGCCAGAAACTGAAAACAACCTAGATGTCCCTCAACAGAAGAATGGATATAGAAAATGTGTTCATCTACACAATACACAATGTATTACTCAGCTGTTAGAAAAAAAAGTTACATCATGAAATATGTAGGCGAATTGAAGGAACTAGAAAAAAAATCATCCTGAGCAAGGCACCCCATACTCAGAAAGACAAACATGATATGTACTCACTTATGTGGATATTCACTGGTATAGTGGTTTGAATATGCTTAGCCTTTGGTAGTGGGCAATGAGATCCTCCTCCTCCTTGCTGCTTGGAAGACAGTGTCTCCTACTTGCCTTCTAATCAAGATGTAGAAATCTTAGCTCTTTCTCTCCCACATGTCTGCCTGCATGCTGCCATGCGTCCCACCATGATGATAATGGACTGAACCTCTGAAAGTGTAAGCCTGCCCCAATTACATGTTTATCTTTATATATGTTGCCTTGGTTATGGTGTCTCTTCACAGCAATGGAGATCCTAACTAAGGCAGCTAGTAAGTAAAAGATATTTGTATTGCAATCCACAGACCTAGAGAAGTTAGGTAAAGAGGAGAGGTCTAGGGGGCACACATGGAACTCCTTGGGAAGGGGAAACAGAATAGATTTGGGGGGTGGACTGGGGGTAGTTGGGGATGGGAACGGGAGGGATCAGGTCGGGGGAAGGGAGGAACAGAGGGAGAGAGTATGAAGAGGAATGACTAGAACACATTTAGGAAATGATGTGGAAACCTAGTACAGTACAGACTTCCTGAAACCTATGAGGGTGACCTTAGTAATGGAGGATATGGAGCCTGAACCGGCCATTGAGTAACACCAGGGTAGTTACTCAATGGTGGGACTGGAACATGACCCCGCCACAAAACCTGTGACCTACAGTTTGTTCTGCCTATTTGATGTGCCGGAATAAAAGTGGCACAGAACTTGTTGGTATGGCCACCAAATTACTACTCCAACTTAAGACTCACATCATGAGAGGGAGTCCATGCCAGACACTGCCTGGATAGCCAGGATCTGGAAGCTGGATGGCTCAGACACCTAGGGTAGAACCAAACACAACTGACACCACCACCACCAACAATATTATATTATACTGTCCTCGTAGATCAGTGTCTACCCCAATTGTCATTAGACAGAATTCCTCAAGCTGCTGATGGGAACAGACACAGAGACCCACAGCCAAATATTAGAGCTCTGGAACCCTGAAGAAGAGGGTAGAGAAAGGATTGTAGGGGCCATAGAAGTCGAGGACACCAGGAGAACACAGCCCACAGAATCAACTAAGAAGGGCTCATAGAGGCTCACAGAGACCGAAGTGAAAGTCATGGAGCCTGCATGGGTCTGCTGCTGGGCCCTCTGCATCCTGGCTGTGGTTATTTAGCTTGGGGATTTTGTTGAACTCCTAATAGGAAGAATGGGGGGTGCCTCTGACTCGTGCCTACTGATGGGGTCCTTTTCCTTCTACTGGGTTGCTTCTTCCAGCCTTTATGTGAGGGTTTGTGCCTAGTCTTATTGCATCTTGTTCTGCTGGGTTCTGCTGATATCACTGGGAGAACTGCTCTTTTCTGAAGGAAGATGGAGGAGCGTTTGTAGGGGAACTTGGATGAGGGAGGGGAAGAGAGGCTAACGTATGAGAGAAGAATAAGGTAAGGGAAAAGGAAAAAGTTAAATATAGCCATAATGGAATCTGTTGAATTATGGGACTTTTCTTTATTAACACACTTCCAATACTTGATTTTAATGAAGTTCTAGGATCTTGGGTAAGATAAATGGGGAAATCACAAAATAACAGTGTCTTTATAAAAATGGTTAAATAAAAAAAATGGTTAAAGACTGATTACACGAGACATTTCAAAGGTTGTAGAAGATAAAATTCTCATACCTTGCTTGTGGCAAATGTGTGTGTGGGGTGTGTGTGTGTGTGTATGGTAAGTATATGTAGATAAATGAAGCTTTCAAAAATTCATATTTCTGCAGCACTTGAACAACTTGAGATTCTTTACTGTGGTCAATTCAATTTGATGCAGTCCCTACCACATATTATAAAAGAAATCAACAGCAATTGTTGTTCCTTTCTCCTAGCCTTTCTTGGCTAACATGGTTACCATGGTTACTCTGCTATGGGATTTGATGCAGAATGAACATCCATTTCCGTTTCTTGCCTGCATTTCTTATTACGTATGATAGTTTTTCAGTGCCATTTTGGATTCTTTTAAGCTTTTCCTTTCTTTGCTATTTAATATACAGTAGAAATTTCACTTTTGTCTAATTTATTTACAAGTAAATTATTTTGTATTTATATCAGTATGACTCAGAGAATTATTTTATATAAAAGCTTAACTTGTATTAAAATATATGTGTTGTTCAGTGCCAAACAACCCTGAAAACAGTCATACACGTAATATTATATGGGCTCACATGTTATATTTGGGTATATTAGTATATACAAATACATATATACATACAATAACAATTGATAAAATTAGAAAGGTAGAAATGTTAGAATTAAAAAAGAATCTCAAAAATAAAAATACATAACAAAATAAGAGTCTGTGCAGCTGGGTGTGGTGGCGTGCACACCTTTAATCCCAGCACTTGGGAGGCAGAGGCAGACAGATTTCTGAGTTTGAGGCCAGCCTGGTCTACAGAGTGAGTTCCAGGACAGCCAGAGCTATACAGAGAAACCCTGTCTGGAAAAAAAAAAAAAGAGTGTATGCAGGTGTGTGTGCAGGCAGGCATGTGTGCCTGAGAGTACTTACAAATAGGGATCACTCCAAGGTGGCTCTGGGTTCCATTTGATACCTACTTAGAGTTTTCTATTAGTCTGAGCCTGTAGAAAGGAAGCAAAGATGGCTATATCCCCCAATATCTTTTTGAGGCCTTGAATAATAATAAAAAATTGAACAAATAAAAATGTAGTGTGTGACTTATAGTAGGCTCCTAGGAAATATGAGTATCTCACCCCACTCTGCCTCCTTTACTCTATAAGTATGATGCCTCTGACATTGACATGATATCCTATTTACAGAAAGAATATATGAACAGATAATAGCAAGCAAGAAATTGTCTATATGTCTATTATGTGTTTGCTTGCAGTCAGTGTCATGCCTGTCATGTCTAGGAATAGTGAGTTATGGACAATCTGAGGAAGATTGTCCTCAGTTATTACAAAGCCTCGATTTATACAAGTTTATACATGCGAGGCTTTACCACTCCCTTCCTATTGTTTAATATGCTTTCTCATCCTAACTTCATCTTTATTCCAAGTGGTTAATTTTGCTTTGAGAAAAAAAATAGCAGCAAAAAGCAAGCTGCTTCCATGGGGTTGTCAATGCAGTTCTTTCTTGAAGTGACATTTGAGCTGATTACTGAGTAGCAAGATAAGGCAAGGAAGGAACAGATGATGTTGTCAGTATCCCTCAGTGTGTGGACTGTGAACCGGAGGTCAAGCTCAGTGGCTGAAGCCTGATGGACAGACAATATGCAGATCAATTGGAATGAAGTGGCAATGGAATGAGAATCATAGGTTTGGGCCATATTGTATTTTGAGTATGGAGGGCTAATGGATGACAAAGAAATAATCTGATTCTTGTTGTCAGAAGGTGACCAGCAGTGGTTCAGAGAATGGATCTGAGAGGAAAGGGAAAGGAGATCCTGCAGGGACAATCATAAGAATATTTGTAAAGTCACCAAGGACACAGGAGTATATATGAGGGTGATTCAGCACAGGGAGAGGAGACTCGGCAGAAATGTTTGGACATGGGTCAGGAGGGATCTGCAGTGGCTATACATGACATGTGAGGGATGGAAACATTGTGATAGTGATTTCTGAATTCATTTTTCCCAGATGTTTTCAATAGAATCTGGATATTTGGATAGTTATAGTATTCATGGGGAAAATTAATGATTCAATAAATAGTGCCTGTTACTAAAGAAGATTCAGCTATGAATATTATCTTTTATGAAAGACAAATGGACTACTTTCAATACCCCAGTGGCAGTAGACAGAATAGTCTCATAAGGCTTAGAGGAGAAGATGGGAGAGAGCTAGGTGTGTGTGTGTGTGTTTGTGTGTGTGTGTGTGTTTGCCCGCGCACTTGCACATAAGTAAGCCAGAGTGACATGTGGAAATCAGAGAACAATCTTGAGGAGTCACTTTCATTGCCTTGAAGTAGGGTTTCTCTTTTCATATCTTCCACTGTTCTGCTGCATTTTCAAGATTCTGGCCTGTTCTCCTATCTCTGTTTCCAAGTCTACTGCAGGCATGCTGAGGTTACAGATGTGATCTACAGAATGTGGCTTTCTATTTTGACAAGAGTTCTGGGGTTTGAACATAGGAAGTCAGTGTTTTTTTTTTTTTAATTTTTTTTTTTATTGTTTAATTCTCAATTACATTTCCAATGCTATCCCAAAAGTCCCCCATAGCGCCCCCCACTTCCCTACCCACCCATTCCCATTCTTTTGGCCCTGGCATTCCCCTATATTGGGGCATATAAAGTTTGCAAGTCCAATGGGCCTCTCTTTCCATTGATGGCCGACTAGGTCATCTTTCGATACATATACAGCTAGAGACAAGAGCTCTGGGGTTCTGGTTAGTACATCATGTTGTTCCAACAATAGGGTTGCAGATCCCTTTAGCTCCTTGGGTACTTTCTCTAGCTTCTCCATTGGGAGCCCTGTGATACATCCAATAGCTGACTGTGAACATCCACTCCTGTGTTTGCTAGGCCCCGGCATCGTCTCACAAGAGACAGCTATATTTGGGTCCTTTCAGCAAAATCTTGCTAGTGTATGCAATGGTGTCAGCGTTTGGAAGCTGATTATGGGATGGATCCCTGGATACAGCAGTCTCTAAATGGTCCATCCTTTCATCACAGCTACGAACTTTGTCTCTGTAACTCCTTCCCTGGGTGTTTTGTTCCCAATTCTAAGAAGGTGCACAGTGTCCACACTTTGGTCTTCATTCTTCTTGAGTTTCATGCGTTTATCAAATTGTATCTTATATCTTGGGTATCCTAAGTTTTGGGCTAATATCCACTTATCAGTGAATACATATTGTGTGAGTTCTTTTGTGATTGTGTTACTTCACTCAAGATGATGCCCTCCAGGTCCATCCATTTGGCTAGGAATTTCATAAATTCATTCTTTTTAATAGCTGAGTAGTACTCCATTGTGTAAATGTACCATAATTTCTGTATCCATTCCTCTGTTGAGGGACATCTGGGTTCTTTCCAGCTTCTGGCTATTATAAATAGGGCTGCTATGAACATAGTGGAGCATGTGTCCTTTTTACCGGTTGGGACATCTTCTGGATATATGCCCAGGAGAGGTATTGCTGGATCCTCCGGTAGTACTATGTCCAATTTTCTGAGGAACCGCCAGACTGATTTCCAGAGTGGTTGTACAAGCTTGCAATCCCACCAACAATGGAGAAGTGTTCCTCTTTCTCCACATCCTCGCCAGCATCTGCAGTCACCTGAATTTTTGATCTTAGCCATTCTGACTGGTGTGAGGTGGAATCTCAGGGTTGTTTTGATTTGCATTTCCCTGATGATTAAGGATGTTGAACATTTTTTCAGGTGTTTCTCTGCCATTCGGTATTCCTCAGGTGAGAATTCTTTGTTCAGTTCTGAGCCCCATTTTTTAATGGGGTTATTTGACTTTCTGGAGTCCACCTTCTTGAGTTCTTTATATATATTGGATATTAGTCCCTTATCTGATTTAGGATAGGTGAAGATCCTTTCCCAATCTGTTGGTGGTTTTTTTGTCTTATTGATGGTGTCGTTAGCCTTGCAGAAGCTTTTTAGTTTCATGAGGTCCCACTTGTCAATTCTCGATCTTACAGCACAAGCCATTACTGTTCTATTCAGGAATTTTTCCCCTGTGCCCATATCTTCAAGGCTTTTCCCCACTTTCTCCTCTATAAGTTTCAGTGTCTCTGGTTTTATGTGAAGTTCCTTGATCCACTTAGACTTGACCTTAGTACAAGGAGATAGGTATGGATCGATTCGCATTCTTCTACATGTTAACAACCAGTTGTGCCAGCACCATTTGTTGAAAATGCTGTCTTTCTTCCACTGGATGTTTTTAGCTCCCTTGTCAAAGATCAAGTGACCGTAGGTGTGTGGGTTCATTTCTGGGTCTTCAATTCTATTCCATTGGTCTATTTGTCTGTCACTATACCAGTACCATGCAGTTTTTGTTTGTTTGGTTTTTTTTGGTTTTTTCAAGACAGGGTTTCTCTGTGTAGCCCTGGCTGTCCTGGCACTCACTCTGTAGACCAGGCTGGCCTCGAACTCAGAAATCCGCCTGCCTCTGCCTCCCGAGTGCTGGGATTAAAGGCATGCGCCACCACGCCTGGCCACCATGCAGTTTTTATCACAATTGCTCTGTAGTAGAGCTTTAGGTCCGGCATGGTGATTCCACCAGAGGTTCTTTTATCCTTGAGAAGAGTTTTTGCTATCCTAGGTTTTTTGTTATTCCAGATGAATTTGCAGATTGCACTTTCTAATTCGTTGAAGAATTGATTTGGAATTTTGATGGGGATTGCATTGAATCTGTAGATTGCTTTTGGCAAGATAGCCATTTTTACAATGTTGATCCTGTCAATCCATGAGCATGGGAGATCTTTCCATCTTCTGAGATCTTCTATAATTTCTTTCTTCAGAGACTTGAAGTTTTTATTATACAGATCTTTCACTTCCTTAGTTAGAGTCACGCCAAGATATTTTATATTATTTGTGACTATTGAGAAGGGTGTTGTTTCCCTAATTTCTTTCTCAGCCTGTTTATTCTTTGTGTAGAGAAAGGCCATTGATTTGTTTGAGTTAATTTTATATCCAGCTACTTCACCGAAGCTGTTTATCAGGCTTAGGAGTTCTCTGGTGGAATTTTTAGGGTCACTTATATATACTATCATATCATCTGCAAAGAGTGATATTTTGACTTCATCTTTTCCAATTTGTATCCCTTTGATCTCCTTTTGTTGTCGAATTGCTCTGGCTAGGACTTCAAGTACAATGTTGAATAGGTATGGAGAGAGTGGACAGCCTTGTCTAGTCCCTGATTTTAGAGGGATTGCTTCAAGCTTCTGACCATTTACTTTGATGTTGGCTACTGGTTTGCTGTAGATTGCTTTTATCATGTTTAGGTATGGGCCTTGAATTCCTGATCTTTCCAAGACTTTTATCATGAATGGGTGTTGGATCTTGTCAAATGCTTTTTCCGCATCTAACGAGATGACCATGTGGTTTTTGTCTTTGAGTTTGTTTATATACTGGATTACGTTGATGGATTTCCGTATATTGAACCATCCCTGCATCCCTGGGATGAAACCTACTTGGTCAGGATGGATGATTGTTTTGATGTGTTCTTGGATTCGGTTAGCAAGAACTTTATTGAGGATTTTTGCATCAATATTCATAAGGGATATTGGTCTGAAGTTTTCTATCTTTGTTGGGTCTTTTTGTGGTTTAGGTATCAGAGTAATTGTGGCTTCATAGAATGAGTTGGGTAGAGTACCTTCTGTTTCTATTTTGTGGAATAGTTTGTGAAGAACTGGGATTAGATCTTCTTTGAAGGTCTGATAGAACTCTGCACTAAACCCATTTGGTCCTGGGCTTTTTTTAGTTGGGAGACTATTAATGACTGCTTCTATTTCTTTGGGGGATATAGGGCTGTTTAGATCATTAACCTGATCTTGATTCAACTTTGGTACCTGGTATCTGTCTAGGAACTTGTCCATTTCATCCAGGTTCTCCAGTTTTGTTGAGTATAGCCTTTGGTAGAAGGATCTGATGGTGTTTTGGATGTCTTCAGGATCTGTTGTTATGTCTCCTTTTTCATTTCTGATTTTGTTAATTAGGATGCTTTCCCTGTGCCCTCTAGTGAGTCTGGCTAAGGGTTTATCTATCTTGTTGATTTTCTCAAAGAACCAGCTCCTTGATTGGTTGATTCTTTGAATAGTTTTTCTTGTTTCCACTTGGTTGATTTCGCCCCTGAGTTTGATTATTTCCTGCTGTCTACTCCTCTTGGGCGAATTTGCTTCCTTTTGTTCTAGTGCTTTTAGGTATGTTGTCAAGCTGTTAATGTGTGCTCTCTCTAGTTTCCTTTTGGAGGCACTCAGAGCTATGAGTTTTCCTCTTAGAAATGCTTTCATTGCGTCCCATAAGTTTGGGTATGTTGTGGCTTCATTTTCATTGAACTCTAAAAAGTCCTTAATTTCTTTCTTTATTCCTTCCCTGACCAAGGTATCATTGAGAAGAGTGTTGTTCAGTTTCCACGTGAATGTTGGCTTTCTATTATTTATTTTGTTATTGAAGATCAGCTTTAGTCCATGGTGATCTGATAGGATGCATGGGACAATTTCAATATTTTTGTATCTGTTGAGGCCTGTTTTGTGACCAATTATGTGGTCAATTTCGGAGAAGGTACCATGAGGTGCTGAGAAGAAGGTATATCCTTTTGTTTTAGGATAGAATGTTCTGTAGATATCTGCCAGATCCATTTGATTCATAATTTCTCTTAGTTTCTCTGTGTCCCTGTTTAGTTTCTGTTTCCATGATCTGTCCATTGGTGAAAGTGGTGGGTTGAAGTCTCCCACTATTATTGTATGAGGTGCAATGTGTGCTTTGAGATTTACTAAAGTTTCTTTAATGAATGTGGCTGCCTTTGTATTTGGAGCATAGATATTCAGGATTGATAGTTCCTCTTGGAGGATTTTACCTTTGATGAGTATGAAGTGTCCCTCCCTGTCTTTTTTAATGACTTTGGGTTGGAAGTCAATCTTATCAGATATTAGAATGGCTACTCCTGCTTGTTTCTTCATACCGTTTGCTTGGAAAATTGTTTTCCAGCCTTTCATTCTGAGGTAGTGTCTATCCTTTTCTCTGAGATGAGTTTCTTGTAAGCAGCAAAATGTTGGGTCTTGTTTGTGTAGCCAGTTTGTTAGTCTATGTCTTTTTATCGGGGAGTTGAGTCCATTGATATTAAGAGATATTAAGGAAAAGTAATTGTTGTTTCCTGTTATTTTTGTTGTTAAAGTTGGCATTTTGTTCTTGTGGCTGTCTTCTTTTAGGTTTGTTGAGGGATTACCTTCTTGTTGTTTCTAGGGCGTGGTTCCTGTCCTTGTATTGGTTTTTTTTCTGTTATTATCCTTTGAAGGGCTGGATTCGTGGAGAGATAATGTGTGAATTTGGTTTTGTTGTGGAATACTTTGGTTTCTCCATCTATGTTAATTGAGAGTTTGGCTGGGTATAGTAGCCTGGGCTGGAATTTGTGTTCTTTTAGTGTCTGTATAACATCCGTCCAGGATCTTCTGGCTTTCATAGTCTCTGGTGAAAAATCTGGTGTAATTCTGATAGGCTTGCCTTTATATGTTACTTGGCCTTTTTCTCTTACTGCTTTTAGTATTCTATCTTTATTTAGAGCATTTGTTGTTCTGATTATTATGTGTTGGGAGGTATTTCTTTTCTGGTCCAGTCTATTTGGAGTTCTGTAGGCTTCTTGTATGTTCATGGGCATCTCTTTCTTTAGATTTGGGAAGTTTTCTTCTAATCATTTTGTTGAAGATGTTTGCTGGTCCTTTGAGTTGAAAATCTTCATTCTCATCCACTCCTATTATCCGTAGGTTTGGTCTTCTCATTGTGTCCTGTATTTCTTGGATGTTTTGAGTTAGGATCTTTTTGCATTTTACATTTTCCTTGATTGTTGTGCAGATGTTCTCTATGGAATCTTCTGCACCTGAGATTCTCTCTTCCATCTCTTGTATTCTGTTGCTGATGCTGGTATCTATGGTTCCAGATTTCTTTCCTAGGGTTTCTATCTCCAGTGTTGCCTCATTTTGGGTTTTCTTTATTGTGTCTACTTCCCTTTTTAGGTCTAGTATGGTTTTGTTCATTTCCATCATCTGTTTAGATGTGTTTTCCTGTTTTTCATTAAGGACTTCTACCTGTTTGATTATGTTATCCTGTTTTTCTTTAAGGATTTGTAATTCTTTAGCAGTGTTCTCCTGCAATTCTTTAAGGGATTTTTGTGCTTCCTCTTTAATGTCTTCTACCTGTTTACCAGTGTTCCTTTGTATTTCTTTAAGTGTGTTATTAAAGTCCTTCTTGAAGTCCTCTACCATCATCA
Source organism: Mus caroli (assembly GCF_978045245.1). Taxonomy (NCBI): domain Eukaryota; kingdom Metazoa; phylum Chordata; class Mammalia; order Rodentia; family Muridae; genus Mus; species Mus caroli. The sequence goes on along the minus strand of NW_028227260.1, from coordinate 34,593,933 downwards.
GGAGATACGCTTTTAGATCCGTGTCTAGCTTTTCCGGTGTGTTGGGGTGCCCTGGACTGGGCGAAGTGGGAGTGCTGGGTTCTGATGATGGTGAGTGTTCTTGGTTTCTGTTAGTAAGATTATTACGTTTACCTTTCGCCATCTGGTAATCTCTGGGGTTAGTTGTTGTCGTTGTCACTGTTTAAAGATTGGAGCAGAAGCTGTGTTCCACTCACCAGCAGTCTCAAAATCCTGTGGTGGGGGTCGTGGGTAGCTGGCGGTACCCCGGTGCTGGTCCAGCCAGAAGAGGCCTGTGGTCCTACTCAGGCCGGTTTTCTGCTTCCCTAACTAATGCAGTCTCTGGTCCCGCGCACAATTGGATTGGAGCAGAAGCTGTGTTCCACTCTCCAGAAGTCTTAAGATCCTGTGGCGGGTGTTGTGGGTAGCTGGCGAGTGTCAGCCGACCCTGCGCCCTAGCTACCTCGGTGCTTTTCTGACCGGAAGAGGCTTGTGGCCCTACGTAGGCCGGATTTCTGCCTCCCCAACCAGAGCAGTCTCAGGTCCCGCGTGACTGGACTGGAGCAGAAGCTGTGTTCCACTCACCAGCAGTCTCAAAATCCTGTGGCGGGGGTCGTGGGTAGCTGGCGGGTGTCAGGCGGCCCTGCGCTCTAGCCATCCTGGTGCTGATCCGGCCGGATGAGGCCTGTGGCCCTACTCAGGCCGGTTTCTGCTTCCCTAACTAATGCAGTCTCAGGTCCCGCGCGCAATTGGATTGGAGCAGAAGCTGTGTTCCACTCACCAGAAGTCTTAAGATCCTGTGGTGGATGTTGTGGGTAGCTGGCGAGTGTCAGCTGACCCTGCGCCCTAGCTGCTCCGGTGCTTTTCTGGAAGTCAGTGTTGTACAGCAAATCTTTCTGCCAGCTCAGTTCTCCTTGCCAGCCCCTGCATGTGTTTTGTTTCATTTTGTTTTTTTCAAGCAAGAACCTCTCATTAGTAAATGAAGACCTGGACTGTCAACTGGCTAAGGAAAATGCTGTCCTTGAGGCTATAGAACAAACTGAAAGTAAAACCCAAGCCCCCAGAATCTTATTTTTGTGCTTTTCCCCCCATGAATTACTCTAGAGAAAAGGCAGGCATACTTCATATATCCTTGAAGATATAGTTTTCTGATCTGTAAAAAAGTTGGGATTGCTGTTTCTTCCCTTATAGGATAGTAATGAAGATTGCATTGCATCCCGCATGTGGAGTACAAGGCCTGTTCAAATACTATCCTTTTCTGTAAAGGGGATCCCAAGGAAATTCAAAGGTGTATGTAGGGATCAACAAACAGTGCACTTTCCCAGAGCGCAGAGCTCTAAGCACACAGGGTTAGGTGCATGGACCAGGGAGTCTCTTTCCTTCTGGTGTTTTATTTTACATCTTCTTTCTAGCTTATTTTTTAACATAATTTTTATTGAATCTGTGATTTTCACATAATACACTCTAATCCCAATCATTTTCTAGTCCTTCCATATCTGCCCTCCAACTTTGTAATTACACTCACACAAAAGAAAATTAAAAAAAAACAAAATAAATATTAGACAATAAAAGGGAAAACAAACAAACACCATCTTGCTGAGCCCTCTGGTCAGCAGCAGCAGCCTTCTTTGCACTGTACCATTCTGCTTGTGTCTTTCCTGCCTCTCCATCACATATTCGTTTGCCATAGCGGCACTGGAAGTTGTGGTGTATCACACAGTATTTTGCCCAAACAGCTTTACTTGGGAATGTTCATTGGCACGAGTCATTAGCCTAGTTCAAGGCCTCTGGTTTCTAGTACACTCTCAATGCTAAACCTTGTCTGAGACTCCACTCAGATATCCTGTTGTTGCCCTATGTTATGGAGATCCTGCAGCTTTGGTTCTGCAGAACTCATGCACTTCAGGAGCTCATAGATGAGGAAAATGTCGGGGTGGGCCTATTCAAAGTCTTGGATCTAGGCCTGGGTGGTAGTTAAGTTGGTCTGCCCACCAGCCTACACCACTAGAGCTAGCTCTCTCTCTCTGTGGCCAGGTGAAAGCTGCAGCCATCTAGGGCCAGCTCACCCATACCACTCTAGCAAGGGGTAGGACCAGCTTTTCCAAACCCAAATCACTGCTGGCACCACCATGCACTGGACAATGAAGGGCAAAGGCAGGTCAGTTCTGCCCTCTGACATCAACATGGCTTCAGGCTCAAGTAGAGACTCTGGACATGCACATAGCTTTCAGTGATAACATGAGCCACAGCGTCAACATAGACCCCTGTTGCAGAAGGGCCATGGACCCAGATGTGGTCTTCAACAGAATGGGTCCAGACATCACCATACCCTGAGGCCTCTCAGGGCAGGCTGTTCCTCAGCACTGTCTCTAGTTCTGCCTCTCTTCATAGCTCACAAAGTGCACCGCATCTCTCCACCATATATTTGCTTGCTTCCTCCACGCCCCCCGCCCCCACCATGTCTCAGTGCATGCTTCCGCAATGCTTGTTTTAGTTCTCTCCCTGCCCCCCATCTCTATCTCTCTCTTGTTAATTGTGTTTGTTTCTGTTTCAGCATTCAGGTGTTTTTATATTTTAATATTCTGTTTAGATAAACAAGTTATCTAAAACAGTTTAGATAAACCAAATTAAAACAGTGCAGAACTGTGTGTGCAGTGGTGGGGTGATGAGTATTTCTATGAATTCCTTGGCCCCACCTATCTTCTGACTTGTGTTTCTAGTGCTTTCCTCTCTAGCTTCAACACCTGGGAACCATGGAAGCTCACAACCATCTGTAACTCTAGTTCCCGAGGATCCAACACCCTCTTCTGGCCTATGTGTTCACATGGTTGCCATTCTTGCATCTGGGAGGCAAGGCAAGGGAATATTGAGTAAAAAGCCAGACTGGGATACATAGTGTAACTTTGTTTTTGTATGTTTTACGTAGTACAACATCTGACTAGATTTACATGTTTTCATGTGCATTTAGTATGCTTTAGTATTTTGTTTTGTCTTAGGATGATTCCTTGGCTTTTCTGTGTTCCTACAGTACATCACCACTTGATCCCTCCATGTGATTTCTCTATCAAGGTATTTGGACCTCTACATAGAATCTACAGGCTCCCTGGGGTTCAGGATGCTGACCTGGTCTCTAGTGGGGTAAGGAGGCTTCCGCCAGAGATGTGGGCCAGGATATGGTGATTTTATTCACTTTTCTAATAGCACTTGCATCATATCCGGTCACTCATCCTCCCGGGGCTCTATTTCGCTCAGAACCACTGTTGCTATGCAACAGCCTGCCTCTGAGCTCAGAGCATGATTCAGGGAAACTGGTAAAAGCACTGCAGTCTTGGCATCCTGGACACCGGATATCAGAAAGTGGGTGGGGAAGATGCTCGGGAAGCCTTATAAAGGATTCTATTTTGAATTGGTGGAGGGCTTCCTAGAAGGGATCATATCTGTAGGTGACACTATGTTGGAACAGAGTGGGAAAGTTGATAGTCAATAAATATATAAGACAGCAATATCAAAAGAAACGTGTTTAATGCATATGTAACATTTGGGAAACAGGACTGGCCATACACTTACACTCTATACTGTTTTGTTTATTATTTTAAGGACTATGATCTATTTTCCTTCTCAAAAATTAGGTGCAGACTATTTAAGAAGAGCAAAAATAATTTTCTCTCAACAGGTCTCAGATGAGCACTCAAATAATCCTGGGAGGGAACTGGAGCACTGACTTAACTATGTGAGCCAGTTTTTGTTTTTTGTTTTTTTTCTAGACAGGGTTTCTCTGTGTAGCTCTGGCTGTCCTGGAACACACTCTGTAGACCAGGCTGGCCTCGAACTCAGAAATCCGCCTGCCTCTGCCTCCCAAGTGCTGGGATTAAAGGCATGTGCCACCACGCCTGGCCCAGAGCCAGAATTTCTTAAAAATTTCATTCACTGGTAGAAATCCTTCTACATCCATCATGTTTGGAATCTCTAAACCCAAAGATAAGAGGTTCAGCATCTATCCAATAGGAAAAAGAAACTGAACCTATGTGTGTATATGTGGTTATAGAATTTAAGACCCAGAAAATATAGCACATACGATGTCATGTTTCAGTTATAGTGAAACACAAACATACACACAAAACAAATATGCACACAAACTATGTTTACATTATTAATTTTCTGTGGTTTGGGGGATTGAACCCAGGTCCTTATACATTCTAGGCACGTGCTCTACCACTGTTGTATATGCCTAGTCCTGAAACAGTTAATTTACTTATTTTTCCCATGAAAAATATGGTTTGTACCTATTGCAAAAATAGTAGCTGTATCTGTGTGCCATTATCATGAACCCACACATTTATTCTGTAAATTCTTACTTTATATATTTTCCTGATTTATAATCTTTAAATATAAGGTAATGGGTATTTATAAAACAAAAGATATGCATGTGTATATAAAATAATTTATATACCTGTAAGACAGAAATGATCAATAAACAAGGTAGCATTTATTTTTTCACACACACATACATACATACATACATACATGCATACATACATATATACCATGTTTTGGTTGTGCGAACAGTTGAAATATACTTTGACCTACATATGCAGCTAGAGATACAAGCTCTGGGGGTATTGGTTAGTTCATATTGTTGTTCCACCTATAGGGTTGCAGACCCCTTCCGCTCCTTGGGTGCTTTCTTTAGCTTCTCCATTGGGGGCCCTGTGTTCCATCTTATAGATGACTGTGAGCATCCACTAGTCAGCCATCACTGGGAAGAGAGGCTCCTTGGTATTGCAAACTTTATATGCCCCAGTACAGGGGAATGCCAGGGCCAAGAAGCAGAAGTGGGTGGGTAGGGGAGCAGGGCAGAGGGAAGATATAGAGATCTTTCAGGATAGCATTTGAAAGGTATATAAAGAAAATATCTAATAGAAAGAAAGAAAGAAAGAAAGAAAGAAAGAAAGAAAGAAAGAAGTATATTTGAAAGGTATATAAAGAAAATATCTAATAGAAAGAAAGAAAGAAAGAAGAAAGAAAGAAAGAAAGAAAGAAAGAAAGAAAGAAAGAAAGAAAGAAAGAAGTATACTTTGACCAAATTTCCAAATTATACTACATTTTTGAAGCTTTTTTGTTTTGTTTTTTGGCTTTTGGGGGAGTTGTTTTTTTTTTTTTTTTTTTTTTTTTTTTGAGACAGGGTCTCACTATAAACTATCCAGAAACTCTATGCAGATCAAGTTGGCCATTAACTCACAGAGATATGCCTGCTTCTGTCTCCTACATGCTGAGATTAATTTTATGTGCCTCCGTGCCTGGCAGAATTATACTGCATTATTATTATTTATTTATTTATTTGGTTTTTCGAGACAGGGTTTCTCTGTGTAGCCCTGGCTGTCCTGGAACTCACTCTGAAGACCAGGCTGGCCTCGAACTCAGAAATCCACCTGCCTCTGCCTCCCAAGTGCTGGGATTAAAAGCGTTCGCCACCACTGCCCAGCTTAATTTTTCTTACTTTTTTTTTTTTTATTTTTGGTTTTTCGAGACAGGGTTTCTCTGTATAGCCCTGGCTGTCCTGGAACTCACTTTGTAGACCACGCTGGCCTCGAACTCAGAAATCCGCCTGCCTCTGCCTCCCGAGTGCTGGGATTAAAGGCGTGCGCCACCACGCCCAGCTTTTTCTTTTTTAATTAAACCAAAACAGGGGAATGTTAGCATTCTGTCTAAACTCCACCCCACAGTTACCTGGAGCAACAGTTAAGTATACTCCGCCCCACAGTTACCTGGCAACAGCCAGGTAGGCCTGACCCACTATAAAAGGGGCTGCTTGCCCCCTCCTCCCTCTCTTGCCTCCCTCTCTTACTCTTGCTTTCTGCTTGCTTCTCTCTTGCCCTCTATCACATTATTAGTACATGGTATGAATACATGTTGTCATTACATGAGTTACTACATTAGTACTGTAATTAACATGAGGGTGCAGACATTTTTGTTATTTAGTGATGTCATAGCTTTTGGATAGAGAATTGGACTGCTAGTAATTCTGTACTTAATATGTATTGAGCCCCATATTGCTTACATACTGTCCAGATAAATCTACATTTCCATCAACAGTTTGGAAGGGTTCTGTTTTCACCACATCCTTGCAAACTTTTATTACATATAATTCTTGACATTAGCTATGGAAGCAGATATGAGATGTTATTTGGTTTTGATTTTTATTAGCATTTTCTTGGTTCTTAGTGATGATGCATATTTTTTCACATGCTTGCTGTCCATATCTATGTCCTTTTGAAAAAATATTTTAGGTTCTTTGCTTACATATTTTAGAATTAGGTGATGTTAAACATGTCTCTTAAAGTTTTTGCTTATATATTGTAAAATTAGGTGATTTGGCTTTTGTTGCATACGTGTGTGTGTGTGTGTATACTTGTATATTCTAGCAATATACAAGTATATTCTATATAGATAGAATTTACAAGTATATTCTCTCCTTTTTAAGGTACAGTTTTTAATTTTATTGGTTATCTTTGATTTTTTTTCATTGGTAAACTCTTGCTTGTTTTTGCCAATGACGTTAGTGCCACCTCTGCCAATATTAAGGAACATCCTACGTGTTCTTCTCTGAGTTGTAAATTGTCAGGTATTAAGTTCATGTCTTCTTTGTTATGTTTTGTGTTTCTGTTTTGTGATACTTTCTACATGCTAAACAAGCAATTTATCAGTGAAATATACCACCTAGCACTTTATCTTTAACCTACTTTAAATTTTTGGGAGGGGGCATAGTGCAATTTAGGAATCCAAATTCTCAAAAAGAATTTCATTATTTTGTATGTAACTATCCAGTTTTCTCAGCAACATTTAGTGAGGAGACAATTTTTTCTCAATTGTGTTCTTGGCAGGCTTGTCCAACATTATTAACCATCAGAAGAAGGCAGAACAAAGCTACTTTAAGGTTGTGTGTCACTAGACAGACTTGCATTCGCCAAGAAATCAAATAACAAAAAATGGTGTAAGGATGTGGGGGAGAGGGAGCTCTTCTTCGCTGTCGGTGGGAGTATAAAGAGGAACCGACACTGGCATGGTCTGAATGAGAATGGCCCCCACAGGCTCTTATCTTTAAATAGCTGTTTCCCGGTTGTTGGAACGGATTGGGAAAGATTAGCTGAGCTCTGGTTGGAGGAGTGTGTCACCAGGGGTAGGCTTGGGCTTTCAAAGGTCTCACATGTCACTCTCATTATGCTCTCCACTTTCTGTCTGAAGATCTAAAAGTGAGCTCTCAGCTGCAGCTCCAGCACCATACCTCCTTGCTTGCATGCGTGCCTGCTGCTATGCTCCCATGCTATGATGGTCGTGGATCCCAATCCCTCTGGAAATGTAAGACCCAATAAAAGTTTCCTTCTATAAGTTGCTTTGGTCATGATGATTTATCACAACAACAAAAATGTTGCTAATATAGAGCCATTATAAAAATCAGTGTCGGGGTTGCTCAAAAAGTTAGCCATAGAAATACTGTATGATTCAGTTATACCACTCCTTGACATATATTCAAAGAGTTTGACATCCTATGACAGAGATACGTTTCCTAGATATTTATATAGCTAGGAAATGTAATCTGCCTTGATGTCTATCAAATAATGAATGGAAAAAGAAAATGTGGTGCATATACACAATGAAATTTTATTCAGTGGTTAAAAAGTGAATTGCAGGTAAATAGACAGAGTTTAGGAAAAAATATACTGAGAGAGAAACCATGGGTCCCAATAGATGTATATTTTTTCTCATATATGCACCCTAATTTTAAATCTTTAGATTAGTGTGGTTAACTTAGAAGTCCTTTAGAAGCAAGGAAAGAAGAAAATAGCCATATTGTGGTGAGTATGATTTAAGGGGCAAGGGAAGGATGCCAGAATATAAGTTATATGAGATTAGGGGAAGATAATGGGCATGAAAAGGTTTAATCGAGTATGGGTGAAGGGAAGGGGACGTTTGGAGCATTAACCAACAAGATCAGTATATGAAAGACATATGGAAACCTACTATTTTATAAGCTAACTAAAACAAAAATTAAAAATAAGACATGATAGAGATCCTTCAGGGCTGGATAGTGCTGATTCTAAACAGCCTTGAATTATTAAATAAAATCCCATTGCCAGGTATAGAATACTCCCTTATGAGCTGTTGACCGGGAAGGCCACGGAGGTCTCTTTGCATTCCTCTTGGTTGCCCACAGAATAGATGATAAAGCCTCATTACTGACATACTTCAGCTGCAAGACACAGAGAAAGTAGAGCTGGAAATGAACTTAAAGCATCTTTCCTGTTAGCTAGCCTTCATTATGTCAGGTGCTATACAGGCTGCTAGGGGAGAAAATAGATCAGCAGTCTAACCTACCTGTGAACCTTCAGTACTACAGTACTAATCTGCTAGGTAAAATGCGCCCACTGTTGTAATAGTAGCACAACTGAAATGGTTAGGTTTGAGGCAAGCTCAGCAGGAAGGATTTCAAACCTGGAACTGTAAATCTGATCAAAGCCCTGTGGTTGGGGATGTCATGGTTCCCAGTGAGGAGAGTATTACAGTTGTTTGTTTAAATTGCCATGGTATCAAACTGCCTTGTAAACATCTATGCTTTTCCCCCTGGATAAAGCCTACCTTTAGCCTTTATCAGAGAAGCTCCTCTTTTCAGTGCAGTAGGGGATACCAACAGCCAGATTTCCGTAAATAGCATCACGTTCATCCTCCCAGAACAGGACATTTTAAGTTCTGTATTCAGAGACTCACATTGTTCTCCATCTCAGCTCAGCCCCAGGAAGCCACTAATCTATGATTACAAATCATTTTTAATTTTTCTAGAATTCTATATAAACGGAAACACAGAGGCTGCTTTTTTTTTCAGTGAGGAACTTATTTTATAAAAGTTTATACAGCTATAATACTTTGGGTTTTATACATATGTACAATTTATTGTGATTATCCTCACTTCCCATTATCCTGTATTATACCTTTTTCTTTCCTTCTGAGCTTCTTCCCAATTTGTCCTTCAAGGTTTTCGAGAAAAAGACACTCCATCCCAGAGCAACCATTAACAGTTTATGAGCTCCTCAGGAAGAGGTAGGGCTTTGTGTGGACTTTCTCTACTTATGGCAAAATGTTGAAGGGTTCAGCCTTGTGCTGGTACATATCTATCAATGACTACTATGTATTCCTGATTGCAGTGGTTGTGCCATAACTGGATAACAATATTTCATAGCACCTTTCCCCACATTTTTTCTGCCTCTCCTGATGTTCCCTGGAGTTTTGGGTATATATCATATAGATGTCCCATTTAGGCATAAATGCTTATCAGTCACTTATTCTCAGTGTGACTTTTTAACTGACTTGGCTTCTTTTATTCAGCCTATGGAATTTTAGGCACACATATACATATACATATGTATTTGTATTTGTATGTAGTTGTTTGTTATTTTTATGGCACCTTGTTTTTCAGTATGTGCATAAACTGTTGTCTCGCAGTGGCTGAGGGAAATTGAATCTAGAGCTGATGAAAATGATAAAATCTGTGGCTGCTCATATGCCTCATATGCATACAACATGCTAAAATCCTCCTCTATTTTTTAAATCATCTCCAGATTACTTATAATGTCAAGTCTATGCTAATAATTGTTATATTATATTGCTTTGTGAATAGAGACAAGAAAAGCCAATACATGCTCAGAACAGATGGTATGTTTATAAAAATAGTTTGGATTCACAGTTTGTTGAATTCACAGATGTGGAACCTGGACATATGGAGTGTCAACTCTGCTACAATTTATTCTACCCATCCATCTGTTGAGGAAATTTTGCCTTATTTTCAATTTATGGTTCTTGTAAATAAAGCTGCTATGAACATTTGGCTTTATATCTTTCTGTGGACACATGCTTTCTTCCTGTGTGGTAAATACTTAGGAGTGCAAAAGCATGGTCACATGTAGATTTAAAATATATACATTATAAGAAATTGTTAACATGTTTTCCAAAGTGACTATAAATGCTCTTTTTCCACTGACTGTGTGATAGTTTTATTTTCTGTCACCTGGGCCACCTTTGTTATGGTTACTCTTTTCACTTGTGACTATTCTCAAGAGAGAGCAGAGAGAATTTTTCTATCTTTTTATTTACATTTTCCTGATCATTAATCATGTACAGCATGTATTCATGTTTTTGTCTGGCATTGATATATCTTCTTTTAAACATCTTATTTTCAAAACTTTTACCCAGTTACTTATTGGAGTGTTACTTCTCATGACTTTCATCATGTTAAAACACTTAAGATTTTTGAGCTGTACAATTTGTTAACATAGAATGTAATAGTTCTTACTATAGGCACAAAAAGAGTCAATAGGTTTTTCGGAAATTTATCGTCTTGCAAAATTAAACTTTTTACACATAAAACAATTTTCCTTTTGCCCTCCTCTCCTAATTTCAAGATAACCACCATTCCATATTTTGTTTCTACATATTTGAACATCCTATGTGTGTCACATACCTAGAGCAGTGCATTATTTGTCTTTTGTGACATGCTTATTTTGTATTATATTTCCAAGTGTCATCATACTATAATATATGATAGGATTCCATATTAAAGGTTTAATAACTTTTCAGTGTATTGATATTTAATCATTTTAAAGTTATTGAATTATATTTATTGGACTATATCATACACAGCTCAAACTATCACATAAATGAATAGACATATAAATGCAACCTGCTGAGTCTGTTCAGTGTATGTTTTTAGGGTTGGCCACTTGATATTGGAGAATCAATTAGAGGACTCATTCTTGGAAAAGACTAATTCTGTCACTTTCAGTAGTTGTTGTTTATAGTTCTTAATATAGGAATAAGAGACCTATGGTATTTTCCCCATCCGTGTTGGACTATCAATTGATGTTATCATTGTGCAGGTCTTGTTTAGAGAAACACAGTGTTTAGATTTCATGTGTGAGATATCTTTGTCCTATAGAGAGTATACAGCCTCCCAGCAGACATCCTGGTCCTCTAGCTCTTACAATATTTCTTCTCCTTGAGCCTAAGGTAGGTATAGAGTTATACTGTAGATGTATCAGTTACAGCTGGATACTCTATGGTCAGTTGTTTTCTTCATTTCGACCAGAGGGAGCTTTTTATAATGGTTTCCATCTGTTGAAAAGAAGAGCTGCTTTGGTAAAAATCTCTTATCTGTGGGTCTGAGTTTTAGACCATAGTTAGGAATTGTGCTTGTCTAGTAAAGTTGTGGTAGTAGGGTCTCCTCTAGATCTGTGAGCTCACCAGCCCCAGATGGGTGGCTAGGTTCCAGTACCAGGCAGGATTTTCCTTCTGTTGACTACTCCTCAAGTCTGATTAGAGAACTGATGATTACCACCAAGATACACATGCAACTACTGCACCTTGGAAACATCTTGCCATGCTTACCATCGGTGTTCATAGGCATCATAGTTGGGTAAGACTATTGACTACTTTTCTTGTTTGTCAATTTCCATAGAACCTTCTGGTTCTGTAAAAGCTACTCCTCCAGGAGGAGGTTTTAAATCAAATCCAGCTTGGATCCTGAGTCTTATGTCTGAAGTATGTGTTGTCTTCAACAATAGGGATTTACCTTCAGATTCTGGGAGGCAACTAAGGCCAGCATCAATAGCTTAAATAATCTGAGGAGGTTTTTACTCACCTGGCCAAGAACTTGAAAGAACATTATGCCTGGCACTGTTTTGTTTTTTGTTTTTTTGTTTTTTGTCAGAGAGTCTATGACTCTTGGAGGCAAGCAAGTGTCATAACTCCATTTAAACTCTCTCTCTCTCTCTCTCTCTCTCTCTCTCTGTGTGTGTGTGTGTGTGTGTGTGTGTGTGTGTGTGTGTTCTGTAGGGTGATGTTTTTGTGTTTTCTTATAGCACTTTCAGGGTTTACATTTAGGTCTTTGATCCTTTTAGTTTAGTGCAAGGTGATAGATCCATATCTAATTTCATTCTTATGGATGTGGTGATTCAATTTTCCCACTTGTTGAATATGCTTTCTTTCATTCAGTGTATGCTTTTGGCACCTTTGTACAATATAAATGGTTGGAGCAGTATGTAGCCATGTTTGGGTCTTTGATTTTGTTCCATTGTTTTCCATGTCTGTTTTTGTGCCACTACCAATCTATTTTCATTACTAAGGCTCTGTAACATATCTTGAATTCTGCAGTAGTCCTACAGCATTGTTTTTGGTTTTTGGGATTGCTTTGGCTATTGAGAGTCTTTTATGTTTCCATATACATTTTAGGATTTTTTCCCATTTCTTGTGATGATTATAATTAGGATTTCATTGATTTTGTAATTGATTTTGTTCAAATGGTCAATTTCACAATATTAATTTCTACCAATTTACTTTGCAGTATATTTTGTTAAGATGAAGAAAGACATTTGTTGAACCCTGTCAGATGGTGGTGATTAATAACTAAAACCATATATAATTGAAGCTAATTATCACTCTCTGTCATAAATTAAATTATATTTACCTAAGAAAAATAAAAAGGAAACTATTGTTTTTAAAGGGTAATCATTGGATTTTTACTGCTGTGATAAAACACCATGGCAAAAGTAACTTATGAAATAAAGAATTTAATTGGGCTTATGGCTTTAGAGTAGATTCCATGGTGGCATGAAGAGGAGATATAGCATTGGGCCAGAGCATCAGTCTTAAGCCACTTAACTCTAGTTGACCTTGGATAAATTTCCAGACTTCATCTGCCTCACAACATCAGTGGGAGATCAGACCATATATGCATACCTACCAGCCAAGCCTAGAGCATGGAAAAGTGTGATAGCCATCAGAAAAATCACCATCAGTCATAAAAGAGAACACAATTAACCACAGGACATCAACATTATCTTAGCATCTAAGTTGTCTAATGAACATAAACATGATTATCAACTGTTGAGTAAATATTACTCCTTGTGGTGATTAGAATGAGATACCCTGTCCATAAGTCTTGTACATTTGAATATTTAGTCCCCAGTTGGTGGAACTATTTGGGAAGGATTAGGGGATGTGGCCATGTAGAGGGAGGTGTTTCACTTGGGGGTGAGCTTTGAGTTTCAAACGGCCACCATTCCTAGTGAGAGAGTGCATTGTTCTAAGAGCAAGTAGCATTCCTGAATGGTGTGATCTCTTCCTCCTACCTGCAATGTTGTCATTGTGACATCATCAACTGATAAACCCTCACTAGGGACCAGACCAGTGTTTAACTTCATATTTTCCCTAACCTTGGACTTGAACATTCAGAATTTTGAGAAAATACCCTTTTTTTCTGTTTATAAAATTAGCCTGCCTGAGGTGTTTATTTCATTGTAGTAACAAAGTACACTAACATAGGAATAAAAACCAATTACTCTCCACATCCAATCAACTGAAGACCTGATTGGAAGGAACCTGCTTCCACTTCATAATACTGCAGCACTTAATAATGGCACTAAAGCATGAAGGCAGTAAGGCTGAGGGCGCATTTGGCCCTACACGTGCTGACTGAAGGTGCCCTACTTCTACTCGAGTGCTTTGAAGATGTAAGGTAGGGTTTGTTGTTGTTGTTGTTGTTGTTATTGTTGATATAAGGTAGGGTTTGTTGTTGTTGTTCTTGTTGTGGTTGCTTCTGCTGCTGCTGTTGTTTTGCATTATCTTTTGAACTAGAGCTAAAATATTAGTAATTTCTGGGTAGTGACCTGTAGAGTATTTGACTTGCAACCACTCTATTGGTCTTCTTTGTTATGATTTCTGAAATGCAAACAGAGGATCTCATCCTGCCACTGGACAAATTCCAACATGGCTGACTTTGGAGTCCCATGAGGAATCTGCTATTGATGTGTGTGTGGGGGATAATATAGAAGTCCTTTTCGCCGGGCGTGGTGGCCCACACCTTTAATCCCAGCACTCGGGAGGCAGAGGCAGGCAGATTTCTGAGTTCGAGGCCAGCCTGGTCTACAAAGTGAGTTCCAGGACAGCCAGGGCTACACAGAGAAACCCTGTCTTGAAAAACCAAAAAAAAAAAAAATCCTTTTCTACCCATAGTTTTTGTTTTCTAGAGTTCTAGTCACCCATGAGCAACTGTAATCTGGAAGAAAAACAAAACAAGAAACTGAAACTCCATGAGTTTCAAATCACTTGCTATCCTGAGAACAAGATGCTATGTTACACTGCCTTCCTTTGTCCTGCAGAATGTGAATCACCCCTATTCTGCTCATTAAGTAGTTAGCAACCAGCTAACTAGTTTATTAGGTTGACTATGGAAATGCTGTAACACTTAATAATGGCACCAAAGCATAAAGATAGTAAGGCAAAGGGGGCATCTGGCCCTAAACCACAGAAAAGCAGATGAACTATAATACCATGCAGCAATATTGTAGAAAATAAAAGGGAGAGTCACATTATATTGATTGAGTACTATCTGTACTTTCAGGGATTCCATCTACTGTGAGGGAGGAGGTCTTAAAGCATATTCTTCATAGACAAGAAAAGACACACAATAACTGTTGTTGTTGTTGTTGGTGGTGGTGGTGGTGGTGTGTGTTGTGTGTGCGCTCGTGCGTGTAAAGGTGTTATGACAGTTTACAAAAAAATTAATCTAAATACAAAACCACCATGGTTTCTTAGTCAATTCCTGTATTGGGCTGATATAGTGGCACACATTTCCTCAAGGAGAAACCCTGAATCACAGTCAATTTTTACGTCATTAATAAAGACTCAAAGGCTTTCACAGGGATAATTTAAGGAACTGAAATATATAGGTCTTTGAGGGGCCACTGGCTAATAATTTTTAACTGTCATTGTTGTGAGGAGACCTACAGAGGAGGTCAGATGACCAATGGAGTTTTAGTTCAAGTTCAGTCTCACAGTAGCACGAGTGGGTCACCAACTGCAAGTGAGTGAAAATGCTCAGAAAATGAGAATCTCCTTCATTATTGCATTGCAAGAGGAACTTGCTGAAGAGTTTATAGAGTGGGAGGTCTCAGTGTAGGAAATGCCAAGGGCATCCATTAGAATGACCTTTATCTAAGAAAGAAGTACACCAAAAGAACTATTGCAAACCCAGTGGAAATGTGGAGATTGGTGTCACTGCCAAGGATGCTCTCTTCTGCAGTGTTCCCTGAGCCATCGAAGCAGGAGCTGTGATATAGATGGATGTTTTGAGATTTGTCTTCACACCACCTGTTGATCCCCACATTTCTACAAAGAGTGACTTCTTTGATAAGGGGTGGTACCTACATTTATCTGTGATAGAAGGATAAGATTTAGAATGTAGTAAGGGATTATGCTGGTATAGCACAGTGCCAAAGATAGATGTGATAGTTTGTATATGCTCAGCCCAGGGAGTGGCAGGACTAGAAGGTGTGGCCCTGTTGGAGTAGGTGTATCACTATGGGTGTGGGTTATACGTTTCTCCTCCTAGCTGCCTGGAAGTCAGTATTCTGCTAGCAGTCTTCAGATGAAGATGTAGAACTCTCAGCTTTTGTGCCTGCCTGGATGCTTCCATACTCCTGCTTTGATGATAATGGACTGAACCTCTGAACCTGTAAGCCAGCTCCAATTAAATGTTCTCTTTTATAAGACTTTCCTTGGTCATGGTGTCTGTTCACAGCAGTAAATTGTGGTTCATATGAGTTTCAGCTGGGCAAAACTTTAACTGCCTCCCTCCCTTAGCAGTTTGCATAGTGTCTTCCAGAACCATGGAAGCTAGACTACAGCAAATGTGCCTTCTGGTCAAATCCAGCTTGAACCATTCAAGTCCTGTGTCTTAAATATGTGATGTCTTCAGCAATGGAGCCTAGCCTCAACCCTGAGATGGCAATTTAAGGGCTACATCAGTAATCTGTATTGTCATCTGGACTACCCTGACCAACCATTTGGAAGTAGGTTCATTGTGCCTGATACTGGATTGGTGTTAGTCTATGGTTCTTGTGGGGTACAGTATCAGCCCAAATGGCTTAAACTCCTTTAAGAATATATATATGTGTGTGTGTGTGTGTGTGTGTCTATTTTTTTCATTCATTCCTTGAGGAATATCAATATAATTTCTTGAGGATTTGTCAAACAACCTTGGTGTTATTTGTAGTCTATATTTTAAGAGCACATTTTTATTTCACATTGTAGAGAAAAATAGGGACACTTATTATTTTCATATTATAAGAACACATTAGAACTTCATTCTGTAGGGAGATAATCTATATATACAGTCTGAAGGAAGCTGAACAATGTACACTAGCAAAGACTTGTTAACCTTAAATTTAGATGCCATCCAAAAACTGACTCAGGAGCAATACAAGACTCAGTGGCCTTGGTGTATGCAGATCCTAACCCACTACACAGACAGCTGCTAAAGAGGCAAAGCAGAATTCTCCTTTCTAAACAGGAGAGGCAATAGTGCAAGAAAAGAGGAATGTCTGAGAAAAGGCCAACTGCCTGGCCGGGGGTACAAGACTGAGCTTTGGCATGATTTACTGATTTATTTATTGCCATTGTTCCTGTTATCTTAAAACATGTTAAGGAAGGAAGGCGCTGGAAAGGCTGAGTTTTCTCTAACTTCCCAGGATGCCAGCTGTCTGAATTAAGCACCATTTAAAGATCCAATTCCTGGCTTCTGTTTATATGTCAGGCAGCTGAGACTAAAGCTTGGTTTCAATGCCAACATTTAGTGGCTTGTTCTCTGTACTTTCTTCTACAGCTTTTATTCTTTCAGAAATTGCATGTCAGTCTCTGATTCATTGCCTTTCGTGAGTGGCATTTCATTCTTTTGCATGGGTCTATTCAAATTTTCCAGAACTATTTATTAAAGTGGCAACCCATACCCAATTATGTATGTTCAGCATTCCTGCCAAGATTTAATTTATTATAACTCGGGAAGTCAGGTCTAGTCACCTATGAGCTTAAGCTTTGTCTCAGAAGGCTGAGACAAAAAGAATGGCAAGTTCGAGGCCATCCTGAGATACATGGCAAGGTCTTATATGAAAACAATTGTTTATTGCATATTCCTGGGTCTATTTTTCAGGGCTCTCTGTCTGATATAATTAAACAGTTCTTCTGCTGTAATCATTATAGCTTGGTAATATACATTTTCAGCAACATACTTTGTTGCTATTATTCAACTTGCTCTGCTACTTATGTACTTTGTAGTCAAATTACATACATCAAATTACATCAATTTTACTAGATGTTTTCATGTTGTTCTCTAGAATGACTGTGCACTGGCCAGTGAATGGCATTAGTCAATTCCTCTTGCTCAAATGACATCCATTTAAAGCAATGGTTCTCAACCTGTGAACCACAACCCCTTTGTCAAAAATATCCAAAAATATTTACAATTCATAACAGTATCAAAATTACAGCTATAAAGTAACAACTAAAATAATTTTATGGTTGCGGTCACAACAACATGAGGAAGTATATTAAAGGGTCTCAGCATTAGGAAAATTAAGAAACACTGATCTAAAGGAAAAGTATTCCTGGTTAAAAACATAGGCAAAATCAGGCAAACAAAGATCTGATGCTAGCAGTCTCTTCACATCTTCCAGAGGTGGAAAAGGAAATCCTGACTTTACCTAGAGGTTCAAATGGAAACCTTGGTCAAGACTTCAGCCCTGTATCTTTTCACAAGGCTAATGCCTGCTTCCTTTCCATCCTAAGTGCTCTGATTTTTGATAGAGGAAAAAAATGTCTCTTCCCCTGGAGTCATCAGGAAACAAGAGAGATGAACACACATTCTGTTCTATTCCATAGGAATCTTAGTGCCACCTTTGGGCCGTTCAGTGTCATAGATGTTGGATGGGAAATGTCCTTACCCATTTTTGCTGAAGGAAGTTCCTTACTCTTTTTTTCATGATTCCTGGGATTCCCCCAAGCCTCGAGATAAGAACATTTACATCCAGGTAGTGGTCCTGACAAGAGGTTGGTGGTGTTAGTACTTTGGTACACTTGATGATACAATGTTTCTTCTTTCCATAATTTCAAGATTCCTTTCTGTGTTTTTAGAGCCCTCAAATTTAAAGATATCTTTCTTTTCCTGGAGCTTTGGGGATTTATTGTATTTCTGGTTGACTCTTATTTATGATTTAGGTTTAGATATTTTGCCCGATTTGATGGTTGATGGCAGCTTGGATAACATTCCACCCATGGCTTACCTCTTCCTTTGTGCATAAAACGACTGCAGTGTTGTTTGCAGATTTATTTATATCCATGTTCACCTTTAGTCTTTGTGTTTGTATTCTCTTACTTTATGTTCTGCTTACTTCTCTGACTTTCCTTGTGAATATGTGTTTTGTTCTTTTCATTATTATTGATATGAGTATATAATGCTTTAAAATCTTCAGAAACTTCTATAGTTACAGATTCTCATATTTTCTTTTAATACCATCAGAATCACCCTGTTAAGTTTTCATCAAATTGTAAACTAAATCATGGTAAGTGCCTGAATGCCCAGATCTTTTCATATTTGTCAATAAAATTCCAAACATTTATAATAGAACAATTTTGTTTTAAATGCTGTGATATATTATATATTTTACTAGCTTGTGTTAATAGGACACATTAATGTGTTTCACTGTCACTACAGCCTGCACAGTTAGGTCCATGATATAACAGCTTTAGATATAGTGAAAGCCTCTAAGTGTTTTGAATTCAACTGAAGCGAAAATATACTGTCTGATATCAGGTAGCACAGTTATGAATGTCTGTCTCTAATAACCTTGATTCTGTGTTCCTGAAGTTTTCTCAATACATACCATATTTTCCCACATGAATATTCTTTGATGTAGGAAATATGTTAACATTGTATATTTGTTAATATACAAGTTTATATTTCTTCTTGCTCATTCTATAAGTTTTCCTCTGTAAATATTTTCAGTATGTGACTGGGTAATTTACATATTCACAACTAATATCTTCTTAGTAAATTCTAGTCTTAATTATTATTATGTATTTTAGTCTTTTAAAAACCCATTTGTTCTCAATTCTCTCCTCTTAGCAGGAATGGCAGGATTATAACCTCTTGATTTGTTTTATGGGCAACTGGTCATTACATTGCTTTATTTTTTTTTTTTTATAGGAGAACTGGGAAGATGGCTTGGTGATTGAAAGCACTTGCTACTGCTTTTCCTGAGGTTTGGAGTTTGGATCCCAGCAATAACTGTTCGAGAACCCTGCTATTACGGTAACAGTCCCCTGTGTCTGGATGGCTCTCTGATGCTTGAAACAAAATGGACGACTCCCTTTCTCAGCAGAACTTCCCTTGCTCTGCCTAAGCTTATCTACAGAGTATCCCTGAACACAGGCGTGTCACCTTTCTGAAAAAGTGACCTTGTGCAGAACTCTCGGCAAGCCTTCGTAAGTCAGCACACAAGTCCTGCTCTGACTTCCTGCCTGGATGATAATTAGGTCCTATGCTCTAATCAGTTATCCCTTTCCACTCATACCCCTAAAAGCCCCTATATAGTTGTCTCGCTGCAGCAATCTCTGGAAATCCTTCCATCATACTCACAGCCCTCCAAACCCTGCTCATCACTTCTGCTCCCTTGTCCTCGAGGGCCTGAGGCCAGTGACCCTCGAGGAGAAGGGAGAACCCCAAACCACAATGGGATGCTAACAACCACCTGTAACTCCAGCTCTAGTTAATCCATGGGCAATGGATGGTACACATACGTAAGTAAAAAAATACATAAACTAACAGGAATTATACATGTTTGTTATTTATTTAATTACTTTTTTGGCTTTTTAAGGCAGCATCACATGCAACCTAGGCAGACCTCAAGCTTTCTATAATAGGTGAGGATGGTCTTGTATTTCTGGCCCTCCTGCCTTCACATCCAGAGTACTGGGATTACAATTGTGAGCCACAATGCTAGGTTAATGTTGTGGTGACTCAGAACCTTCTGGTTTCCTGTCTTGGGGACATTGTTTCACAGAGTAGCTTCCTTTCATGACCATTTAGGCACAGCTTACAAAATATGTCAAGAGATCCCTGCCATGAGAAGAGTCTGTTCCTCTCAGTCCCTAAGAGGAGTGGTGTACTGAGTCACAGTCTACACAGAGAAGTAGCAGACTGAGTCAGGAAGAGGCAGGAAGGAGACATGGCAAGAGCCTTTATTATGCTGGCTATCCAAAGTGGCAGGAGCAACAACAGAAGAAACAAGTTTTGAATTCAGTACTCTAAAGAATTGCAGCAGGCTCTAGAGTCCAGGAACATCCCCAAATTGTGTGGTACCAAGGCTTGCTATATGTAAGTTCTATGTAAGGACTGTAAGAGTCCCGTAGAGGAGCTGTGTAGTGAGGATGGCAATGACGCTCTGCACTGGTCCATTTGGATAGGAGTGATGTAATATTGAGTTGTTTACTCAGGTTGGGGAATTCTGAGACAGACAGTTCCTCTCCAGTCCTTGAGACTGCGGATGCCAGAGCATCATATGTACAAAGGATAAGAAGAGAGGAATGCAATATGGCCTTCTGTTCCTCAGTCCCATTTGGAAAACCTCATGGGTGGTGGCCCTGGTCCATCCAAACCTCACCTCAAACATTCATATTGGTCCCTATTACTGGAAGGACCATCAGACTTTCCTATCTGGGGAAAATCTCTCTTCCTTTTTGCTCTCTGAGCACTCAAAAGCTACTTAGTCTTAGCCATCTGCAGACTCATCCTTTCTATAAACTTGACAGGTTTCAGAGTACACAGGCAACATTATCTTCAGGCAGTATCTATTTGGCACCAAGCCTTAAATTTCCCCTAGAGCAAGAGGAAGAATCCTCAAATCTAGCTCCATGCTAGAAACGTAGACTGTTAATTAACAGGAAGGCAGAATTTAAGCTCCCCAGCCACTACCATTCCTGATGTACTTACTCCACAGGTTTAAAGTGCCCAGGTTCCTCTCTAGGTGTTTCAGGGAACCTACTGAGCAACTTCCTTGTGTACAGTTGTGTGCTTAGCAGCAAGCATGCATTGTTTAGGTGACAGCTCACTATGATGTCTTAGGCTGTATCTGTCTGAAGAGAGTTCATAGTTCAGAAGACAAAGGCTTCATCACACAGAACCCTAAGAAATAATAAATGGCTGTTGTTTGGGGACATTTTGTTGAAAACAAATGGGTATCCAAAGTATGTGGATATGATGAACTTTCCCTTTTTCTGGGATTTGTTAGCAACAAAAATGTAGATTTTCTTTGGCTGAAGCCTTGGAAAGGCTTTCTTATACTTTTGGTTATAATATATATATATATATATATATATATATATATATATATATATATATATATATATATATATGGTATCATCATTTCATCAGTTCTTTCTTGGAGGAATTTGCATGAAAGAAATCCATTCGATATGACTTTCAATTCCTTCTTTGATTTTTAGAGCTCAATTCCAGTCCTACTGTATATGACTAAGAGTCTGCAAGTCATTTGTTTCAAGCAATGAAGAGTAACTTCACCAGCCCATGCATGCTACGCTCTGCCAGGATTGCTCAGTGAGGATGCAAGAGAGGAAAAGGGACTTTCTTGTCTGTAGGAAGGGTTTCTTCAAAGACAGTGTTCAGGGACACTGGCTTCTGCAACAGGGACAACCTTAGGCATGCAGAGACAGTTCTTTTCAGTTTACAACAGAGATAGATTTGCACTGTAGTCCTTGACATACGTGGCTTTTCTTTTCATTAGATATTTTCTTTATTTACATTTCAAATGTTATCCCCTTTCATAGTTTCCCCTCTGAAAATTCCCTATCCCCTCCTCTCTCCCCCCTGCTCCCCAACCCACCCACTCCTGCTTCCTGGCCCTGGCATTCCCCTATACTGGGGCATAGAGCCTTCATAGGACCAAGGGCCTCTCCTCCCACTCATGACCGACAAGGCCATCCTCTGCTACACATGGAGCTAGAGATATGAGTCCCACCATATGTTTTCATTGGTTGATGGTTTAGTCCCAGAGAGCTCTGCGGTTACTGGTTAGTTCATATTGTTGTTCCTCCTATGGGGCTGCAAACCCCTTCAGCTCCTTGGGAACTTTCTCTAGCTCCTTCCTTGGGGATCCTGTGCTCCATCAAATGGATGGCTGTAAGCATCCACTTCTGTATTTGTCAGGCACTGGCAGAGCCTCTCAGGAGACAACTATATCAGGCTCCTGTCAACAAGCACTTGTTGGCATCCTCAATAGTGTCTGGGTTTGGTGGTTGTTTATGGGATGGATCCCCAGGTGGGGCAGTCTCTGGATGGCCTTTCCTTCAGTCTCTGCTCCAAACTTTGTCTCTGTAACTCCTTCCATGGGAATTTTGTTTCCCCATTCTGAGAAGGACTGAAGTATCCACACTTTGGTCTTCCTTCTTGAATTTCATGTGTTTTGCAAATTGTATCTTGGGTATTCTAAGTTTCTGGGCTAATATCCACTTATCACTGAGTGCATATCATGTGTGTTCTTTTGTGATTGGGTTACCTCACCTAGGATGATGCCCTCCAGATCCACGCATTTGTCTAAGAATTTCATAAATTCATTGTTTTCAGTAGCTGAGTAGTACTCCATTGTGTAAATGTACCATAATTTCTGTATCCATTCCTCTGTTGAGGGACATCTGGGTTCTTTCCAGCTTCTGGCTATTATAAATAGGGCTGCTATGAACATAGTGGAGCATGTGTCCTTTTTACCGGTTGGGACATCTTCTGGATATATGCCCAGGAGAGGTATTGCTGGATCCTCCGGTAGTACTATGTCCAATTTTCTGAGGAACTGCCAGACTGATTTCCAGAGTGATTGTACAAGCTTGCAATCCACCAGCAATGGAAAAGTGTTTTTCTTTCTCTACATCCTTGCCAGTATCTGCTGTCACCTGAGTTTTCGAGACAGGGTTTCTCTGTATAGCCCTGGCTGTCCTGGAACTCATTTTGTAGACCAGGCTGGCCTCGAACTCACAAATCCACCTGCCTCTGCCTCCTGAGTGCTGGGATTAAAGGTATGTGCCACCATGCCCGGCTTTGTAACCCATTTTAATAGGGTTATTTGGTTTTCTGGATCCTAACTTCTTGAGTTCTTCGTATATGTTGGAAATTAGCCCTTTATCGGATTTAAGATTGGTAAAGATCTTTTCCCAATCTGTTGGTTGCCTTATTGTCTTATTGACAGTGTCCTTTGCCTTACAGAAGCTTTGCAATTTTATGAGGTCTCGTTTGTCGATTCTTGATCTTATAGTACAAGCCATTGCTGTTCTATTCAGGGATTTTCCCCCTGTGCCCATATGTTTGAGGCTCTTCCCCACTTTTTCCTCTATATGTTTCAGTGTCTCTGGTTTTATGTGGAGTTCTTTGATCCACTTAGACTTGAGCTTTGTACAAGGAGATAAGAATGGATCAGTTCGCCAGGCAGTGGTAGCACACGCCTTTAATCCCAGCACTTGGGAGGCAGAGGCAGGTGGATTTCTGAGTTCGAGGCCAGCCTAGTCTACAGAGTGAGTTCCAAGACAGCCAGGGCTACACAGAGAAACCCTGTCTTGAAACAAAACAAAACAAATGGATCAGTTCGCATTCTTTAACATACTAACAACCAGTTGAGCCAGCACCATTTGTTGAAAATGCTGTCTTTCCACTGGATGGTTTTAGCTCCTTTGTCAAAGATCAAATGACCATAGGTGTGTGGGTTCAGGTCTGCGTCTTCAATTCTATTCCATTGATCTGCCTGTCTGTCATGGTACCAGTACCATGCAGTTTTTATTGCAATTGCTTTGTAGGGATGGTGATTCCACCAGAGGTGCTTTTATTGTTGAGAATAGTTTTTGCTATCCTAGGTTTTATGTTATTCCAGATGAATTTGCAAATTGCCCTTTCTAACTCGGTGAAGAATTGAGTTTGAATTTTATTGGGGATTATATTGAATCTGTAGGTTGCTTTCGGCAAGATAGCCATTTTTACTATATTAATCCTGCCAATCCATGAGCATGGGAGATCTTTCTATTTTCTGAGATCTTCTTCAATATCATTCTTCAGGGACTTGAAGTTCTTATCATACAGATCTTTCACTTCATTAGTTAGAGTCACACCAAGGTATTCTATATTATTTGTGACTGTTGTGAGGGGTGTTCTTTCCCTAAATTCTTTCTCAGACTGTTTATCCTTTGTGTAGAGAAAGGCCACTAATTTGTTTGAGTTAATTTTATGTCCAGCTACTTCACTGAAGTTGTCTATCAGGTTTAGGAGTTCTCTGGTGAAATTTTTGGGGTCACTTATGTATACTATCATGTCATCTGCAAATAGTGATATTTTGACTTCTTCCTTTTCAATTTGTATCCCTTTGATCTACTTTTGTTGTCTAATTGCTCTGACTAGGAATTCAAGTACTGTATTGAATAGGTAGGGAGAGAGTGGACAGCCTTGTCTAGTCCCTGATTTTAGTGGGATTGCTTCTAGTTTCTCTCCATTTAGTTTGATGTAGGCTACTTGTTTGCTGTATATTGCTTTTACTATGTTTAGGTAATGGACCTTGAATTCCTGATCTTTCCAAGACTTTTATCATGATGGGGTGTTGGATTTTGTCAAACATTTTTTCAGCATCTAATGAGATGATAGTGTGGTTTTTGTCTTTGAGTTTGTTTATATAGCCAATTACGTTGGTAGATTTCCATATATTGAACCGTCTTTGCATCCCTGGGATAAAGCCTACTTGATCATGATGGATGATCTTTTTGATGTGTTCTTGGATTCGGTTTGTGAGAATTTTATTGAGTATTTTTGCATCAATATTCATAAGGGAAATTGGTCTGAAGTTCTCTTTCTTTGTTGGGTCCTTGTATGGTTTAAGTGTCAGAATAATTGTGACTTCATAGAATGAATTGGATAGATTACCTTCTGTTTCTATTTTGTGGTATAGTTTGAGGAATATTGGAATTAGGTCTTCTTTGAAGGTCTGATAGAACTCTGCACTAAACCCATCTGGTCCTGGGCTTTTTTTGGTTGGAAGACTATTAATGACTGTTTCAATTTCTTTATGGGATATGGGACTACTTAGATCATTAATCTGATCCTTATTATCTTTGGTACCTGGTATCTGTCTAGAAACTTGTCCATTTCATCCAGGTTTTCCAGTTTTGTTGAGTATAGTCTTTTGTAGTAAGATCTGATGGTGTTTTGGATTTCCTCAGGTTCTGCTGTTATGTCTCCCTTTTCATTTCTGATTTTGTTAATTAGGATACTGTCCTTGTGCCCTCTAGTTAGTCTGGCTAAGGGTTGATCTCTCTTGTTGATTTTCTCAAAAAAATCAGCTCCTGGTTTGGTTGATTCTTTGTATAGTTCTTTTTGTTTCCACTTGGTTGATTTCAGCCCTGAGTTTTATTATTTCCTGCTTTCTACTCCTCTTGGGTGAATGTGCTTCCTTTCATTCTAGAGCTTTTACGCGTGCTGTCAAGCTGCTAGTGTATGCTCTCTCCAGTTTGTTTTTGGAGGCACTCGGAGATATGAGTTTTCGTCTTAGGACTGCTTTCATTGTGTCTCATAAGTTTCAGTACGTTGTGGCTTTATTTTCATTAAACTCTTAAAAAAGTCTTTAATTACTTTATTTCTTCCTTGACAAATTTATCATTGAGTAGAATGTCATTCAGCTTTCACATGTATGTGGACTTTCATTTTTCTTTTTTTTTCATTTATTTATTTTTATTAGATATTTTCTTTATATACATATCAAATGCTATCCCAAAAGTTCCCTATTACGCCCCCCCCCCCGCCCTGCTCCCCTACCCACCCACTCCTGCTTCTTGGCCCTGGCGTTGCCCTGTACTGGGGTGTATAAAGTTTGCAATACCAGGGGCCCTCTCTTCCCAGTGATGGCCGACTTGGCCATCTTCTGCTACATATGCAGCTAGAGACACGAGCTTTGGGGGGTACTGGTTATTTCATATTGTTATTCCACCTATAGGGTTGCAGACCCCTTCAGCTCCTTGGGTGCTTTCTCTAGCTTCCTGTGTTCCATCTTATAGATGACTGTGAGCATCCACTTCTGTATTTGCCAGGCACTGGCATAGCCTCATATGAGACAGCTATAACAGGGTCCCTTCAGCAAAATCTTTCTGGCATTGTGCAATAGTGTCTGGGTTTGGTGGCTAATTATTGGATGGATCCCCGGGTATGTAGACTTTCTATTGTTTATGTTGTTATTGAAGATTAGCCTTAGCCCATCGTGATCTGATAGGATGCATGTTATTATTTCAATATTTTTGTATCTGTTGAGGCCTGTTTTGTGACCGATTATATGGTCAATTTTGGAGAAGGTACCCTGAGGTGCTGAGAAGAAGGTATATTCTTCTGTTTTAGAATAAAATGTTCTATAGATATCTGTTAAATCCATTTATTTCATAACTTCTTTTAGTTTCACTGTGTCTCTGTTTAGTTTCTGTTTCCAGAATCTGTCCATTGATGAGAGTAGGGTGTTGAAGTCTCCCACTATTATTGTGTGAGGTGCAATGTGTGCTTTGAGCTTTAGTAAAGTTTCTTTAATGAATGTGGATGCCCTTGCATTTGGAACATAGATGTTCACAATTGAGAGTTTATCTTGGTAGATTTTACCTTTGATGAATATAAAGTGTCCCTCCTTATCATCTTTGATAAGAAAGTCGATTTTATTCCACATTAGAATGACTACTCCAGCTTGTTTCTTGGGACCATTTACTTGGAAATTTTTTTTCCAGCCTTTTACTCTGAGGTAGTGTCTGTCTTTGTCCCTGAGGTGGGTTTCCTATATGCAGCAAAATGTTGGGTCCTGTTTATGTAGCCAGTCTCTTAGTCTATGTCTTTTTATTGGGGAATTGAGTCCATTGATATTAAGAGATATTAAGGAAAATTAATTGTTGCTTCCTGTTATTTTTGTTGTTATTTGGGATTCTGTTCATGTGGCTATCTTCTTTTAGGTTTGTTGAAAGATTACTTTCTTGCTTTTTCTATGGCATAGTTTCCCTCCTTGTGTTGGAGTTTTCCCTTTATTATCATCTGAAGGGCTGGATTTGTGGAAAGATACTGTATAAATTTGGTTTTATCATGGAATACTTTGGTTTCTCCATCTATGGTAATTGAGAGTTTTGCTGGGTATAGTATCCTGGGCTGGCATTTGTGTCCTCTTAGGGTCTGTATGACATCTGTCCAGGATCTTCTGGCTTTCATAGTCTCTGTTGAGAAATCTGGTGTAATTCTGATAGGTCTGCCTTTATATGTTACTTGACCATTTTCCCTTACTGCTTTTAATATTCTTTCTTTGTTTAGTGCATTTGGTGTTTTGATTAGTATGTGACAGGAGGAATTTCTTTTCTGGTCTAAAATATTTGGAACTCTGTATGCTTCTTTTATGTTCATGGGCATCTCTTTGTTTAGGTTAGGGAAGTTTTCTTGTATAATTTTGTTGAAGATATTTACTGGCCCTTTTAGTTGAAAGTCTTCGTTCTCATCTATGCCTATTATCCTTAGGTTTTGTCTTCTCATTGTTTTCTAGATTCCCTGGATGTTTTGGCTTAGGAGTTTTTTGCTTTTTGCATTTTCTTTGACTGATGTGTTAATGTTTTCTATGGAATCTTCTGCACCTGAGATTCTCTCTCCCATCTCTTGTATTCTGTTGGTGATGCTCACATCTATGGTTCCTGATTTCTTTCCTAGGTTTTCTATCTCCAGAGTTGTCTCCCTTTGTGATTTCTTTTTTTTTTTTTAAGATTTATTTATTTATTATATGTAAGTACACTGTAGCTGTCTTCAGACACTCCAGAAGAGGGCGCCAGATCTCGTTACGGATGGTTGTGAGCCACCATGTGGTTGCTGGGATTTGAACTCTGGACCTTCGGAAGAGCAGTCGGGTGCTCTTACCCACTGAGCCATCTCACCAGCCCTGTGATTTCTTTCTACTTCCATTTTAGATCTTGGATGGCTTTGTTCAATTCCTTCACCTGTTTGGTCGTTTTCTTGTAATTCTTTAAGGGATTTATGTGTTTCCTCTTTAAGGGCTTCTACCCTTTTAGCTGTGTTCTCCTGTATTTCTTAAAGGGTGTTATGTTATTAATGTCCTTCTTAAAATCCTCTACCACATCATATGATTTTTAAATCCAAATCTTGTTTTTTCTGGTGTGTTGGGGTATACAGGACTCCCTGTGGTGAGAGTACTGGGTTCTGATGATTCCAAGCAGTCTTGATTTCTGTTAGTAAGATTCTTGCGTTTGTCTTTCACCATCTGGTAATCTCTGGTGTTAGGTTTTCTTGCTGTCTCTGGCTGGAGCTTGTTCCTCCTGTGAGTCTGTAAGTCTGTGTCAGCACTCCTGGGAGGCCAGCTCTCTCCTGGCAAGACCAGTACACAGAGGGCTGCAGAACAACCCCACCTCCTGGCTGCTGATGTAGGATTGTAGGACCCTGTCCCAGCTGCTCTGCTGCTTCTGTGGCCTGTGTGCTCCTGAGTGGACCTACCTTAGAGAGTCGCTGGAGAGAAAATAGAGATCTCACCTGAGTCCTGGGGTCAGACACTCCTGGAGGCAAGCTCTCCTCTCCTGTGTGACTTTCCTAATACAGGGTTAATGCCTGGATAATTCTGACTATAATTCATTAGTAGAAAACCCATGTCCCAGAATTTCTAAGCCAGTTTATCCAACATCCTGATGTGTTGCTAGTTTGTCTTATTTTTTTTGTACTGACTTAGAGCTCATCAATAGTGCAGAAAGGTATTTTAAGGATTTCCTCAAAGACTCGACATTGCAAACCAATACCATAGTAATAGGGAATCAATGAGACACAGAAAAAGTAGAACTTTGGCATGTTTACATTAAAGCTCAATTCATGGCTGGTGAGATGACTGCCTGTAAAGGTACTTGCTGCCAAGCCTGATCACCAGAGCTCAATCCTAGGGACGATGGAAGGACAGAACTGACTCCTACATGTACACACACACACACACACACACACACAGAGAGAGAGAGAGAGAGAGACAGAGACAGAGAGACAGAGACAGAGACAGAGAGAGACAGAGACAAAGAGACAGAGAGGGACAGAGAGATTTTAGATTTATTTATTTTGCTTTTTAAATATAAGTTTTTTATCCACATTTATGTATGTATAATACATGTGTGCCTAGTGCCTGCAGAAGTCAAAAGAGGAACCTGGAGGTGCATGTGTGAGTCCTCAAGTGAGGACTGGGAATTGATTCCTGATGCTCTGCAAGAGTAGCAAGGAGTCTTAACAGCCAATCCAAATCTCTAGTCCCCCAAGTAAATAAATGCATGAAAGAAAAAATATTTTTTTTAAATGGCCCAAGTTTTCAGGCAGACAGAACAAGTGTTGCATCATAGGTTGCTACCAAGGATTTTGAAGAGAGAGAGAGGAAGTGGGATGTATATTCTTATTCTCCTTCCAAATTCTCCCATTGGGTAAACCATTCCTGCTATTGAGAAGGAGTGAATGTTTACCGAGGCCATATGTATGTCAGTGAGAGATGCTCACAGGGAGAATATAGAGATAATGGAGGATAAAAATTTCTCAGGATAAGCCAATGTATACTTAAAGATTAGGTTTCTATCTAGGAATTGATTATACTCTTGTAGGCTTATCTTCCTCCCCTAAAATAACTATGAAATTCCTTAAGTGACAAATTATATTGTTCCTGGATCAGCCTGGTGATTATTTTATTTTATTTTTTTTTTACCATAGGTGGCTAACTTCATAGTGTTACTTATATCTTATATTGAGAAGGCTAGGCTGTCTCCATGACAGACTTCAAATTGGTAGTTCAGGAGACTAGGCCTAAATTTCTGTTTCCAAGAACTGGGCAGTTGCAGGCAAGTCCAGGCCTCAGAAGCTGCCCTGCCACCTGGTCTGAGGCAAGGACAATGGATCCCAGCAGTTTCCAGACTTCCTCAGGGACTTCCTCAGTAACAGTTTCCAGACCTCCCCAGCCAGTTTCCAGCCCCCCACACCCTGGTAGTGGCATGTCCATAGAGATGGACCCAACAGATTAACATAGAGGTCACCTACCCCGGAATTCCCTAATGTTCTTTAAATCAGGCCTGCAAGCTCAGTTGGTTGTCTATGGGAGACCCCAGAATGCTGGACTTTTGCAGAATAAAACACTCCGTGTGTTTACATACTATTTGAGTCCGGGGTATCATTCTTCGGAGAATCATGGACCCTTATAATATGTTCTTTTTCAGAGGGTTAGGAAAATGCCAAATGCCCTTGGATGAAGTCGAGAGACTCTCTTTACTGATAAGGTCTCACTTTTATAGCTAACAAAATTCCTCACAAAGGCATGCTTTATTCCCATCATCTGACAGTGTTCTGTTGATTGCCTGCATTGGTCTGGTTTCTCTAATGAATATACTGTTTCAAGTGGTCTGCAGAGTGAAGTGTTTTGTTTTCAGGGACAAGCAAGAGAACAGAAAGCTTTGTGGAAGCATTTCAGTTGGTAGAACATCCTCTGCTTTTTGGTTGCCATAGAAACCCCTCATCTTTATCATGACACTAGTGCCTTTGTAATGGAGATCTGAGGTGATCTGGTGAGTAAAACAAGGCCCACATCCAGGAACAGACTAGTTTGTGCTCTAAGCAGTCTTTCTCAAATTGTCTGCATCTTCACTGAGTATGTTCTACCAGATAACCTAAAGAGTGAAGGTACTTTAAGGGATAGGTTGGTGCACCAAAAGCAAGGACCATTTCGAGGCATTTTCAGTTTGTAGAACAGCCTGTTCTTCATAGTTGCCATAGAAACCTAATTGCTGTCTAGGCAACTAATGGCCAGAATGACATTTGTTTTTAAAGGATGCCTTGCTGTGTAGCCATGGCTGGCTTAGTATTTTCTACGTAGCACAAGTCAGTGTTACCTTACTGACTTGTGCCCCTAAGTGCTGGTGTTATAGACTTAAACTGCAATCCCAAACTTGACCAGAATGACTATTTAATGGAGAATGTC
The DNA here is from genome assembly GCF_978045245.1 of Mus caroli. Classification (NCBI taxonomy): domain Eukaryota; kingdom Metazoa; phylum Chordata; class Mammalia; order Rodentia; family Muridae; genus Mus; species Mus caroli. Next base: position 34,563,013 of record NW_028227260.1, on the reverse strand, counting down.
CTGATCTGGTGAGATTGTTGAATGGCTTGTTGGATATTAGCAGACTTGAAGGATGTTATAGCTAGGCCTCTCCTTCATACTCAACAGCTTGTAAAAGCAAAAACTGGAATGGCAGGAATCTAATTATTAGCCAGAGGAATGGGACCTAAGTCATATTTGTGACCCTAAAGGAGACAAGACATTCTGAAGTGTCTAGATAGTTATTAATTGATAGCTGGATAATGTGGTTCTAGTAACCCTAACCTCATAAGACTGTCTAGCAAGAGGCTTTATATACTGAAAGACCCACAACATGAGGACTCCTCCACCTTCTGACTTAGGAGAGGCGACACCCCAAATCACTCACGAGAAACGGTCTTGATGCAAACTGCAAGAGGACTTTTATTTCAAGAGTGCTCTCGGGCCCACAGTCATACACCACTCAGGGGTAGAGGACCTTGGCGCACTGAGTAGCTGGGTAAGGAGGTATTTAAAGGAAGAAACCACAACTCAAGGGGGTGGGGAGGGCGTTGTTGGAAAATACCAAAAATACCAGTTAAGAGTCATGAGGAAGTGCAAAGTCACAAGAGTCACAAGGAATACCTGGTAATTGTGCAGGTTATTTCTCAAGACAGTTTCTATGAGCCCCTAACAATAGCACATTTGCATAGTGGGTTCCATGAATGATCAGGGTGGTCCTTTTGGAACAAACACTCCCTGAACCCAGGAAGTGGGTGGGTGGAGGAATGTTGATATCTGTTTTATGATTAGCATGCCTTGGAGCATTGAGTCACAAAGGTCACATTCTCAAGCCTGGGCCTAAAGGCCTAGTTTTTGTTTTTATATTACACTTTTTCAATACCATTGCTCTATACTATAAGAGTCAAATCAAGTGGTGAGAGGGAACCTAAAGAAGACACCTACAGTAAATAGACAGGGTCCCAAGTGGAGGGACAGAGTTATCAACCCACCATCAAAATTTCTGACCCAGAATTGTTCCTGCCTAAAAGAAATGCAGGGACAAAAAATAGAGCAGACTGAAGGAAAGGTGGTCCAGTGACCATCCCAACTTGGGATCCATCTCATGGGGTGGGGGTGGAGGCACCAAAGCCTGACTCTATTACTGATGCTATGATGTGCTTACAGACAGGAACCTGCCATGGCTGTCCTTTGAGAGCCCCTACAAGCAGCTGACTGAGGCAGATGCAGATACTTACACACAACCATTGGAATGAAGTTAGGGACCCCTGTAGTTGAATTAGGGAAAGTCTGAAAGAAGCTGAGAAAGAGGGTGACCCCATAGAAAGACCAACAGAGTCAACTAACCTGGACCCCTGGGAGCTCCCAGGGACTAAGCCATCAATCAAAGAGCATACACAGGCTCATCTGACTGCCCCCCTGCCCCTGGCACATATGTAGCAGAGAACTGTGTTGTCTGACCTCAGTGGGAGAGGATGCACCTAATCCTGTAGAGAATTGAGGCCACAGGGAAGGGGGAAACCTAGGGAGGGTAAGTACCCTGTCAGAGGCAAAGGGGAAGGAGAATGGGATGAAGAGTTGTGGGAGGGGGAACATCTGGAATGTAAATAGATAAAATATTAAAAAAAAAAAAAAAACTAACCAGTACCCCCGAGCTCTTGACTCTAGCTGCATATGTATCAAAAGATGGCCTAGTCGGCCATCACTGGAAAGAGAGGCCCATTGGACTTGCAAACTTTATATGCCTCAGTACAGGGGAACGCCAGGGCCAAAAAGTGGGAGTGGGTGGGTAGGGGAGTGGGGGGGGGGGAGGAAAATACCTAATTAAAAAAAAGAGTCAAACCAAATGAAAATGTTGAACATCTAGAAGGGAAAACTCTCTCAGGAAAGCTGTCTGTTTTGGAGACTTTAGAAATACTGTGAAGTCTACCTATAAATGTAGATTAGCACAGTGGTCTCTCTGACTATTATAAACTTTTATCAGTTCTGGTCTACAATGGTCCCTTGGACTATTGCCTACTCTTATCCTTGAGTCAGATTTACTTACCCTGTAACAAACTCTGTCTAATGTCTACACTAAGTGTTATAACTCCTCTGAGCTGTTTCCTCAGAAATCACAAAGACTGAGAAAACAAAAGGACACCAGCATCACATTCTGGTGATTTGCAGAGCAGGATCTTGTCTGCATTTGTTTAAAATTGTGTGATGGGAGGTGAATCTCCATGGAGGGTGGAGAGACAGGAACAGGGAACTCAGACTGGTATTTATTCATTCTTGCCCTGGGCCTGGTGTCGGCATGTTTTGTGAGGAAGAGACAAAAAGGACCCTTTTAGCCCCAGGAGTGTACTGTACTGTTCCTTGATGTTCTGTAGGCAGCTTCTAGGTACAGACAGTGCATTACTGGAGCATAGGACAAGAGATAGCTTTCCTTAGCCCAGCTTTTCCCTCTGTAAAATGGTCATCGAAGTTTTTGCCCAGAGGCTTGCTGGCATCTTCAGTGATCACACAAGTATAAGCCTGAAGCTTTCCTTCTGGTTACCATTGAATTATAAATGCTTGTATGACTTCTAACTGTTTTCATGTTATGTTAAGTGTTGCTGGATGTAGAATAGAAAATAAAAAGGCCCTGGTGAAAAGCCTATTCAGTTCACCCTTTGATTGTTATGATCAGGAAATCATTGTTTCAGTGATATTGGTCACTAACCAATGCCTAGCATGATACCTGGGAAATATGTACTTCTTAAAATGTACTCATTGCTTGGCACCCAAACTCTCTCCTCTCCTCTCGTCTCCTCTCGTCTCCTCTCGTCTCCTCTCGTCTCCTCTCGTCTCCTCTCGTCTCCTCTCGTCTCCTCTCCTCTCCTCTCCTCTCCTCTCCTCTCCTCTCCTCTCCTCTCCTCTCCTCTCCTCTCCTCTCCCCTCCCCTCCCCTCCCCTCCCCTCCCCTCCCCTCCCCTCCCCTCCCCTCCCCTCCCCTCCCCTCCCCTCCCCTCCCCTCCCCTCCCCTCCCCTCCCCTCCCCTCCCCTCCTCTCCCCTCCTCTCCCCTCCCCTCCCCTCCCCTCCTCTCCCCTCCCCTCCCCTCCCCTCCCCTCCTCCTCCTCCTCCTCCTCCCCCTCCCCTTCTCCTCCTCCTCCTCCTTCTCTCTCTCTCTCTCTCTCTCTTTCTCTCCCCCCCCGTGTGTGTGTGTGTGTGTGTGTGTGTGTGTGTGTGTGTACCTTTTTCATGTGGATGATTTATGTCTTATTGTGGTGGTTTCAATGGGAAATGTCCATTATACATTGTAGTTTCTGGCATTTGAACATTTGATCCCCAGTTGTTTAAGAGGTACAGCCGTGCTGGAGAAAGCATGTCACTGGAGTCTGCTTGTGTTTTAAAAAGGCCTCACCTATTAGTAGTTTGCTCTCTTTGCAATGTGCCTGTAGTTGAGGATGCTAAATATCAGTATCCTTGATGCTCTGCCATCGTGGACTCTTATCCCTGAGGATAAGCTGGAATAAATTCCTTAAGTGGCCTATGGTTATGGTGTTCTATTACGACAACAGAAAAGTAACTCATATACTTATTATGTGGCCCAAACTAGCATTATAGTTGTGAGCGTCACAAAAAGAACCTGAAGTTACAGAGGCTTCTTTTATCATCTCATCAGAGAATAAGTTCAGCAGGTGATATTTCTTCCATTGGCAACAGAATGTAGTAGACCTTTGACCTGTACATATCTGGGTCCTCAATTCTATTTTATTAACCAATTTGTTTGTTTTTATGCCAGTTTCATGGTGCCTTTTATTACGGTAGCACTGTGGTATAATTGTTCTGGATCATTTTGACTATTTTGAGTCTTTTGTATTTCCATATGAAATTTAAGATTATTATTTGCAATTTCAGTAAAGAATTTTGATGGAATTCTATTAATACTTAGAGTTGGTTTTAGTCATATGGCCATTTTCACAACATTAACTTTTCTGTTATTTTTTGTTCAAACTCTTCCTTCAGTGTTGTAAAAGTTTTCACTTTACACATTGTCACTTCCTTGATTTCCTTGTTTGCTTCATGTTACTGTGATAAAACACTGACTAAATGTAACTTTGGGTCATAGAGGTGCTATTTGACTTACAGGTTACATTCCTGAGGGAAACCAAGGTAGGAAACAGGATGGCAGAGACTGATGAAGGAGATCAGGGTTGTTTTGTAGCTTGCTTCAGGATCTTTCTTAGCTTTCTTATACAGCCCAGGGACACCTGAATACTGCTCACAGTAGGCTGGGCCCCCCCTACATTAGTATTCAAGAAAATCTCCCATGGACACACCCACAGTCCAATTAATGGAAGCAATTCTCAATTGAGGTGCCTTTTTCCCATGTGCGTCAAAGTTGAAAATTGAGATTAACTATCACATTTGTTAGATTTATTCCAAGGTATTGTGGGGGCTATCATGAATCAAATTGTTGCCCTCCTATTTTTCTCAATATGTTTGTCATTTGTTTATAGGATGGCTACTGATTTTTGTGTGTCTGTTTTGTATACTGCTACTTAGATGAAAGGGTTTATCAACTATAGTTGATTTCTAGTGGACTGTTCAGATGTCTTTTATGTACAGAATCATACCATCAGCAAATAAGGATGCTTTGATTTCGCTTCTTTCTTTTCTGTGTTTAGACCTTTGATCTCCTTCTGTTGTTTTCTTGCTCTAGCTAAGACTTCAAGCATTAAACTGAATAGGAGTGGAGAAAGAGGTCTTACCGTGTTTCTGGTTTCAATGAAAATTCTTTAATTTTTTTGCTTCACTTAGTCTGATATTGGCTATCGGCTTGCTGTCTACATTTTGCAGAACATTTAGCTTGGTCCATTATTTCCTCACTATGTCCAAATTCCTCCTTTTGAAATAGCAATATATATTTTGTTCTATTATATTTTGGAAATGTATATGCTTTCTGATTTTATGGGGAGTGACAATTAAGATATTGCCTTGAACTTTGAACTTTTAAACAGTGTTGAAGCTGTAAGACTATGGGAACTTTTAAATCTGAACTAAATGAATTTTGCGTTATGCTATGGTTATGAGCCAATGAGGGGCCAGGGCATGAAATGTGGTGGATTGAATGAGAATGACCCTAATATGCTTCTGTGTTTGACTACATGGTTCCCAGTTGGTGAACATGTGTCACAAGTTAAACTTTGAAGTTTCAGAAGATTCACACCATTCCCATTCGTTTTCTCTACCTCCTACTTGCTGGTGAAGATGTGAATTCTCAGTTGTTCTCAATGCCATGACTTTGTTCTGACATCCTGGATCCTAATGCTCTGAAACCAAAAGCCAAATTAGATACTTTTTGGTATTAAAATATTCATTTTTAAGTAAAGGTAATTGTATCATTTCCCCTTCCCTCTCCTCTCTCTCAAATTCATGGCCTCTTTCCTTAGATTGGTTATTTCTCTTAATTTCTCTTATTGATTATCATTACATACACAAACACATAATTGTATATATATGTATATGTGTGTGTGAATAAATATATAAATACAACCTGTTGAGTCCACTTAGTATTGCTTATCTGTGTATGTTTATAGAGCTGACAACTTAGCATTGAACAACAAATTAAGGGCATCATTTCTAGGGAAAACTAATTATTCTATAAGCAACCATTAATTACCTGAAACTCACCAGGTAGGGTGAGATCCTATGGTGGTTTGAATGAGAATGTCCCAAATGGGTTCATATATTTGAATACTTAGTCTCCAGCTGGTGCAACTGTTTGAGAAGGCTTGGAGGAGGTTTCAAAAGACTCATACTATTCTTAGTCTCTATCTTTCTGCTTCATGGTTGTATCTCAGGATATGAGCTCTCGGCTACTGCTCCAGCATCATGCATTGTCTGCCTGCTGTCATGCTCTCTGCCATGATGGTCATGGACTCTATCCCTCTGAAACTGTAAGCTCTAAATAAACACTTTCCTTTCTAAGTTTCCTTGATCATGGTGTCTTATCACAGAAATAGAAAAGACTAAAAGAGTCTCTGTGAGATTCTCCCCCATCTATCTCAGCATTTCAATTGGTCCAGGTCTTCTTTAGTAGCCTTATTGTTGAGATTTCATGAGTATAACATCCCTGTCATATCAAGAAGACAAAAATCGGGCTGGTAAGATGGCTCAGCGGGTAAGAGCACTGACTGCTCTTCCGAAGGTCCTGAGTTCAAATCCCAGCAACCACATGGTGGCTCAAAAACCATCCGTAACGAGATCTGACGCCCTCTTCTGGAGTGTCTGAAGAAAGCTACAGTTTACTTACATATAATAAATAAATAAATCTTTAAAAAAAGACAAAAATCTTGCATAGACTTCCTGGTCCTCTGACTCTCCAATCATTTTGCCCCCTTTTCTGCAATGTTTTGGTTTTTTTGTTGTTGGTGGTGGTTTTTTGTTTGTTTATTTTTTGCCTAGTTAGTCATGTTGTAGAATTGTCAACTGGGGCTGGACATTCCAAGTCATTTTTTTCTGCATTTTCCCTCACATATAAGCATGCATTAAAGTTGTTATCTTTAATATAGATTTTTAATAAATATTGGAAAGAAGTTAAATGCATACTAACATGAAATTTTTAGTATGCATGTCCTTGTTTTTGAGTTAGCATGCAAATTAATAGATCTCGTTGTGGTATTTTTGTATCTTTATCCTCCATTGCTCTCTGCCATTCACTGTCTGCCATGCTCAAATCCTTCTACCCACACTTATTCCCTTAGCACCTTTATGTAATATGGATTCTGTTAACCTCTCCACTTCTTTCCTTAAACCTCTTGCCCACTCCTTATGCTCCACTTTGCAGCTTCATGACCTGTACCCACATTAATATATACATATATAATGTATGTATTAATATACATGTATACATTTAAATACATGATATACACATATATGTATATGATCTATAACACATATGTTGTGTGTGTATGTATGTATATATATAGATAGATAGATATAGATATAGATATAGATAGATATTAGCAATAAGCGTGGTTGCACAACTATTCTGTGGTAGGATATAAAATCTTTTGTGAATATATCCAGTAGAGATATAACTGGTGCCTTGGTTCAAATTCCAAGTGGTGATACATTATAATGAAAACATCCCTTATATTCTAAGAAATTGGATTTTTTGCTGGACCTCACAGACAAAGTTAGTAATGCACATTGAAGTCATTTAAGACTTTAAGAATGAAGCCGGGCATGGTGGCACAAGCCTTTAATCCCAGCATTTAAGTGGCAAAGGCAGGCAGATTTGTGAGTTCGAGGCCAGCCTGGTCTACAGAGTGAATTCCAGGACAGCCAGGGCTAAACAGAGAAACCCTGTCTTGAAAAAACAAAAAACAAAACAAAACAACAACACCAAAAAAAAAAACCCCAAAGACTTAAGAATGATATCTTCAGTCCTTCCCTCAAAGACTGAGCTACCAATCAAAGAGCATACACGGGCTGGACCGAGGCCCCAGACACATAGGACTACCTTGTGTGACTGCAGTGGGAGAGGATGTTTCTAACCAGGCAGAGACTTGATGGTGCCAGGGTGAGGAGATACCCAGAGGGCCTACCCTCTCAGTGGAGAAGGGGAGGAGATGTGTTGGGGGAAACAGCATTTTAGATGGAATAAATAAATAAATAAGAATGATATCGTGCTGTGTATTCAGCCTGTTTCTTTAGTTTGCATGAAAATGTAACAGTCAACCTTACTGATCACGGATCTCCCAAGCAATCAGCTTTTATAAACTATGGTAATATGTAGCTTTAGTCTTAAGATATGTACTCCTCTATGGCTCTGACCCAAAGAGTATATATGTGTATCTGTGTGTTTGTTATGGTAACCATTTACTGAAAACAGCAAATAGGTCTAAAGTGACCTAATCTACATATTTGCTATAAACACTAAAAGCAACATACAGATATTGTTTGATAGCATTTTGGTTTCCTACTGGGGTCAAATGGAGTCAGTGGAATCAGTGACTTAATTTCTTGTAAAACTCTGTTAAGGATTTCTGTAAAGTATCCCTTATTCCACTTCCCATGTAATGCTTTTTGTGCTGCTCAATAAAAAAGACCCAGAGCCCTTTGTTAGACACACAGATACAGACACAGACAATACAAGGCAGAATTTATGCAGTCACAGATTTAGACACATAAAACAACCTGATTACAAATAGCCAAAACCCATAAGCTACAGAGTGATAGGGGAGATAGGAAAAGAATTAGATAATCCAAATTGGGCAGGCTTTTTATTAAACTACTCCAAGGGGAAGTCTTTGATTTCTTCTCTTTAATGTGATGCTGATACATATTGATAACTTTGAGCTTGTCACTAATACATTTAACTGATGCATTTTGGTGTCTTTTGTGAGGAATCTCTAATGTGTTAATGTATGCACCTCCACATCATGGTTGCTATAGAAACCTGGTACCATGGCAACTGTGATATCTCCTTAATGGAGAAGAATGATCTGGTGGGAAGAGCACTTCTTCCTAGGGCTCTGGACAGGTGTTAACTGTTGCTAAAACCTGTTAAAATTACAATTATTGATAATGATAAATGTTAATGATATTTACTTTCTTATTATAAGTAAGTACTCTTTCTGATGTTCATTTTCCTGTAAATAAGCTAAGATGTAGGAAATGGAATAATTCGCTTTCCTAATTGACAGCTGTTAGAGTCTCCCAGGCTTTTCTGGTTGCTTTAAACAAAGGACAATCATTCAAATAGCTAATTGCCCTACCTCTTATCCTAGCAACAGGCATTTCGAATGCTCCACAGATGAGCATTACATACAGTGCTCATCACTGTATACAGTGGCACATCAGATTGCCTGAGTTCCTGAAGGCACAGACAAAGCCAGGGCTGTATTCCCTAAGTGGCCTGCAGCAAAAGCTGTCAAAGCTGCAGCTCGCCTCCTTCCTGCCCTGGCCTATGGCTGCAGTAAAACACCGTCAAAATGGTGGCTCCTGTCAAAATTCCATTGGAAGACTGTCCCACCTCAGAGTTGTGTGGTCCTGGGCTTCTGTGTCTCAGGATGCCCTTCCATCAGAGCAGGAACACAAGGGCTTCTTGAAATACTTAGTAAAAGACATTTTGCAATCATAAACCTTGATAAACTCTAGATGATGGTGCAACCATTTCTATCTAGGCCTAAGGAAGATCACTTTCCCTGGTGGCTTAGCAGAGGGACTGGCATGTCTGATAATAAAGAGATAGGCTGTGATTGGCACTAATACAAAGTCCCATTTGTATGCAAGATGTCATATGACTGGTACAGGCACATATCTTCTTGTGCATCTAGGATGTTCTGTGATTGTCTTGAATACCTTTCTCTAACATCTTTTTCTGTGTCATGTAAGGAGCTGGTTGGAAAGACATGTTCAGGCTTGGTGAGTCGGGTGGGAGATATATTTGTCCTGGTATGCCTTTCTGTTTGTTGAAATATAGTATCTATATAAATGACCTCTCTCAAGTAGTCTTTTCTGTACCTCTAGCATCACTAGTATCACTGGACTAAATAAGGGAAACTCCTTTCACGTTGGAACATGCAATTCAGAGTAACCTGAAACCGTGTTCCCAGTTCATGGTCACACAGAGTGGCTGGAGAATAAACTGTCTTATGTATTCCCTTAGGGAAAACTAAGACGCATTAGAGACTGAAGAAGGGCAGTGGCAGTTGAGCTGCAGTGTTAGCTTCAGCAACAGCTGAGTGGTAGGCAAGCCAAGCTGTTGAAATGAAAAGACAGCTGTCTACTTGACAGCTGAAAAAAAAAAAAAGGCAACTGAACAGATCAAGAGAGCAGCCATGGCAGGAATATGGGAGTTGGCAGAAGTAGAGAGGACAGAAAGGCAAAGACTGGAAAGCCCACCAACAGCAATTGCAGACCCTGATTATTAGAATAATTTGATAGATATGCCACGCCTTTAGGGCCAATGCTGTCAGACACCTCGGGCTGTTGAGCTGTAACACTGCTTTCTGTCAAGGGCTAGGAAAGTCGGACTTGTAGGCAATACACATGAATCTGTGAAGACAACTGCTGGTCAGGTCTGAGAAATCCCAATTTCATAGGGTCCATAGAAGAGTGGTATTGATATCACTTACAGAGCTGAATTCTGCTCCCCCTCCCTCGGCCAACATAAGATTGATTATCCTAATAAAGCTAAGAGATAAGAAGTGGGAAGCCTGTATGAAAACTGTAACACTAGACGGTGTCACTTGCTCCTGTCACTCAAGCCTGCCTGTCACTATCATTTACTCATGACAGGTAGGATTAAAAAAAAAAGTTACCAAGGACCAGCACTTCAAGAGCTTCATGATCATTAATTCTATCTGGATAAAGTAAAAAAGACTGATTTGTGACATTGATTCTATATATGTCCCAGATGGGTGTTGAAATACACAGTTGATGAGAAGGCCTTCTTGGCCATTTGAAGTTTTTGTGTACATTCTTCAGTGGCCACTTTTTATATAGTGTTTTATAAATAAATGTATTCAAAAGTCATGATTGTATGGTGTTAGCAAAAATGTCAAAAATGTCTTCTCTTTTCTTTCTTGTTTATGAAATTCTGTTCAAAGTCAAACTGTGTTGGGAGCACAAAGGTCCTTGTACTCACAGATAAGATAGGAATGCCAGTAATGTTAAACATGCATGCTTGTCTCTCAACGGAAGCCACTTATGGCCTGTTTTCTACCCAGAAGGCTGGAAATGGAACTTGCTCCTACAGGACTCTGCCACTATCTGTAGGGCCAAACCATACCTAGCTCTCCCAAGCTACCAGTAGCAGGACTGGAGGTGGCTAATCTACATGACTCTGCACTGTCTGTATTGTCAAAGGCTACCCCAGGCTCCCACAAGCAGGACTAGGGATAGCTAATAGTCTAGTCATATATTTCAGGAGTTCAAGGGCTGGATCATCACGGGAAACTTCTAAGATTGACATTGGGGGAAAAAAACACTGTCAAACTGCTTACAAAATGATTGCACATTTTTTAATTGCTGTCAACTGTGTAGGAGAATTTCATCCTCAATAAACTTGCCAGTGCTCATTTACATCCAGCCTTTTAGAGTTTTGGATGTAATCCTAGAATGTAATAATATATCATCGCAGGTTGTCTTTTTTAACATTTCTTTAGTGATTAATAGTGTACAATTTTTTTTCATGAGGTTGTTTCATATATCTGTGTCTCTTGCAGAGTTTATTTTAAAATATTGCTCATAATTTACTTAGGGAAAGTACATTTATTTTTATTGAGTTTGGTCCAATATTCTATACTCTACAAATCTTCTAACAACTGGATGAAGTTCAAACATTTTATCCTAGTTGCAACTATGCCTTTCAATTCCTCAGCTGTCTAAATCAAAGAGGCAAAGTGTTCGCTTTGAGGAACGTCTTAGTTTGCTTACACATAGACTGTTGTTTCGCTGTCTTATTTGTGAAGTCTTTACATAGCCCAAGATTAATAGGATTTGTTCCTTGATTTTCCGTTACATTTTTTATAGCATTGAGGTTTTTTAAAAACAAAAACTGTATTAAAATGTGTCTGTGTGTGTCTGTGTGTGTCTGTGTGTGTCTGTGTGTGTGTGAGAGAGAGAGAGAGAGAGAGAGAGAGAGAGAGGTGTTCTGTAGTACATATGCATGTGTGTGTGTGTGTGTGTGTGTGAGAGAGATGTGTGTTGTATAGTACATATGCATGTGTGTGTATGCCAGTGTGTACATTGATGTACAGTGATTGAATGGAGGCCAGAGAGGCTTTGTTCTTTGCCTTAATCTCTCTCTCACTAAGCCTATAACCAGGCTATCAGTAGCCAGCAAGCACCAGTGATCCCTCTGTCTTTGTCCATAGCACTGGAATTACTGCTCTGTGTATAGCAATGCTGACTTTATTTTATATTAATGTTGAAAATGGCTCTAACCCAATGAGCCAGTCTCTTAAGTCTCATTTTGAGTTTTATGTTAAGATCTATGATGTATATTCTGATGAGTTCTGTTTGTGAAATAACATATCAATTTCAGTTTACATTTTTGCATATGAGCATCCAGTTGATACGACATCATTTCCTGAAAAGACTATCCTGTCCATCCTCCACTGAATTCTCTTTGTATATTTTTCAAAAATTGTTGGTCAAATGTGTATGCTCTGTCTGTTTTTGAATCTTTTATTCTTTGCCTTTGACCTCCTTCTTTACTTTGATGCCAGTATTAATTTTGGAGTAGTTTGTGTTTATAAGAATTCCTGAAATCAGATTGTTTTTTCTTTGACTTGACTTTTTTCAATGTTATTTCATATAATAGGCATTTGCATTTCCATTTCCATAAGGAGTTTGACAATTAGCCCAAATTGTTGATTTATTTATTTATTTTTTAAAGATGTGTGTTAGTAATTTTGTGGCAGTCACATTATATCCATAGAATAGCTGGAAGAAAACAGTCTAATAGTGCTTTCTTGAAACTCATAGGTATGCTGTCTCCTATTTAGATGCTTATTTTCTGTTTTGTAGTGTTCAGCAATATGTAGATATCAGATGGCAGACTATTGCTAACTTTTACAACTGTAAATAGCAATATTTCTTTTCAATACTGTGGATCCAATGGAGAGTGCTTTACCCTTAGGCTACATCTACATCCTGGTAACTTTTAAATTACACTTGTGATATATTTTCCTTTCATTGAACTTTGAGCAGCCAAATGTTTGACAGTAGTTATTGAAGAGTTAACAATCTCAGATAAGAAAAGGTAATTGGAGTTACTTGTGCTTTTTGTTTTGCCTCTTAGATTTTTGGCAATGTATGGGAACTAAAAAAGAAAAAAAAAGTGTCCTAGAATCAATGCACTAGATCATATCTGCAAAAACGTTATTTTTTAGATGGCAAGTGTTTAATCCTGTGTGTGCACATGAGTGCAGGTGCTCACAGAGGCCAGAAGCACTGACTTCCCAGGAGCTGGAGGTAGAGGCAGTTCTTAACCACCTGACTTGGATTCTGGGAACCAAATGTGAGCCCTCTGCAGGAACAATATTTGCTTTTAATTGAGGAGCCGTCGGTAGAGCCCTGTAAAAGATATTTTCTAAAAGATTTTTTAAAATAGATATGCTTTCAGAATTGAATGTATTGATTGTGTGGCCTTTCTTTTTTCTTCTTCTTTCTTCTTTTTTTTTTTTTTTAACCCTTCAGCATTTTGTCTCTATGAGTTTCTGGGAATCTTAGAGCCGGAAGAGAGAAAGAGAAAAGGGAGGGAGAAGAGACAGAAGGCAAGAGAGGGGGAAATAACCTGTGGGTTTATGTATACATTAATATATGGATTACTGAGGCTTCCAGTAGTGTTTGCTGTGTAAATTGATACAGGGACACATAAGGTTAATTACTGTGCATCATGTCAGCGTACATAGGTTCCTGTCTCATACTGAAAACAAATTAGAGTGGTGACTTGTTGTTTTTTTCCATCTCTTCTTGCTAGCATGGTTACCTTGGTAACACAGTGACTGCTCTGTGATTTGGTGCAGATAACACTAGAGCTTCCATTTTAGGGCTCTTACCTGAATCACTTATTACTAAAACATCTGTCATTTCCTGCACTGCTAACCCTTCTAGAATAATTAGTGCAAAAATTTCCCTTTTCTCTTATTTAAAACATATTTATTAATACATTTATCCATATGACTCAGGCTCCCATTTTTTGTTAGAATTTTTGGTTATTATATATTTTGATGCACCAATTGTTTCAGAATTGATAGAACCCCCTTCAAGATGACCTTAGTGTTTACTTGACATTTTCTTAGAAATAATTGAGACTGCACTGTGCTGTCTGAGCAGGGCCCTTACCCCAAGTAACAGCGTCTATCTGAGAGCCTAGATGTGAGGATCTGAAAAACAATTTCATCCAAGTAAAATTTGATGAGATCAATGAATGTGTTAGGCTTTCTTACAAAACAGATGTAAGGGGTTATATTCACAGCAAAATCCATTCCAATGGGGAATGGTGACCTCTTGGAAACCGCTTTATGGAACCTTACTTTTAATCAGCCTTTTATTTATCTTAAATACCCTTAGTATCTTGTAAGATAATTTGCAACTAGAAGAGGGATTATTCCTAGAATCCTAGATCAGGGTCTGCAGACTCTCCCTAAGGAATGACAATAGCTACATTACCATTACTAAGGGCCTGGCTAGCAATGCATTGTTCTTCTCTGGTTGCCATGGCTACAGAGACAAAGTCGAAGATGGCATCTTTTGATGACCAGAGAGAGAAAAAAATCATCAAGAAAAAACTCACTCCTCTCTGTAGAGCCCTGTCAGGCTGCCTTCCATCCCCTCTCATTCAACCCATCTCCAGGACATGGACACAGCTACCAAGACCTCACTTTTGACACCCCCATTCTTTCTTCATTAGCTGCCATCTGCACTGCACTTCAGAATACCTCCCTACAAGCTACTGACTGCCATAGAAGGCTGGAGCAACCTGATATTTCATCCCATGGATGAAATGAGTTTACATTCATTAAAGGTATTTTTGAACAGTACTAAAATTACTCTGTTTGTAGAGCTATAAGCTAGGTCATAATTGAGGTATTTTTCTCCTTGTATGATATACAAGCACAATGTATGTGCTTTATTTCTGTATTTCAATTAATTTTTTAACCACAAAATAATGAATCTCATTGATATACTGATGTGTCATTGTACCTTGCTCGACTGTTTCCGTACTACTCTCCCCCTCTTCTCCCCACCTCTTACTGGTTCTTCTCTTTCCTGACAAATAGTCCTCTTGCTTTCAAGTCATACATAGTTAAACCAAGGCAGTTTTCCCCAATAATGGGGTCCATTGGTGCCATCTTTTGGCGGAACTCTGAACTACATTATGAGCATCATTGAATGGAACTGAAGTGAATACAAACTCAGCCTACCAAGATTTCTAAAATTCTGGGTAGAAAAGGGAAGAGTTCCAGTATAAACAGCTACTGCCAAGAGTCTAAAAATGAAATACACCATGATATTATGCAGAAATGAAACTTCTATATGGAAGCAGCCAAAAGATATTTTTATTTAAGTCTCTAGATTGCTACAAACTATGCAAACAAAAATCTATCTTTGTGACTTATTGTAGTTGATTTTCTTTTTTTTTTTTGGCTTTTCGAGACAGGGTTTCTCTGTGTAGTCGTGGCTGTCCTGGAACTCACTCTGTAGCCCAGGCTGGCCTCGAACTCAGAAATCCGCCTGCCTCTGCCTCCCGAGTGCTGGGATTAAAGGCGTGCGCCACCACGCCCGGCTTGTAGTTGATTTTCTAATTCTGTGATTTATTTTATAGTCATTAGCTGAGATTCTGCTGTAAATAACTCTATTCATTGGTAATAGACAAGTGTGTTAGCCTAGAAAAGATAACATGAGTGCTAAATTCTTTTGCAATATTTTCAAACAGTGAATTTCTTTTCTCAAGTCCCCCAAGGAAGCTAAATTGGTCTATTACTTTGTTAATTATCTTTATTAGTTGTTACTATTTCTATATTGGATGTTTTAATCTATTTCAGTCACTATGTATTAAGAATGTTCTATTTTTTTATGCGGTGGGGATTCCATTATCTTAGCTTCTGTTCTTTTTGAGGACTTACTGTAGTTTAGTTTAATTTAGGCTTAATTGACACATTCTTTGTCCAAATAGTATGATCAATCATTTCAATGGGGTTTCTGTGTGTAGCCCTGGCTGTCCTGGAACTCACTCTGGAGACAAAGCTGGCCTCGAACTCAGAAATCTGCCTGCCTCTGCCTCCCAAGTGCTGGGATTAAAGGTGTGTGCCACCACTGCCCAGCCAATCAACCACTTCTTAAGAGCTGATTTTCTTTTGTGGAAAATGTTTTGCTCAAACTAGAAATTAGAGTTGCTTACTCCTACTCCATTGGTAGCTCACCCACCCACCCACTCACCCTTGTACTACATGGATCTAAATGTGAGTGTGATGGTTAGTTTTACTTGTCAATTTGACAGAATCTGAAATCACCCAGGAGTATCAGGGAGAGGTTGTCTAGATTAGGTTAGCCTGCAGGCAGTATCTGTTGGGGATTATTTTGATTATTTGGAACCCCAAACCATTGTTGATAGCATCATTCTCTGAGCTAAGAATCCTGGATTATATAAGAGTGGAGAAATGGAAATGAATCCTTGCATACAGGTATTGCTCTCTGCTCTGGGCTATGGATGTAATATGATTCGCTGCTTCAAGTTCCGGCTGCCTTGACTTCCCCACAGTGGTGCATTATAACTTGGAATTGTGAGCCAAATAAACACTTTATCCCTTAAATTCCTTTGGTCAGGATATTGTTTGTTTGTTTGTTTGTTTGTTTGTTTGTTTGAGACAGGGTTTCTCTGTATAGCCCCGGCTGTCTTGGAACTCACCCTGTGGACCAGGCTGGCCTCGAACTCAGAAATCCACCTGCCTCTGCCTCCCAAGTGCTGGGATTAAAGGTGTGCGCCACCACGCCCGACAGGATATTTTTATGACAGCTTTAGGAAAATAAACTAAGACAGAGTTGTACATGATTAGTTTCTATAGAGAGAGGGTCCTCCATCTTAGCATTGACTGGTTATTGCTTTAACCTTCCAACTTTAAAATATGCACAAATATAATACCACTTTTCTCTTTTAATGGGTGAAAATTGTCACATTATATATAAGTTAATATTGATAACATTTCTATAGATATTACCACTGGTGCAATACTGGCCTGACTCTTCTAGGAGTAAGTAACCACTATCTGATGAAAACTGAAGCCTACTCCATAGCACAGAATATGTACTCAATGTAAACCTGGCTAAGAGACTATGGCTGCAGGTCATGGCCCCAGGAGGAAATCTAATACTGATGGTTTGCTAAATGAACATGTATGTAAATCGCCTTCTATATGCTTGTGTTTATACCCACAGATTGGTGAGGCTCTCTGCCTTTATCAGAGAAGCATGTTTATCAGTGAGTGACAGTGAAAGGAGATATTTCATAACTTGCCAGAGTGCTAAGATCAAAGGAGTGCTAAGCCCTAAATAGGACATTTGTATCACGTACTCAGAGACCCAGGAAACATTGCCAAAGAAGGGCTAAAAAGGTTTTAAGAGCTGAAGGATGGGGAGTAGGACTCTACAAAGCTGTCATCTGGATATGGAGTTAAGGAACACAAAGCTGCTGTGGACACAAGCAGAAGACCTGACTATGGAAACAGAAGACATCCAAGTAGGAGGGGCACTAGTTTGGAAGAACCAGCTCAGTAGGGATGGGAAGGACAAAAGAAGGTAAGTGAGAGATGTGATCTCAGTAAATTGCTGACAAGCAAGCAACTGTGAAAAAAATAAACCTGAGTAAAAGTCTAAAGCTGGAGAGACAACTCAGCATGTAAGAACACCAGGTTGGGTTCCTGACCAAGCCAGCTCAGTCAGTCAACAGGGTCTCGAGGGAGGGAATGAGGATTCAAGAAAGAAAAGACAACTAGACACCATTATAGTATGACCCCAGCTAATACTGCAGCTAAAGTACATTTAATTTTTCCCAGTCTGCTTTTATATCATTCTAGGTACATACGAAGAATATGGTCAGTCCTAAGGCATAAACAAAGTAGTCAAGGAACAAGCAAGGCATAAGCAAAGGTCCCGTGGTCACTGAATTCAGGACTTATCAAGATGTCCAAGATACAAAGAACATATTCCTCAGCTGTATTGTTTTTTGAGCTTACTTCCTTGTCTTGGCCCAATGTCAAATATTCTTGCCAGATTCCTAGAAGCAGCCCCAAGAGCTCTCCACAGGTTTCCAGCACTCACATGGTATCTCATAGCCATCAATAACTTTGCTTCCAAAGGATCCTATACCCTCCTTTGACCTTTGTAGAAACGAGACAGACGTGTGGTACATTTATACAGGCAAAGCTCTCATACACATAAAATAAAATTATGGAAAAATATATAAGAGGAAAATTCAAAGCCTTATTTTTCATTAATTGTTGGCTAATCAGTCACAAATGTTTCGTTAACTGAAAAAAAAAATCAAGAGTAAAATAAAAAAAAGAAAATTTAAAAATCCAAACTAGTATCTTTTATCTCATTACTTAAACTGATTTATTTATATGTTAGTATTTCAGATAAATGCATACATTAATAGTTTTAAAGAAAACACCATTTTCTGATTGAATCCTCTTCATTCTCTCCTGTGAAATAGTTATCTAGGGTGAGATGACTACTCACAAAAGCCCCCTCCCATATCTCAATAATGAAGGACAGAAAGGAAGGTAGAGTTCACTATAAATGTGAGATGACTCAAAATTTATTTCATGCCATCTGGCAAGTATTGAGTGTCAAGACAAGTAGACACCACAGACAATGAATGTTCATTATGACTACATACACAGAGAACATAATATCAACAGAAGAAGGCATGATACTATTAAATTAATGATTACTATGGTTGCTGATTATTTGTGTCTTAAATTAACTACATTTCCCATTATTTCTAAAGTAACAGGTACTATTTGTAAATTTTGTAACCAAAGTGAAAACTCATGTAGACATTGCTCTGTATGAAGTATTACAGACTTGTAAAAATTGCAATATCTTTAAATTCTCAATTAAGATGCAAAGAATCACATATACACTTTAAACTTATTCAAAGGTTTTTTTTTTTAATTATAGTAACCCCCTTCCTGTCTGGTAATGATTATTAACAAGAATTTTGGGGGTTTGTTCTTAATAAATGTCATTGCAGTTTTATTTCAAAAGTACAAATCATCATATGAAATGTGGATTTTTTTTGTATGTTTAATCTATTTAGAGGGATAAAGAAGAACAAATAGACATTAACATTTGGCATGTGACTAGGACATGTGCCTCCTTCCATATTTTCCATTAGAACTAATAGACTGTGCTTCTTCTCATGTAAGACTGTGCTTCTTCTCATGTATATTTTCTATTAGAGCAATCAAAACACACCTTCCTCCATGCATATTTTCAATTAGAGGACTAAAATGAGCCTTCTTGCATGCATATATTCTATTAGAGCGGTTACAATGCACATATCCATTTTCTTATTTTCTAGGCTTTAATGAGCAAGAGCATATTCTGTGGCTGTTCCCAGGGCCCTGGACCAAATGTGACTCTGCTTTTGTACTGAATCCCAGGGGAGACTCTGGAGTTTGAGTGCTGGACAGTTTCACTGTCTGTCACCTTGCCTCCCCTCTGGACTCATTGCTGGATTAATTGGGTAGATAAACAGAGGGACTAATGCCAATTAAATAGCCTTGATGTTTGGAGAATTCAGTGGGAAACTCGTTTCACTTAATGTACTCCAATGAAACCCAGCAAAGCAGGTATATACTGTCTGCTAACGATGTGGGTTATCTAGGAGATGTAACTGCGCATCCCTTGAGAATCTTTAACATCCCTGGCTGATGGTACACCTCTTGGACTGTCATTTAGATTGAAAAACTAGTTCTAAACGATCTGCTTCCTAGTTTCCCTAGCTTTAAGTTTCTCCTGCTCTCTCTGTCTTGCTTTTCTGTATGACGGTCTGGGGATACTTCCAAATCAGGGATTCTCTTGTTGTAGACAAAAGTGAGGAATACATGAAAGAAATAAACGTGTAAAATATACCTTAACCTCTATTATTCATGGAGAAGCATTAGCATTATTAACTTAGACATACTAGTAGACAATAATGAATCATATCTTTAAGAAACAGAATGATACAATAAGATAATGATGTTTTTATAAACTATTCTCATACCACTACTATGGACATCATATTATAAAAGTTAATGCATGCCAATAAATATTAATTCACATGATATAAAATGACACTTCATTTGGGAATGAAAATGAAAGTTGTTAAGACTTAGGATTTCCTTAGTTCTTGACACTCTTGTAACTGTTAAATCTATAACAACAACACATATGGAGTGGGAACAGGGCAGTATCTAGGCAGGCATGGTGCAGGAGGAGCCAAGAGTTCTACATCCTCATCTAAAGGTGGCTAGTGGAAGACTGACTTCCAGGCAACTAGGGTGAGGATCTTAAGTCCACACCCACAGTGACACACCCATTCCAACCAGGTCACACCTATTCCAACAAAGCAACTCTTCCAAATGGTGCCACTCCCTGGCCCAAGAATATACAAACCACCACAGCACGTATATGCATAAACTAAACATTAACTTTTGTAGCCTACAGTGCCCTTAGTAGCATACCTCAAAGTCCATTGACTGCAAGCACCAGTTCATGCCATAGGGCTAGTAAGGTTACAAATGACCAATCAGGAGAAAAATGACATTATAATGGCTAAAATTTGCTATGTGGAAAGTACTTTTTAAAGACTCATTTTCGTTATGTTTTATAGGTAGGCGTTTTCCCTACATGTCTTTGTGTGTTCCATGTGTATGCAGTGCCTACTGAGCCAGAAGAGGAGCCAGCTCATCTGGAACTGCTGTGACACAGTATTTTGAGGCCACCACTGGAAGCTGAGAATTGAACCCAGGCCAGGCATGGTGGCGCATGCCTTTAATCCCAGCACTCGGGAGGCAGAGGCAGACGGATTTCTGAGTTCGAGGCCAGCTTGGTCTACAAAGTGAGTTCCAGGACAGCCAGGGCTACACAGAGAAACCCTGTCTCAAACCACCCCCCCCCAAAAAAAAAAGAAAAGAAAAGAAAAAAGAAAAAAAAGAGAGAGAGTTGAACCCAGGTACTCTGGAAGAACAGGTAGGTGCTCTTAACCACTAAAGCATCTCTCCAGCACATTGAAAAGTACTTCATAAATAAAAGGTGTCCAGTCATTTAGTTCTTTCCGTGTGTTCACAAAGCAGAAAATGTGGCGAATCTTCATTTATGAGTGAAAAACTGAGACAGAGAAAGTAATGTCTTTGTTCAAGGCTGCTCAGTCAGGGGGTGGAACACCTTGGATTAGTATCCATTTATATTATACTTCTGAGCCTGGGACACTGTCAAAGATCTCCTGTTGAAGAAGCAGGCTGCTACTTCTTGGGTCCCCTTTCCTTCTACTGGGCTGCCTTTTCCAGACTTGATATGAGGACTTGTGCCTAGTCTTATTATAACTTATTATGCCGTTTTGGTTGATATCCCTGGGATGCCTGTTCTTTTCTGAAGGGAAGCAGAGGAGGAATAGATTTGGGGAAGAGGAGAGGTGAGGGAAGAGACTGGGAGGAGTGGAGAGAGCAGGGGCTTCAGTAGAGATGTAAAGTATGAATAAATAATTGATGTGATTCTAAGTAATATAAGAGCAAATAAAAAGAAAAAATAAATAGGCTGCATGACATGCCTGTTTTGGAGAGTCGTTAGAGATAAAATGTAGTATGCTAATATATTTGTATAAATCAGGTGAACTTCGTGATTTAAAGAGTAGCCGGCTTCCTTCGAGAAGATGTGCATTACATTCCTATGGACAGAGACCAATTGCAATAGGATAACGTTCAAGAGTCAGGGCTAAAAAAAAAGAATGAAAACAGACAATGTGGAAGCATCTCTTTGAAATCTTTGAAGGAGGAAGAGAGTTAAGAATGGAAAGGAACGAAGGAAGGAAGAAGAGAAGAAATAGCAAGAAAAAAATAGCTGATAAAGGAATGAAAAATTAGTGTCCAAAGAAATGCTGGGAGCAAGCAAAGCTTTGTCTTCTAGGGAGGGGGCAGAGAGCTGGAGTTATGGTCTGGGTACTTCTGAATTTGTACTTGTGTCCAACATACTCGTATAAATATAGAAAGGTAACTAGATGTTCAAGAGCTAATGCTGTACAAATACTATACCCTTGCTCCCTAAGTATGATCCGTCCTGCAGCTCACCAAGTGAGTTCAAAGTCACATCTTCCTAGCAACATGAAACTTGTGTGGAATTTGATTGTTCAGAGGACTATAGTTGAGTAGATATTGCAAGATGTTCAAATACACAAGAAGAAATTCTGCCTCTAAAACTCTTGAGTTTTTTGCTTCATTAGTGCTTTTCCTTACATAAGAAACTGAGAAATTAAATTATTTTCATGATATCTGCCTTAGATCTAAAACTTAGAAAAAACAAAAAACCTGTTTTTAGGATGAGAACAAGTAGAGAATCTGCCAAAAAATAATGCAGAAAGAGAGAGACCTTGGAATATTCAGTCCTAAGTGGGGTGTCTCCATCAAATCCCTCCCTTCAGAGCTCAGGGAACCCCACAGAGGAAGAGGCAGAAGGAGTGTGGGAACCAGAGGTGCAGGAGAACAAGGCCCTGTAAATGAATTGAACAAAGCTGATAGAAACTCACAGAGACTGAGGCAGCATGCACCCATTTTCTTTTAACATTGCAGAATTCAGAGATTTGCCCACCTCTGTTAAGCACAGATGTTAAGTCAGCTTCTGCTCACACACTTCTTCAGGTAACTGGCAGGATTTGAAGGGAGCTATTCCTTCCTCTTCCTCCACCTAGACACCCTGAACACATTCTGTTGCACGTTTATCTTAGTTGGGTGGGAGGCAGGGATCAATCTCAGCCTTAAAAGTCCAAATACTGATAGCACAAAAGTGGTTTTCCTGTAATCCCAGCAAATCCAGGAATGTCTGCTCCACTGTCCTTCCCGTCTGGTTCCATACTCAGTTGCCCAGGCAGCATCCACCTCCATCTTTCTTTTCCCCCTCTTTTATTTCTTTGTTTGTGTATTATTTTAATCTAGCACATGAAGTAACGGGTTTCATTATCACATATGGTTGTTTTGTTGATACTGAGAGAGTAAGAGATAATAAATTCATGAGTACTTGTGAGCTTTAATATACAAATGAAATTTTCCAAAAGACCTGGAAATGTCAAGGACTAGCCTTGGCTTAGAGTGTGGTTCGGGGGAAGGGGTGTCTGGGAGCAGTGAAACACAGGACTCCAAGTCAAATTGTGGGTCAGAGCTGGCAGCCTATGTTGTGCTCAAGGCAGCTTTCCAGACTGTTCTAGGTTCTGCTTTATTTCTCTCTGCTCTGCTTTCTCTGGAGAGCTCCATACACATCTCTGTGTTTTACAGTTCTCCAAGCTGTTCTAATTAGCCCCTCTTTTACAGATCAAAAGCCCAGGCTTTTATTTTACATATCAATCCAGTCATTTACTCCAGGTTTCCTTTTGATTAGCCTATGAATCAGCAGCCTGTGACCCCAGCCCCTTAATTCTTCAGGAGACAACAAGCACACATTTTTTTTTTTTAACATTGTAAAAGAATCCAGAGATCTGCCTGCCAATGTTAAACACAGTCGAATAGATCTCTGGGTAGGATCTGGTCAGGAAACTACAGTTTCTACCACTCCTGGGCCTAACCCTACTCTGTCACAGGTTGACCTTGAACTCAAGAATCTGCCTGCATTTGTATCTGCTTCTTTGTGTCTTATGACAAGCTGGCTCATTGTGCCTTTAGCTCTGTGAACCGCCTTATACAATTGATAGTGCATCCTTATATTTTTACATAGTTGAGAAATGATATATTTTTGAACTTGTGTTTTTAGAGTTCTTTTCCACATCCTTAAGGGGCAGCCCTGAAGGTCCCAGCATTTACCATTTTGCTGAAACATTAGCCACACCTTCGCCACCCAGACTGCTGTTGTCTCCACTGATCATGGAGTCATTAGCATTAATGGAGGGCATTCCTTGAAGGAACATGAACTTATGTACATTATTATACAAAGAAGCCTTATGCCCATGGCAACCATCGAGTAGGTACCCACACCTGCTGGCCCTGTCCCAGGGGCGGGAACCATGTCATCCTGTCCCCACCAAGGCCACACTGGTCCCAGCATAGCAACACAGTAAATGAATTGTTTTGTCTCATTTGTTACTCCGTGCAAAAGATACTCCTCCTTAAAAGACAAGGAAAAGGCTCCTTCGCTCATCTTCTCATGCTGCGCTTGTGTCCTGCCTCCCCATAGGATAGTGCCTTGGTCGTGTTCATCCGACGTGCATTCTATTACCCTCGATATTTCCTCCGTCTCTGTGAAATTTCCAGAAGATGAATGGATCTGCAAATTGTTATATGGAGCAAAGTAATTGAGAATCAGAGACACAGGCACGGCACGTTTGCTCTTACGAGGGGATCGTGCATCTGTGTGTGGGTGGGCTTTATAGGGCATGACACCAGAATGAAGACTGAAAGGGTAAAGGGGCTTCTTTCCCTTTTAAGGAGGAGTATCCTTTTTGCACAGAATAACAAATGAGGCAATTGTGTTTCTAGATCTTCCGGAAAGCTTCATTTGTATAGGAAAGTCATTTCGTTTGTTGATGACCACAAGCCTCGCGGGTACTCCCTGACTTATCTCTTACTCGCTCTGTGGGGTCCACACTGTGCAGGGGTCCTCTTCGGGAACAGACCTCCACCCTCCATTAGCTTGCTCTATGCAGGTTTCCACGAAATCGTCCCACCATTCTTCCAAGGTTCTCTGTTACAGTTTTTCATGCACTTAATATAATTTTTATGTCCTCTAAAAGAATTGGAATCATTCTCTTTATAAACTGGTTTTAAGAACGACGTCATATTTTTCTGCACATCGTAGACGCTTCTTTGCAGACATTTAATAACGGGGTGCTTTGGTGCCACCTCGTGTCGGAATCCTGAACTACAGTTTGAACACCACAGAGAAGGAGAGGCTAGGGGAGCTGCTGCAGTCCAACCACCTTTCAGAACATTCTGGAAGATTGCTTGGAAAAGGAACGATTTCCGCTAGACATATTGGGAGTCATCAGACAGAAAGTTAAGCATTGCCATTATCATAAAGTGAAAACTCTATATGAGGTGAATGATATTATAGTTTATTTTTATGCTAAAAGTCTGCTAAGTAGATTGGTGGCTATGTATATGAACAAAAAAACAAATCCTGGTCACGTGTGATATTTTCTTTTTTTTTTTTTTAAAGATTTATTTATTTATTATATGTAAGTACACTGTAGCTGTCTTCAGACACTCCAGAAGAGGGCGCCAGATCTCACTACGGATGGTTGTGAGCCACCATGTGGTTGCTGGGAGTTGAACTCTGGACCTTCGGAAGAGCAGTCGGGTGCTCTTACCCACTGAGCCATCTCACCAGCCCACGTGTGATATTTTCAATCCTCCTTTACCTTTATTGTGACCGTATCTGCATGTAATTGCATTTATAAAATAACATTATGAAATGTTCAATAAGATTTTACATATTTATTTTATTATATGAATGCTAATAAGTTTACCTGCACTCTTGTAATACAATTTATCTAAGTGTTTAAACACAAGATGATATAAAAATCCAACTACCTTTTATCCAGGAAGGCATTAAAGAATATTAGAATAAGTAATAATACAATTTAAAATATACTAAAACCCATTGCTCCAATACTCAGTTCACATTAAACCAGATCATTGCTTTAAGGGGAAGAAAAATACAAATTTTATATTTCTTTTGAAAATTTTAGCTGTCTTAGTGTTTTTTCATTAAAACCTGTAGTTTAATATCTTTACCATTATATATGAAGTTATATTTCTTTATATATCTTTGTAATACTTTCTCAAGATCTTATTTTAAAACCCATGAAATCTGTACTACATATTAATGCAAGACATTCTGAATAATATTACTGAGCTGCATAGTTATATGTCAACTTAACATCAAGTTAGAGATATCAAAGAGGAGGGAGCATCAATCAAGAAAATGATCCTGTAATATCAGGTTTCAATCAATTCTGTACGTCATTTTCTTAAATAGTGATTGATTCTGTAAGGCCCAGCCCATTGTGGGTGGAACCTGGGTCAGGTGGTCCTGGGTTCTATAAGGAAACAGGCTTGGTCTTCATGTAAATCCCCTAACAATTGGAGCAGGGACTGTCTCTAATACTTTTGTTTGCCATTGGATCTCTTCCCCTAGCTGGACTGCTGATTGGGTCTCAGTGGGAGAGGATGTGTTTAATCTTGCTGAGAACTGATGTCCCAGAGCAGGTTTATACCCAAGTGGGTCTTCCCCTTCTCTGAGGAGAAGGGGAGAGGGTAATAAGGGGAGGAGAGATTTGTGAGGGTGGGATTAGGAGGAGAGGACAAAAGAGGCTCTGCAATCCAGAGGTAAAGTGAATCATTAAATCAATAAATTAATAGAGAGAGAGGGGAGGGAGGGAAGAAGGAAAGGAAGGAAGGAAAGAAGGAGGCTGAGCAAGCCATGTAAAGCAAACTGAACTAAGATAGCTATTTTAGGCCTACCATGAGACATTATATCATGGTGGAATAGTTAAGGAGAGCTACTTGCTTCATGGCAGCCTCAAAGCAGAGAGAGAGAGAGAGAGAGAGAGAGAGAGAGAGGCTTTTAACACAGCCCTAGTTTTGAGTGTAACAGCACCAGATATGAATTTACTAGTGGAATAGCCCATTGATTAGGGCAGAACATTGATGATCCAAACATATTTTCTAAAGCCTTACTCCCTGAAGATTGAAGAAAAAGCTTCAACAAATGAGTATTTGGGAGGTTGTACCACTGTTCAAACCATGATGTTACCTGAGCCATAGTTTTGTTTGAATGCAGAGATTAATGGAGCATGATCAGGGGTCTAAGAAAACTAGGTCACTACCTAAGACCATGTTGTTGAAAAAAGCATCCAGCACTTTATTTTATTTTTCAGTTTTTTGGTTTTTTTGAGACAGGGTTTCTCTGTATAGCCCTAGATGTCCTGGAACTCACTTTGTAGACCAGGCTGGCCTCGAACTCAGAAATCTGCCTGCCTTTGCCTCCCCAGTGCTGGGATTAAAGGCGTGCGCCACCATTCCCAGCGCATCTAGCACTTTAAATACTTACTGTCTAGTTAAAATTTGGATCTCTTTACTAATCTACTCAAAACAGCTACCAGATAATAGCATATATTTTTGCAGAGCAATATTATTTTTTTAATATTCTATTGTTGGAATGGCACACAATTATTTGATTTTCCTCATCATATTTTCATATAAATTTCATATATTTTATATATGTAGTTCAAAAATCAAAGACAGTAGTACAACTTTATGCATCACACTATACCCTAGAATAATCTGGGAAATTGATATAAAAACCTTGTCTTTGGGTTTGTATTCTGTTTTCTCATAATGAAACTGAAATTGTGGCACCATGAAAGCTCTATGCACTGAAGAGAAAAGACAATTTGGACGGACAATGTCTTTGCGGAGACTTGTGGCAACACCTGTAAGAGAAACCAATGAAGCGCCATCAGCAACTGCACTGCCAGTCCTGAAAGAGTCTAGGCCACTTGCGCAAGCATGGCTTCTGAAGTTAAGCATCTGCCTGCTCTCCTCACTCCAGGTTTTGTTGCAGTCTCCACATTTCACTGCTCTGTATTTTGCCTTATGCTATAGAATAAGCAAGCATTTCACTGTATAAGCTCACTGTAAGTTCAAGGCAGCAAGCATTTCACTGTATAAGCTCACTGTAAGTTCAAGGCAGCAAGCATTTCACTGTATAAGCTCACTGTAAGTTCAAGGCAGCAAGCATTTCACCGTATAAGCTCACTGTAAGTTCAAGGCAGCAAGCATTTCACCGTATAAGCTCACTGTAAGTTCAAGGCAGCAAGCATTTCACCGTATAAGCTCACTGTAAGTTCAAGGCAGCAAGCATTTCACCGTATAAGCTCACTGTAAGTTCAAGGCAGCAAGCATTTCACCGTATAAGCTCACTGTAAGTTCAAGGCAGCAAGCATTTCACCGTATAAGCTCACTGTAAGTTCAAGGCAGCAAGCATTTCACCGTATAAGCTCATTGTAACTTCAAGGCAGCAAGCATTTCACCGTATAAGCTCACTGTAAGTTCAAGGCAGCAAGCATTTCACCGTATAAGCTCACTGTAAGTTCAAGGCAGCAAGCATTTCACTGTATAAGCTCATTGTAAGTTCAAAGCACCAGTTGCATATGGTTGTGCTTTATCATGCTGCACACCTGTGGCCTCATCCTTGGACCTCACCTAGAATGGATGTTTTTCCTTGATCACTAATTTGTTTCAAGTCTAATTTTCTTCCTAGTGCAACTCATGTGTTTGTGGTAGAAAACTCTATTTGCAGATTTTTATTCTACAGGGGGCTTAACATTACTTGAATCAATTCAGGAGTTCTATAAAATCATTATCAGGAATTATGAAGTCATCAATTTATCTAAACAGCATTATTACATGAAAGTATACCTCCATATTGGTCTGTAGGAAATTTGCCCTGTAAGGTGGACTGATGCCCAGGAATCATTAGGCTATGTAATAGTGGCAGGAAAGGCACATCAGCAGGAAGAAGCAATCCTGGGATGAAGTCTCTGGGGTTCATGCCACTCAGAGTGCACCCATCACAGCCATGCAAAGGGGTGGGCCATCTCCAGAGAATACACTTGCCTGCCATAGCCTTCCCTACATGGCTTGTGCTAAACCTGGTACTTGGCTGAGCCTATGGAGGACATTTTTCATTCAAACCACCACAAATGGTCCACATGGATAGATTAATTGCAGTATTCTCTCTCAAGCAAATTGGGCACACTACACAGGCATTAGATGTTGGCTTGTAACTAGATGTTACAAGTTTTTTTTTTTTTTTTTTTTTTTTTTTTGGTTTTTCGAGACAGGGTTTCTCTGTGTAACCCTGGCTGTCCTGGAACTCACTTTGTAGACCAGGCTGGCCTCGAACTCAGAAATCCACCTGCCTCTGCCTCCCGAGTGCTGGGATTAAAGGCGTGCGCCACCACGCCCGGCTTAGATGTTACAAGTTATGAGGTGAAACAGAATGTGTCTCTTCCAAGCAGAAGAGATAAGAGCTTTTGAGGGTTCCCACAGGTACCCTTTGTCCATCCATTTAACAGTGTCTCAAATTACACTAATACTTCAGTAACTATGAGAATTTAAATGATGGTACAATTTTCAGAGAAGATGGGAGCTAAATAATGTATCCTCAAATTTGTTGTGCTAAAAGATAACCTGAACTCCCATGCCCACATCCCAAATCACTACACAAGACATGGTATGCATTTTACCTAGGGATTAGTTTGTCAGGCACTTGTACAGATAACATTTTTTTTATCTCTTTCCAGATTCATCTCTGTGCTTTGAACTTGTGTGGAAATTAGTCCTTTTGGAACCATAAAGATCGAGATACTACTCCAGAAGAACATGAAAGAATTCAATGATGCAGACCAATTTATGGAAATCAAAGGTATTTCTCCATCCAACTTCCATGCTATAACTTGCTAGCTTCTGTTATGACTTTAAATTACAGTGACCTCAAGGAGTCCTGTAGAGCTTCTTTCTGGACAACAGAAAGGAAAACAAACCTGTAGACCCACATTGTGCTTAAGAAATTGTTCTGTGCTCCCAAGTTATGGCATATACTATGTCATTCTTTCTATAACTTTAACATTTTCCTATCACAGACGAAATACTGGCTTCAGACAACTTCTGCTTCAGCACCTGCCACAAACTTCCACAAAGGTAAAGAGAAGAGTATCAAATCGCATTATATGCTGGAGATGCAGGACAAGTAAACACAGCAAACATGTTGAGCAGATCAAGTCTCACACAGGTGCATACCCTTATGTATCTACTATTGATATGCTTCCTGCCAATCAAGATATCAAAGCTCGAAACTTCTCCCCCTAGCTACAACACAGAAGCTGATGCCATATCTGTGCCACTGAGCTAGGAGAAGTTGGAGTTAATCAGATTTGAACACCTCTTTAAGAGGTAGTCACTGATCCTTGAGGTGAGTGGAACCCTGATCCTCCCCACTATCCAAGTTTCACAGCAGAATAACCTTGAAGA
Source organism: Mus caroli (assembly GCF_978045245.1). Classification (NCBI taxonomy): domain Eukaryota; kingdom Metazoa; phylum Chordata; class Mammalia; order Rodentia; family Muridae; genus Mus; species Mus caroli. Next base: position 34,533,284 of record NW_028227260.1, on the reverse strand, counting down.
CCTTTTCTTTAAATCCTCACCAGAAACGCTTGTTGTTAGAAGTAGGGCCTTTGTACCAAAGGTCATTAAAGTGTTAAATTATAATATCATGGGCCTCAGTACATTTATACACACATTTGGCACCAACCGTGGATTAGAAGTCTTTCTCCTTTATGAAATTCAAACTAGGAATTACTAGGTTTTATCTCTTTGAAAATCTGATTTCATTTTACCCAGATGTGCTTTACTGTTAAGTGCGATCTCAGAACATCCTTAAAGTCACATATTCCAACTCCTCATCTTAGCTTACTCAATTTAGCAAATCAAAATGTAGACAGTTTACTTTAATTCAAATGAACTAATACTGCATTCTTTATTCACAGAAACAGAATCAATAATGTATACTTCTGTTCATATATATATATTGTGTATATATATATATATATATATATATACATGTCTATATTTAATAAGAGGTTAATTTACAATGATAGATACTAAAAGGCCAGAATCTGCACAGTAGGGACCAGAGAAGACCTAAAATTCTAGTAAAACAAGAGCTGAATAGACATGCAGACATGAAAGGATCCTCAAAAGACCCCACCAAGGGACAAGGAACTACAAGCAACTAAGGAATACTAAGAGTAGGAGAAATAGTCTTCTCCATGGAAGAGCATACCAATCAGTTATTCAATACCAAATGATCAACCCAAGTGTGTGTGTATATGTGTGTGTGTGTGTGTGTGTGTGTGTGTGTGTGTGTGTATGTGTGTGTGTGTGTGTAAGACTAAATGGACTGAGTGCAGGTTGCATTTATATGCATATATATGAAATAATAAAGAAAAAAGCTATCAATTTGAGAATGAGCAATGGGAGGGGTTGGAGAGAAGAAATAAAGAAGAAAATTAAATATAAGGTTCTAGTTCAAGATTGAAAATTCCTTCTTATTTGGGAAGGTTAAGCATCTTATTTAAAGTCTCTGATTAGATGAGATTCAATCTCATTATACAGAACAATCTTCTTGGGAAAATTATATACATATTCACTTTGTAGACCAGGCTAGGCTCAAACGCACAGAAGTCTGCCTGCCTCTGCTTCCAAAAAGCTGGGGATAAAGGTGTGTGCCACCATGCAACTATATCTCAACCTTGTACTGAAAGAACCTCTTATACAAAAAGAAACATACAGAAAAAAATTGATGAGCCATCAGAATATCATTGATTGATTATCATTTGTTTTAATCTGGCAACCCAAAATGTGGAGGGCTCTATGCATGATCAATGAATTCTAGGCAAGAGCCACAGCTGAGCTTCCAGCAAATGTCCACAGCAGCAATCTCCTGTGGTACTTAGATGTTTCCGGCTAGTCTCAAACCTTTGAATACTTGGTCATCAGTTGTTGGCACTTTGGGAGAGGCTTAGGAGGTGTGGCCTTGCTGGAGGGAGTGTGCCACTGGGAGCAGGCTTTGGGGTCCAAAACCCATGTTCCATTTCTAGTATGTTCTCTCTGTTTCCTGTTTACAGTTCAAGTGTGAGCTCTCAGATCTGCTCCAGCCACCACGTCTTTGTTGCACCATCATGGACCCTGATTCTCTGGATCTGTAAGCTATAAATAAGCCCCTCCTTTTACAAGTTATTTTGGTTATAGTGTTTTAATCAGAGCAGTAGAAAAGTAACAATACATTATCCATGTGAGTAGGTTTTCTGAATGCCCCAGTGTCTTCCGCCTCTGGGCACAGCCTCTTGGGGAGGCAGAACGCAGAGAGAACCTGGGTGGGTGCTAGGCTGTAGGGAAGCACGAGGCTCTAGGGATGGGAAAGCAGTCTGAGGTGTGGGAATGCTGGAGATGGTTCAGGAGTCCCAGGCCTGTAACGACACTGGGGCCATGGGGTTCTCAGGCTCTTGGACTTCCAGGTGCTGCTGGGATTTTCAGAAGAGCAGAGAATGGAGTGGGGAGAGGGGGCATGGGCTTGGGACAGCGGCTAGCCCAGGGCTAGGGGAAAGGGGAGCTCTGGCTTGTCCCATGGGTGATTGTCCTTAGCTTGGTGGGGGCAGGCTAGGTGGCAGTTGTGGCTGGGAGTGCAGAGAGGCCTTCTATGAGAGAATTAAGCTGCAACTCTGCAGTCAGTGTCTTCTCTGAGGCTCCCCTTGGTGGATCTTGGTGAAGAGACACTCCACGGTTTATTGTCAGTTTATTGTCATGGCAGTTTATTATCATGGCAGAATAGGGGTACGTAAAACCATACCCCACTTCTCAGGGTGGGCCTGAGATTAAATGCCTTTTGCAGGAAGGCATGTCTGGGAAGGGGAAGGTTATTGGCTAAGCCCTTTCAGGTCTCTAGGTACCTCATTAGCATAGAGAACTCTATTTGGGCGTACATGATCAAAGAACACATTTCTTTAAGTGAGGAGTGTGGCATGTGTTCTAGGCCAGGAGTCTGGCAGGGAGCTGGGAGTCGCCTAAGTCTCATGTGTGTGCCCACTGAGTCTCTGGGTCTTAACCCGCTCTACCTTACCAAACTTCCTGGCATGGATTTATGCCCCACACCCAGGTGTTTGGAACCCCTAGGTGCCCATGTGTTCAAATAATAGACCTCACAGAGAACAGGAAAACAGTCACCTACCTGAGTGAAGTCAACAGATAGAATACTGAAAGAATGATGGCTATACTAACAGACATAAAGAGCAAAAATATTATGTTTTTGGTAAACGTTCCTCCCCCATGTGATTTGCTGTTATTAAATGAGAATAGAATTATTTTATCCTGTGAGGCTCAATAAAGCTTTCCTATAATTTTAACTAAAATCTATGCTGTAGGTTTATGGGAGTCAATTCTTTTTTGAAGGGGTTTATAATGCTAATTTTCACAATATACCAATTTCTAGCGGCTCATAAAACATTTGGAACCTAATTCAGTAAACTGAGTGGGCCACTGGAGTCCCATGAATTAAGATACTGAGGGAGTGTTGTCACAAACCACTCTCAAAGAAAAGCACAAAAGTTGGCTTATTAAGCATTCATTCCAAACAACGAGTAGTCACTCTGAAAGTGTTTTCTCAAACGCGTTCTGAAATATTTCTTCTTATAACAAGAATGGCTCTTGGCAAGGCAGTCACATTCCTGAGGCACACACAGACAGAACTCCTCCACCAGACATAACATAAATATACATTGCAGGCCTTGCACTTCGATTGTCCCACTGTACTTCTTCTAAGCAACAGGAGTCCTGTGTACAGGCAGACCTAAGCCACATCACTCAGTTCTCCTTGAATTATGTACTCGTAATAGTTATCTATGCTGCAGGAAGTACCCTAGAGCCGAGAGGCTCCTGTGTCTGTCGTTTTTGTTGTTGTTCATTTGTTGGTTGGCTATTTTGAAGTAAGACTGTAAGAACTGAGAGCCAGGTAGACACAGAAGAGTAAAGCTGTGGGAAGATCCATTCCTGATAGTTGAGCGGAAGAATTCTGTTACCTTTTGTGTGTGTGTGTGGAAAAAAGAGGGCCTCTGCTGAATAATGCATATCTCTTTCCAAACTCTCCAATCAAGTAAGTCTTCCCTGTAATGAAGGAATATGTGGAGAGGCAATGTGTACATTGTCCACAAGTACCTTTCTATGTGAAAGAAAGCATTAGGAGTGTTGGGTAAATACTCCTCAGTATAAACTGATATATGTTTAAAATGACTAGGCATGACCCTAACAAATGACCAGTTGTTTTACGCCTAATTCTTTCAAATAGACCTAGTATTATAAAAATGACATTTTTCTGTATTCCTAGATCATTTAACCACAAGATTGTAGACAGACTCTCTTTTTCTTTTTAAGACACTAACCCAGGCTGGCCTCTAAATAGTGTTCCGCTGGTCTCAGCCTCTTCAGTGCTGATATTGCCTGCTCACAGATTTGCACTACCACCACCAGCATCCACACAGATTTCTCCCGTTGTTTGCTAAAGGGGATGCCATCCTTGAATCTCAGTATCCTGGCAATACCCTCCCAAGGCCATTTTTTTGTTATATTTTTATTCTTGAGAATTTTATACAAACAAAATGGTTGACAGTGTGGACTTCCTTTCCTTTATCATAATGAGCAGAGTTAAAGAATGCTGCCTAATTCTAGTCTAGTTCCACTAACTAATGTGATTTCTCCACTAACTAATGTGATTTCTCAAGTAGTTGCCTGAAGAGAGTGAAATGCGAGAGGCACACAGCTGTGTGGAAGGATTTCTAATGCGAAGGACTAGCCTGTGCAGCAGAGTTGCCATAGAAACCTGCTGTCTTGCTGGCGACTTCAGTTACAATATTGTACCAGAAATTTCCAGGGCTTGGTTCAAAGAGCTAATACCTCCCCCCACCCCAGTATTTTAGACTCAGCTGATGGCATGAGAGCCCTGTAGTGGGGGCTGAATATCCCTGGAGAATGGGAAAACAGAGACCCCAGACTCAAGTCCCATAGTTTCTGTTTGCAGCCTCGATGCTGGAATGTTTCCTAAAGGAGAGAAGTATGGAAGCTTCACAGCCCTGAGGAACATGCTATACTGTTCCAGGGTGTCCTGAAAGTACTCTCCATGTACAAGCAGGGTGTCCATGGGGGGATAAGACAAGGAAAGGCTCTCTTTGAATGTTCACAGGATGGTCCAGACCATCAGTTAATAAGAGCAAGCACGTAGCCCTGTTCTTATGAATCCTTATTCCTGCTCAGATTTGTTGTTAGAACTTGAAAGATAAAGTAGACAGCAGAAAGGCCTAGGGGAGATGCTGCTGTACCTTTTATATGGTGATACGATTTTATGCAAATATCTCTTATATTCTAAGAGATTGCAACTTTTGTTGGAACTCATAACCAAGTTAATAACTAGCTTGAGGTCACCTTACTCTGATATTCCGCTGTACTCTGCCTGTTTGTTTAACCTACTTTTAAGAGAACAATGCAACAACCAACCCCACTTACCTTGGATTTTCCATGTAATCAGTGTGTACAACCTAAGCTGATGCAAAGCTGTAATCTTAAACTATATATGCTTCTATGCCCACAATCCAGAGAGCAATGTGCTCACGCGCGCGCGTGCGTGTGTGTGTGTGTGTGTGTGTGTGTGTGTGTGTGATGGATACTATTTGCTGAAAACAGAAAACAGGTCAAAAATATCCTTATATAACAAACATGCACCATAAAAGTTGGAAACAACAAATAGATATTACATGATAACACTATGTTGGTCTTGCTGAGTGCTTTGGGGTCAGTTGAAGTAAATAATTTAATCCCCTCTTGTAAAACTCTGTTAAAGATTTCTGTAAACTATCCCCCATTCTTTCCTCATGTGATGTTTTTGGTGCTGTTCAGGATTTGCAGAGCAAAGTCCTTTGTTAGTGGCACAGCACGTGAGAGATAAGCAATAGGGATGGATCAGATATACACAACAGCCAGACCATAGACAAACCAGATACCACAAATTACAGGTAGAAGGAAGACATGGGGAGAGAAGTGTAGAATCCAAATTCACTCCCAAATTGAACCCAGGGGAAGTGCTGACTATCCCTTCTTTGATGAAACACCAGTACCTTTTGGTGCCTCTGGGGCTATGTTTCTTTTCCTTTCCTTTCCTTTCCTTTCCTTTCCTTTCCTTTCCTTTCCTTTCCTTTCCTTTCCTTTCCTTTCCTTTCCTTTCCTTTCCTTTCCTTTCCTTTCCTTTCCTTTTCTTTTCTTTTCTTTTCTTTTCTTTTCTTTTCCGACACAGGGTTTCTCTGTGTAGCCCTGGCTGTCCTGGAACTCACTTTGTAGACCAGGCTGGCCTCGAACTCAGAAATTCGCCTGCCTATGCCTCCCAAGTGCTGGGATTAAAGGCGTGTGCCACCATGCCCGGCTGGGGCTATCTTTAATGCTTTTAACCAACAGGCTTTTCATCAGGACTTGGCTGTTTTGTAACCAAATGTAAGATTTTTATGTTTTGTTAAGTGTGAAAATAAGCAAAGATAAGACACAAAACAGTCAAAATATGTATTATCTTAAAAAGGCCAGGAGAACAATAAAATCATTTGCAAAACATTTGCCCAGAGTAAAGGAAGAATTATTCAGGGATATATACGCGCGCGTGCGCGCATGTGTGTGTGTGTGTGTGTGTATGTGTGTGTGTGTGTGTGTACAGCTGCATCTGTATCTGCATCTACCTCTACAATCTCCATCTCAATCTATACATATGAAAACACTTCTGGGTGTTTTCAAATCGCACCATAGAATTTTAATGGAAAAGAAATGAGGGGTTGGGGATTTAGCTCAGTGGTAGAGGGCTCGCCTAGCAAGCAGAAGGATCTGGGTTCGATCCTCAGCTCTGAAAAAAAGAAGGCTGAGGTAGGATTGCCATGAGTTCCAGGCTAACCTGGGCTACAAAGTAAGACCTTGTATAAAAAAAAAAAAACTCAGCCAAACAACCAAGTATGGTGCAAATTTTTGGGGCTGGTGAGATGGCTCAACATGTAAGAGCACCTGACTCTTCTGAAGGTCCTGAGTTCAGATCCCAGCAACCACATGGTGGCTCACAACCATCTGTAAGGAGATCTGACTCCCTCTTCTGGAGTGTCTGAAGACAGCTACAGTGTACTTACATATAATAAATAAGTAAATCTTTAAAAAAAAAAAGAAATGAAAGTATGCTTTGAAGGTACATTAAGACAGGAGCCTACCCATAATGATACTTGCCTAGTCACTAACAGTTTCAGTGCTGTTCATCACTGGCCAGTAACTACCATGATGCCTGGCAAGGATTAACTTACTGGATCATGGTGGTTCCCGGGCTCCTTTGTTCTCTCTGGGGAGTTCTTTATTTGGGTGAGCATAGTGTATGCGGAAGGAGGTGAGCTCTAAGGATGGAGAGAGTGACATCTGTTGAAGCATCCCCGGATCAGGACAGGAGTGCTCAGTACAGGACACTGCCTTCATCTTCATTGGAGTATTATGCTTTCCTCCTGCGATTTCATGGACCTGAACAAAAGCATGTGATAAAGTAGCATCTGTGAGAATACAGAAGTTCAGAAGGAGAAAAGCTGGTTTGCTCTTATGATTTAGATTCGGCTGATTCCATCGGCTTGATATGCTTAGTAGCAGCCCTTAATGCCTATGTCAGATCCTCTTTATCTGAAATATATATAAAATGCTTACTGTTATACATTATTAAGCATTATATTAATATTCATATATGCTTATCGGAAGAGCAAGATGTTTTATATGAATCTGCACTGTATTTACATGTATTTTTCTGGCAATAAATAAAAATCAGTGACTCTATCAGATAGATGTTGAAATATATAGATGATTTGAAAGCACTGTGGTATCTTTATTTGAATTCTTTCCTAGTAGCCATATTTTCATTGATCCTATATTGAAAATGTGTAGACTTTATATTTTCTGGTGTTATTTAAAAAAAAAAAACAGTTATACTGCTTCTTGTTCTTCTCCTCCTCATTTTCCCTTCCTCCTTCCCCTTCTCTTTCTCCTCCTCTCCTCTTCTTTCTTCTGTTCCTCTTCCTCTCCTCTTTTTTCTTCTTCTTCCCCCTCCTCCAGTGCTGCTTCCTCCTCTTCCCCGTCCTGTTCTTTTTTCTCACATTGCTCCACCTCATCCTCATCCTCCTCATCATCCTCATCCTCCTCATCATCCTCATCATCCTCCTCCTCCTCTGCCTCCTCCTCCGCCTCCTCCTCCCTCTCCTGGAAAACACCAAATGGCCATTACCACCAGTGCAGCAGGAAAGCACTGAGGACTCAGGGTCCCAGGATTAGGAGGGAATTTCTATGGAGGATTCAGCACAGGTCTTAGGGGCCACAGTTTGTGGCAGTATCCAAAAAAAAAGAAGTGGAGCCCCATCAATCAAACTGGGTTGCCTGGTCAAGCACATGAAGGTCAAGTCTCTGAAGGATATCTACCTGTTCTCCCTGTCCATCAGAAAATCCTAGATTATTGACATTTTCCTGGGAGCATCTGTAAAGGGTCATGATAGTGCAGAAGCAGACTCTGGCTGGACAGGGGACCAGGTTCAAGGCTTTTGTCGCTATTGTGGACTACAGTGGTCATGTTGGTCTTGGTGTTAAGTGTTTTAAGGAGGTACCTGTCCTTGGAGCCTATATGGGGCCATCATGCAGAGAGACTACTTGGGGAATAAGATTGTCAAGTCCCACATTGTTCAGTGCAAGTTGACAAGCTACTGTGGCTCTGTATTGGTATGTCTCATCCCTGTCCCCAGAGGCACTTGCATAGTCTCTGATTCTTGCCCAAAATGCAACTGATGATCACATCAGCCAGGGGATACCACCCTTCATGCCATCTCAAAGACCTACAGACACCTGAGCCCTGATCTCTGAAAAGAGACTGTGTTCACCAAGTCTCCTTATCAGGAATTCACTGATCATCTTATGAAAACCCATACCGGAGTCTCTGTTCAGAGGACCCAGGTTCTAGCTCTGGCTACCACATAAGGGTTTTTATACAAGAAAAATAAAGTGAAATAAGTCTGAAAAAAATACCTGTTATAAAACTTATTTTTTCAAAGGCAATGATTTCCTCCAGTTTCATAATGCTTAGAGGGCCATCAGAGAGGCCTCAGGAGATAATGTAATACCTTACATTATTAAACAATGATAAATTATTTCTGACTGCTTAAATAATAATCTGTAACTTCTATGTATCTCTACGATGAGTGTTAAGTATAAGTCCTTTCTAGCCATTTAATATAATAATATGCATTCTTCCCTAGCTCAGATTTTGAAATCTGGTCTGTAATGAATTTATGAAGACAACATGAATTTATTTCTTGGTTTTTTTTTTTAATGGTTTTAGAGCTTTATTGTAGAAAGACAGGGAGAAAGAGAGAAGGTAGAAAGAGGGAGACTGGCCATGGCCACGTGGAGAGAAGGGGGAAGGGAGAGAGAGAAGGAGGGCTAGAGATGAGAGTAAGAAAGGTAAGAACTTAAAGAGCTTTACTATTTGTTTTAAAATGTCATATCAGTTGCAAGAATTTTGCATTATGAGAAATAATATTAAAATTCAGTTTCCCCAATTATAAAAATATATCCATTTTGGGAAACAAATTGGCAGAAATTGTTATTGTTATTGCTATTATTATTATTATTATCTAAGACATACTGAATACTGCAGCTCATGTTCTTCCTGACAAACACCTTGACTGTCTCCAAGTAAATATGGCACTTTAGTCAATGTTATGGTTTAGATGTGAACATATCACACCCCATACACATATATTGAAGACTTTCTCCTCAATTAATGGGCAGATAATTGGATCAAGGGGGTTCAAAAGGCCTCTAACCTAATAAGTGGGTTTGTACACTGGATGGATTCATAAACTAATGGTATTATTGGGAAGTGATGGGAACTTTTCAGGGGAATAAATCACTGGGGTGTGCTTTGGGAGCTTCTATCTTTTCCTAGTAGTCTTCCTTCCTTCTCCTTTTCCTCCTTCTCTTCTTCCTTCCATCCCCCATCTCTCAACAGACTGCCTGCCAATATGTTTTCTTTGCATTATCCAAGGCCCAGAAATAACAGAAGGACATTACTATATTCTGAGTGAAATACCTAACATTGTGAGCCAAAATACATTTTTCCTTCTTTTACGTGTTTCAGAGAATCAGCAAAGCAACAAAATTAGACTCATACAGCCAATATAGATTTTGTATTAATAAAAATTTAAAATTTATTTCACAAAGGTGTTTTATTCCTCTGTGATAATATTTAAGAGTTTAATAGCCAGCTCATCCAGGAGACACGAAATTAACACTGTAAGGAGACTACAGAAGTGTTTTCAAGTGTTGGTCCAATTGTTTTCACCCCCATTAGCAGGATACAAAAGTTTCAGAATTAACAATTTTCTCAGTGTTTCAAAATATTGGCTATTCTCTCAGAATATAACATGAGTTAATTGATAATCATTTTTTAAAAAATTTTCTCTCCTTAGTGATTAATTCTGGGTGAAATGTAAACAAAATATGCTGTCTTTTCTACTCCAGGGTTAAGTAAGACAAAACTCCATTTAAAAAATGTTTTTAGAAAAGCCACTTGGCAGAAATTTAAATTCCCACACGGTCAGCATTTCTTGAAATCAAAATATGTGCCCAAGGTTGCATGGTGTTCTCATAAGTTGCCCTTTGCTTATCAGCTGCACTGTTTGGAGTTAGCCAACTGTGTGGGAGTGTAAGGCAGGAGCTCTGATCACTCAGAGAGAGCCACAGCATCCCTTTGCATTAGAAATAAAAGCCCCGGGGGACCCTGCTGGGTGTGCTTACCCACTGGATTTGACATGGCTATTATGCTTCCGCAGAAGTGAAACCACTGCCATACTTTGGAATGTGTGGCCATTTTCTTGGGAATCCCAGACCTTTTTCTAACACCAATGTTGAGCATCTTTTCATTGACTTGACTTTAATCTACCATCATTACTTGTCTACTTAATTATTTTCATTCTCTTTTCCCTTCATAGATGACTTTTTCATTTTGACTAAATTCATCCCTCATTTCCTCCTCCTCTATCTCTTTGCAGGCCCCTCTCATCACATCCTTCCCCAAACTTCATACACACACACACACACACACACGTATATACATGTGTCTAATTAGTGTTACACACATGTGGATATAGGGCTGTCCACTGTAGCATGAGGAAACTGCCAGGGCACCACCCATGAAGAACACTGACTTTCTCTCCCTCTATGGCTGTCAGCCAGCTGCCTGTAGCTTCTCAGCTACGAGTGAGGTTTTGTGAACCCCTCTCCACCCATACTGTAACAGTGACTACCTGGACCTTGAACAGTTTTTTTTTAATTTTATTGTCGTTGTTGTTGTCTTCATTATCATCATCGTTGTTTTTAGGACAGGATTTCTCTGTGTAGCTCTGGCTGTCCTGGAACTCATTCTGTAGACCAGGCTGGTCTTGAACTCACAGAGATCCTCCTGCCTCTGCTTCCTGGATGCTGCGATGAAAGGCATGTGCCTCCACTGCCTGGCTATATATTTAATTCTTAACTATTTGTTGAAATGCCTGTTTTTTTCATATTTAGTTTTATGACAATTTATATTCTAATTATTAGTCCTCTTAGCTACTACAGTTTTGAAATATTTTCTCTCAGAAACTTTTCTTTTATATTATCTTAGTAGAGATTTGAAATAGCTCATTTTTTTAGTTTATAAAAAAGAACATTTTAGTGATTTCTCACTTGGAAATTGTGGGTTTTAGTGTCTAACCAAAAGAGCAAAAGGTTACTCTTGCATATTTTCTGATAAAAATGTTATAGTTCTCCATTTAGATATATAGCCCCTTCAATTTCACTCTTTGAGTGTAGTCCAGTAGATATAATCACAGTTTATATTTGCTAATATTAGTACACTTGACTGAGCACTGTATCTTGAGAAGACTGTCTTTCCCCCTAAATTATCTTAAATAACACCAATAATGAGTCACTATAATTCCAATAAAAATCCAAAAAATTTTACAAAGAAAATAAGACACTGATTTTCACATGCAGTGAAAACTCAAAAGACATAGATTTTTGAAAACACAACGTAACTGGAGAATAAGCAACACCCAATTTCAAAATTTCTGATAAACCTATAATAATCAAGAAAGTGTTCTGTAGACATCGAGGTGAGAAGCTAAATCAAAGGAACTAAATAATGAAATATATCCATATCAATATTAATGCCTAATTTTTTTAAAGGTCCGAATGTAATTCGGTGGGAAAAGAGAATCTTTCCAAGAACCACTGCTCAGTAATTGTGCACTCAGCTTCTTAGTACCCTGGGATCGCAAGTGGATTGAGGGCCTGGGCTACTTTGAGTAACTACCACAATAAAGACCACCCAGTTATCTGAAAACTCAGTATGGGTGACATTAAATTAGTGGTACTCAAATGTTAGCTGTTTAGGCCTGGAATTTTCCAAGTAAGAAGCTTTCTTTGAAATTATCAAAGGAAATGAATTAAACTGGGAGATATTTGTGCCTCTCCCTACCCCATTACTAAATCAAAAGCAGGGACATGAGGAGAGAAGGCTCTACATTTTCAGTAGTTTCTCCAATTAATATCCATCAAGGTTTGAAAAGCAATGTGGGGTTTCTACAAGCTTTTTGGATATTTTGAATGCTTGCTCAAGTGATGTTTACGGCTACTTGCTTGTAAGTATCTGCTTCTTTTGTCTATTCCGATGTGTCAAATACTACTTCCTTAACTAAGTACTATTTATTCAGATTTGTATACAAGCCTCTGATTTAAGCACTGGGGACAAGGATAAAGGACAGGAGACAGGATCACTAACATGTCATTAAAGATTGGGAAACTGGGACTAAGAAGACAAATCAATTGGAAAGGCAATTTGGTAGTCATTTACGATTAAGAGAATAATTAGGGTAGGTAGACTAAGAATCAAGGGTCAGGGATCATTACACAGGAAGTCGTCACTGAAAGCCTTTCCTGGAAGTGGCCTTAGAACTGAGTCCTGAATGATAAGAAGCCATGCACAGACAGGCCAGGTCTTGGTGCGCCTGGACTGTGTGTGCTCCAGTTAACCCAAGAGCAGAGGACAGCAAGCCCACAGGTTGCAGCCTGGCAGATAACCATCAGGCTGGTAGGGGGTGAGGGGTGGAAAGGGCAGATGCAGCACAGAGTCTGGGCCTCCTCTGCCACTAAGACTGTATGCTGAGGGTGGAGGATCCCAGCAAGGAGGGTGACATGACCTGTAGGGAATGGCTGGTCTGTGTGTAGAGAATGGACTGCAGAGAGGCAGGATTAGCCTAGTGTGGGGGGAAGGAAGTCCAGGCATCAGCAGCCTGTTGCAGAAGGCTAGGGGAGGGGCTAGGATGTATGGAGGCCATGATGCAGCAGTGTGCAGAGGGAGAGGGTTCCCTGGCCAGGCCTTTGTGTGTCGGGACAGGGGCTGTGGTTGGTGACAGGGACCTTCCGTGACTGTGTCTGGGTGTGAGGTTGAGACCATTCAAGGCACCCCTGGGCTCATTCAGCCTCGCTGCCGCTTTCAGTGAGATGCTCCAAGTGCCTTAGACTATCAGCAGACAGTGGTTGTAGGGTTAACTAGTGGCTTGGGGCGGGGGAGGGGGCAGGCATCGTGGGCGGTGCGCGCTCCAGGGACGCGTGCGCGAGCCCGGCATTCCGCGCGAGCCAGAGGAAGGCAGAGGGACCGCGGAGCGAACAGCACGCCCCGTGCCGAGCCAGCCAGCCAGCCAGCCAGCCAGTGCGCGCAGGTGGAGCCCGCGTGGAGGGAGCCGCCGATTGAACACCCTGCAAGATGAACACCCTGCTGTCCCGGGCCAACTCGCTGTTCGCCTTCACGCTGAGCGTCATGGCGGCGCTCACCTTGGGCTGCATCCTCACCACCGCCTTCAAAGACAGGAGCGCGCCCGTGCGCCTGCACGTCTCCAGGATCCTGCTCAAAAAAGTGGAAGACTTCACCGGACCCAGAAAGAAGAGCGACCTGGGCTTCATCACCTTCCACATCTCTGCGGATCTGGAGAAGACTTTCGACTGGAACGTCAAGCAGCTCTTCCTTTATCTGTCGGCAGAATATTCCACCAAAAGCAACGCTGTGAACCAGGTGGTCCTCTGGGACAAGATCCTTCTGCGAGGCGAGAACCCCAAGCTGAACCTGAAAGACGTCAAAAGCAAGTATTTCTTCTTTGACGATGGACATGGGCTCAAGGGAAACAGGAATGTCACTTTGACTCTCTCCTGGCAAGTGATACCGATTGCTGGGATCCTGCCTCTTGTGACTGGATCTGGACGCGTGTCTGTCCCGTTCCCAGATTCCTATGAAATAGCCACGACTTTTTGAAGAATTCTCTCTGCATTGGAAACGGGACATCTGTGGACCCAAGGAATTGTATCTCCTCATCTTTTCCCTCAAGTCTTGCTGACTTCTCTTTTGTTTTGTTTATTTTAAAACATGCTGGTTTTGTTCTGGGACTGGCTGCACTCATCCTCATGCTTCCCTGTGCCTAACATAGAGACTACATTCATTGATCTTAGTGTGTGTGAGACATTGCTTATCACTCCTCCTCTGTATAAGAATTAACATCAAATTGTATAGTTGGAGGGAAGGCTACTAGAGTTCTGGAACTTTCTTTATTTTACCAATGAAACAACAAAGAAGTTCATCAGAGTAGGTTATTATTAGACAGTTGGATAATGAGGATTGAAAATAATACACAGTTTTGTCATATTCACTACATTATCCATTGTGATATATAAAATTTGGGGAGAATTTAAAAATTAGATGTGTTGGTATTGTCACAATAACTATGTTTTATTCCTGAGATTCCTTGTAGGTCCACATTGAATGCCGTTTTCTTATATCTTCTAGGGTATGTTTGATTACTAGAAAAATTGTGATTTGTTTCGTAAAAGTCTGACATGCAAAATAGTTAAACACGAGTCAGAAATCTTACTGCTTTCCTTCCTTGCCAGCAAATGTGACCATTTAAATAGTGAATGTCTCTTGAGGCTGTAAATGATTATGCCTCACTTTAAGTCTCTTAAGTAAATCAAATGTGTGTCTTACAGTGGTTTCTCAACAAAGACTGCTGTGCAGTGTATCTTTGTCTTAGCAATGTTACTGAAGTTTGAAAATGTTTGCATGTTTACTATGAGATCGTATGTTCTAGTATGTTTAATGCCGTTAAATAAATGCTAACTGCTTACAACTCTTTTAGGTCCATTATTTAATCATTATTGGGAGGTTGATAATTGCACTTGTGGTATGATTTTTACAAACATTCATAGATGTTTTTCTCTATAACCTAAATAGTAAGCAGTGCATGCATTAGCTCTCTTCAAATAAAGAAACAGAAATTCAGAAGTTTTGTTACATCATGCAAACACGAGAATTTAAATTTGAAATACAACTTGATTCTTTTTTGTTAAATATTTTTATTGTATGAAATTATAATATAATTTCATTATTTTCCTCTTCCTTTACATTTCTCCAAACCCTCTCAGATAATCTCGTTCTTTCAAATTCATAGTGTGTGTGTGTGTGTGTGTGTGTCTATGTCTGTATCTCTATGTGTTTGTCTGTGTATGTATATGTTACACATGTATGTGAATATATACATATATTCCTAAATACAACCTGCTCAGTCTGCATAACCTATATCCTCAGGGCTGACCATTTGGTATTGAATAATCCATTGCTGTGTTCTTCCCCAGGGTATTGCTCTCACTCTCAGTGTTCCTTGGTTGTCTGCAGCTATTATTTGTCTAGGGTTGTGGCCTTAGGAACTACCACCACCACCACCATCCACAAATGGATGGTATCAGATCGCACTGGGCTCCCCAACTCTGCTTTTTCATCAGCTGCTCTTAAGGTGTGAAAAACAAAAACCGAAATAATAAATTCGCAGGTAAATGGATGAAACTAGGAAAGATTATATTTGGTGCTTCTCTCATCTTCACATGTGAGTATATAACCTGGTGTAACTGCAGAAACCAGGAAAGTAAAAGGAGACCATTGCCGGAGTAGGGGATGGGGAAGCAATAGGTGGGGGATTACCAGTGCCTGTAATCTGAAGGAGGAAGTGGGAAATGTATCTAATTAGGGAGGGGGAGGAGGATAAATAATGGAAGGAGAGAAAAGGGTAAAATAACAGAATGTTTGAAAAGTTCTAAGGAATCATATTGTGAACTATCTACCTAAAATACACACAATACAACCAGGTCTGTGTAGGAATATATATATATATGGGCTGGCAATATTCCCTACCACCCACTCTCAAATCAGGCATGGAAATTCTTCTTTTGAGTTGTTGATCAGGATTGTCCAAAAGTACCCCCCTCAAAAAAAAAAATTATAGGTTATTGCTGTTGCTTTTGTTTGGCTCCCCAAGTGGTGAAGGTAACTATTGCTGAAATCACTGTACATTTCAAACACAGGACCCAGAGGGCACAATTTGGATCAAACCTGAAATCTTCCTCCTTGGGGACTAGCTTCATGGTACCAAAAGTCACCAAGCAAGCTTCCAAAGGAGGGGAGCGACCAGTAGTCTTGCTGAGCTGTAACACCTGTGAACCACAGTAGCCAGTATGGTACAATAACCTCAAGGGCGCAGCAATGCCACACATACCTTGGCAGTACTCAAGCACTCTCCAGTTGTATAGAGACATACACAACATGAGAGAAATCAAGTCTGATACTGGGAACTTAATCATCTACCTAGTACTAGTTATTGCACGAGTCTTGGAGGAAAACCTACAACCACTTTACTAAGCCAGCATTCTAAATATTTGTCCTTATACCCATATATGCATGTAATCTTCACCCCCTTTTCTTAGTTAGGATTTATATCGCTCTGATACAATACCATGACCAAATTCAACTTCTGTTTCTTTTGTATCTCAGTGATCAAATTTCTCTTAAAGATTTCTTTTTTTTTCCCCTTCTCTGGAAATACTTTTTATCCTTTATGGAAAGAAGTCTCCTACCTTGTGTGAAAAGACTTAATTTGGGTTATGCTAACAAAATGAGTGTGCTTCATTCTCTGCATAAAATCACCACTTAATTGATTCATAATATAAAGACATTGGAATGTTTGTAAAATACCTTATTAAATAAATACACATAATACTGCATAATAACATTTGAAATGGCCTTTTCCAAGGTGGGAAAATAAACACTGTCCAGACAGTAACTGCTTATTCAATTGCTCTTAAAACCAAACAATCCAGTAACACTACACTGATAGCAGAAAGGGCTATTTCCCCCCTAAGAACAGTTTAAACTAATGAGTAACATTTCTCGTAGTCACGTCATGTAAATATAACACCACGTGCACTTAAACAGCTGTACATGTGGGTACGCAGTTCATGGATATGCATTTGAGAACCAGTATTTCCCACCAGATAAAACTTCAAAGGTGGAATGTCCTGTGTTTCAGTGTTAGCTCCAGAGTTTCCACTTAGTTTGTGTGAGATCTCCATTTCTCTGTCTGGGAAATGGCAAGAGTTGAAATAACTACTTGCATGGTGATAATTTTTCCATTACACACATATATAATATTTTTTTATCTTTTCAGCATATCAGAACAGAAATATACAATAGTTATGTGAAGACAGAAATATAGGTAGAATACCCGAGAACATACTTCATTTTGATCTGACTTTATTTTATAGTCAGAAACTTTAAGTTCATATAATTTCTAAAGATGCTGAGCATAAAGACTGCAGATGTCCAAACCTAAAAAAATATATATCTGGCCACATTGTCGTTGAGGAATACATTCACAGCAAAGCCTTACCTAGGCCTAGATACCACTATAACAACTCACTGTGCATAGTGCTGAGTGGATCTGTTAGTTTGATAGAGATGAATGCTGTAAGTTTCTTGAGTTGCAATTATCTGACGAGTATACTTTTTGGAAATTTGCTATGGAATAGAAGTATAAAGATCCTAGAATTATACTGTGGATAGAGGTTGTAGTTTCAAACCCCAGAACTGAAGAAAAAAAAAGAGACTTCAGACCTGAAGATGTAGTTGAATAGTAGAGAACTTTACTAGCCATATACAAGGCCCTAGGTAGAATTCCCTATATCCTATCTACCTACCTACATTATGTATGTATGTATGTATGTATGTATGTATGTATGTATGTATCTATCTATCTATCTATCTATCTATCTATCTATCTATCTATCTATCTATCTGGAACTTGGGTTATATATCCTGTTTTGGTGTTAATTCTTTATTTTTAATGGCTTGTTTTTATTTTTTATGTACATTGGTGTTTTGCCTATATGTATATCTGTGTGAGGAGGTTGGATCCCCTGGAACTGGGGATATAGACAGTTGTGAACTTCCATATGGTTGCTGAGACTTGAACCCAGGTCATCTGGAAGAGCAACCAGTGCTCTTAACTTCTGAGCCATCTCTTCAGTCCTACCCCACTTTTTTTCCAGTTTTAAAAGCTGTTTTCCTTCATGTGTATGCTGTATATTGAGCAAATTTCTATCCATTACTCATCAAAGTTTTGAAAGTCTCCACAAAGACATGAGGATTTTTGAAAACCAAAAGTATGACTGGAAGTGTCTGAACTCATAACTTATTGTCAAAGAGTAATTGATGCATATTTGTTTATGCTAGCTCACATTTTAAATGAACTTGTTTAAAAATATAGTGCTCTCATGACTTTTTTCCTCTAGTACTTAAATCTAAACAAAAGACAGCTGTACAAGGAAACTTGGTAGGACTATGTTATGATTTTAGCTATAATCTGTGAATGATATTATTTGCATCGATTTCCAAAAACAGATTCCTCAATTCCTTCACGAGGGGATTTCCAAGGAGGATATTCATTATGCATGCTTTCTAACCCACTCTTCTATCCATACATAAAATGAGACGCCACTGCAGTCATTCCTACTCAGCAAACGAAAAGCTGTCACTGCAAACTCCTGTCTTAGCCACACAGAAGCTCCTGTCAGCTCCTATCATTCTCCTATTGACTTGGTGAATATACATCTACAAGAGGAGTCTTTTTTAGCACTTTGAGAAGTGTCTCAAAGAAAGGATCCTGAAGCATTTCCTTGTATTATCAAGATAACTCACACAATCTTTCTCTTAATAGACACATGTCACAATCTTAGGCTATTGTAGCTGTCCAAGCACTGCTGAAATGGCAAGTCAGTCAGATTTGGGAGTTCATTATTAAGAATCTATTTCCCAGCCAATCTAAGTCACGTTCAGCAGTATTGCCCTACTAGGAATCACTCAGTATATCCTCTTTTTCTCATATTTTAAAATAGTTTTTCATTATAAAAAATGTCAATAAGAACATCACACACTAAAGCTAGCCAGATCCAAAGTCTATACAACTTAATGATCTTCTACAATTAGAATTGACATTTGAAATGAAACCTCATCTTTTAATTGGCTTATGTTTCAGTCTTAGGGTGGTAGGGTGTGAGTGGGGTGAGGAGGGGCATCTACCAAACTTTTTAGGAAAGAGATGGGAACATTTCCTGAGACGGTAAGACACAGATAAAGAACAGCAGCAAGCCTACTAAAAGATCTACCACTGAGAGCAGAACTGCCCAAGAGGTTTGAAAGATGAGGGTCCAGGATATGTAATCACTGTTTCTCAGTCAAAATTTACCTAAGGACCTACAGATGTGAAGAAATAATTCCAGTGTGGAGAGTAACCCTGTATGTTATAGTTGCCATAGAAACCTGGTGTAATTATGATGGCCCTGACAACTTAATAAGGGAAACTGACATTGTGTGGTGACAACAGAAGTGTCCCATTCCGGTGTTTGCACTCAGCTAAGGGCGTGAATACTTGTGAGGGTGCGGGGGAGCGGTGCTGAACTTTTCTGCAGAGTGAGGAGACATTCAGGGAATCTCAGATCCTAGCCTGCTCCTTCCTACTAGAGAGCTCTTTGGGGAATGTCTTGTTTATGAGACCCTTGAGATCTTCCCTTCCCCTGAGACTTTGGGGTTGTGCCCCAGGGTGTCTTTGAACAACTTTTCATGTAGAAGCCAGGCATTCATGGGAGGAAATGACAGGGATAACTCTCTCTAGGACCAATTTTCTCCTCTGTGAAAATGACAGTATAAATAGTAATTAGTAACTAATTACCTTGTACATCCCAGGGGATGCTTAAAATATGGAGTGGATTCAAAGGCATTCTGTACTAGTTGGCTTTCTGTTTCGGTGATAAAGTAATGAACAAAAGCAACCTGTGGGATTATGCCAGCCAGTTTTTCTTTCTTTTCTTCCTTCCTTCCTCCCTCCCCTCCCTTTCCTTTCCTCTTCCTTTCTTTCTTTCTTTCTTTCTTTCTTTCTTTCTTTCTTTCTTTCTTTCTTTCTTTCTTTCTTTCTTTCTCTCTCTCTCTCTCTCTCTTTCTCTCTCTCTCTCTCTCTCTCTCTCTCTCTCTCTCTCTCTCTCTCTCTCTCTCTCTTTCTTTCTTTCTGCCTACTTAACATGACTTCCTAATGTCATATGGGAAGAGGAAATCCCAATTTAGAAAATGTATCCATCACATTGACCTTTGACGAAATTGTGAGCCATTTTGGTGACGAAAAGTCAATGTGGAAGTGTTCGGTGTAGTCCGTAGTCCACTGTTGGCCATGACTGTTGTTCCTTTTTTATTATTATTATTTTTATTTTTTGAGACAGGATTTCTCTGTATAGCCCTGGCTGTCCTGGAACTCACTTTGTAGACCAGGCTTGTCTCGAACTCAGAAATCCACCTGCCTCTGCCTCCTGAGTGCTGGGATTAAAGGCGTGCACCACCATGCCTGGCTTTTTTTCTTTTCTTTTCTTTTCTTTTCTTTTCTTTTCTTTTCTTTTCTTTTCAATGACTGTTGTTCCTAAAGTGAACGGCAAAGTAAACGGAGCAGCATTCCTTCGTGGCTTCTGCTTTAGTTTCTGACTCCAGGTTCCTTCCCTGCTTGCGTTCATGCCCTGATTTCCCTTGGTGATTAATTGTTTCCTCCCCAAGTTGTTTTTGGTCATGGCCTATATCACAGCAATAGAAAACAAACACAGGGAAGAAAGAGTTTATTTTATTCATCACTTCCAAGTGGCTTGCCATCAAGGGAAGCTGAAGCAGAGACCTTGAAAGAATGCTGTTTACTGGTTCACATTCCCAGGTTCAGTCATTTCAGAAACAATATCAGACACTATATTACAGTCACAATGACATACATTCCTTAAATTACCAGATATGTTTAAATTCATAATCTTTTTTTTCCAGAATGTAAATTCTGTAGTGTCCAATTCTGTAGTGTCAGACATGCCACAACTCTCACTGCCTTATCCCAGCAATGCATGGTATTTCCGTCACTCTAGATTAAGTTTCATGGCCATTTAAATGGAACCATGCAGGCTTTAAAAAAATGGAGCCTTTTTCTGCTGTTTATTCTCTGGTTCTGGAGGGGGGGTTGGGGTGGGGTGGGCAGGGTCTTCTTTGTGGTAAGCAAGAACAGTACCACTAGGCAACATCTCTAGGCTCAGATCTGGCTTTTAAAATTCACCTTTAAATATCTATATTCTGGATATTTTATATATGGGTACATTTGTATGTATATCTTCCTATTAAGCTTGTTTTTAATTGGGATTTGGGGCCATTCATACACAAAGTAGATATAAAGACTATCTGCAATTATACCTTTTGTGACAATATGATTGAGCAGTATAAAATAAATAGAAGATTAGTATTGTAAGACACTATCAAGCTCTCCAAATCCCTTATTTTCATTGTTTCATTGTTTACAGTATTGTCAGTATTTGCTATATTCATTCTTTTTTATTTATATCATTATACTAATAGCTCCTTAATTGATCATAGTTTTTACTCCTCTTTTCAAATGGTTGATGATGTTAAAATTTTCTGAGATGGCTTGATATTCTTAATTTTTTCTTTAGTGGCATAGCTATTTAAATATTTATTTTTTTATTTGTAAAGGTTTAATTAATGTATTTTATCCTTAATTATAGGGGTGGGTGGGTGGGTGGGTATGTGGACATGACTACAGGTGATCATGGAAACCAGATGTATTGGGTGCCTTGGAGCTAGAGTTACAGATGGTTATAGGCCACCAGAAATTGGGCATTGGGAACTGAACTTGGGTCATCTGCTTAAGCACTACATGCTCTTGAACGCTGAGCCATTTCTTCACCCTCTCCCTATGTATGTTGTTGCCCATTTCTTCACTGGATTATCTATTTTCCTGTTGACTTTCATGTGACTTTCTTTATTCTGGATATTTTATATGATGCGTGTTTCCAGTATGCTGTTTTCTAGTCAGGAGCTCGTCTTCATTTTCTCAACCACACATTTGAAGGAATCAAGGCTTATAGCTTTGTGCAAGGCCTATTTGTCCACTTCCTATTCTATTCATTTGAGACAAAGTCTTTCTTAGGCTACCCTTGAACTCTTGATCCTTCTTCTCCAGCCTTTCAAGTGCTGGAATAATACACATGAACCACTGTACCTAGCTATGCCTGTCTCTTGATACTGATTCCCATGGTTTCTGCTAGAATTCTTATATATTTAAGTTTTATGGTTAAATATATGATCAACACCAGAAATGGTATGCATGCTTATAATTTCAGCAATTGGAAGCCTGAGGCAAGATTATAGTGGGTTTCAAGGCCATCCTAGCCTACATAGGTGTAGTTGCTATTCCTGGTTGTCAACTTGACTATATTAGGAATGAACTACAATCCAGAATTGGAAGGCTCACCAGTGACCCTAATCTGGAGGCTGGAAGATAGAAGTGTCTGATCTGGATCCTGGTATGGAGATCTTGAGGCATAGTGGCTATGGATTCCAGAAGATTACTACAGGGAGATCTCCGAGTTCAAAGTGATCTGGGATTAAAGGTGTGGTGGCACACATCTGGGCTACACCTTCTGCTGGAGAACATATAAGAACATTGGAAGAAGGAAAACTCACTCTCTCGCTCTTTTGTCTGCTTGCCCTGTGGGACTGAGCAACTGCTAGATCCTTGGACTTCCATTCACAGCTACTAGTGAACCATTGTTGGGAATTGGACTGCCGACTGTAAGTCATCAATAAATTCCTTTACTATATAGAGACTATCTATAAGTTCTGTGACTCTAAAGAACCCTGACTAATACAATAGGGCAAACCTTTCTCATACAACAAGAATGAAAGAAAAACCACTCTGAGCCATATTTCCTTGACTTTTGTATATGAGCCATATATGAGTCATAGTTTCCCTTTCTCAATATGGATCTCCACTAGCTCTTACACAACTTATTGGAAATAATGTTTTTTTATACTGAATTATATTTGCATATTTGTCAAAATTCAGTTGTCCATATATATGTGGGTCTATTTCTGGATTTCCTATTCTGTTCTTCTGGTCTACTTTTCTACTTTCATGCTGATAGATCATTTTTCTTTTTTCTTTATTTTTATTAGATATTTTCCTCATTTACATTTCCAATGCTATCCCAAAAGTCCCCAATACCCTCCCCCCTACCCCCCTACCCACCCACTCACACTTTTGGGCCCTGGCATTCCCCTGTACTGGGGCATATAAAGTTTGCAAGTCCAATGGGCCTCTCTTTCCACTGATGGCCGACTAGGCCATCTTCTGCTATATATGCAGCTAGAGATACAAGTTCCGGGGGGTACTGGTTAGTACATCATGTTGTTCCAACTATAGGGTTGCAGACCCCTTTAGCTCCTTGGGTACTTTCTCTAGCTCCTCCATTGGGGACCCTGTGATCCGCCCAATAGCTGACTGTGAGCATCCACTTATGTGTTTGCTAGGCCCCGGCTTAGTCTCACAAGAGACAGCTATATCAGGGTCCTTTCAGCAAAATCTTGCTAGTGTATGCAATGGTGTCAGCGTTTGGAAGCTGATTATGGGATAGATCCCTGGATATGGCAGTCTCTAGATGGTCCATCCTTTTGTCTCAGCTCCAAACTTTGTCTCTGTAACTCCTTCCATGGGTGTTTTGTTCCCAATTATAAGAAGGGGCAAAGTGTCCACACTTTGGTCTTCGTTCTTCTTGAGTTTCATGTGTTTTGCAAATTGTAACTCGTATCTTGGGTATTCTAAGTTTCTGGGCTAATATCCACTTATCAGTGAGTACATATCATTTGAGTTCTTTTGTGATTGGGTTACCTCACTCAGGATAATACCCTCCAGGTCCAACCATTTGCCTAGGAATTTCATAAATTCATTCTTTTTAATAGCTGAGTAGTACTCCATTGTGTAAATGTACCACATTTTTTGTATCCATTCCTCTGTTGAGGGGCATCTGGGTTCTTTCCAGTTTCTGGCTATTATAAATAAGGCTGCTATGAACATAGTGGAGCATGTTTCTTTCTTACTAGTTGGAACATCTTCTGGATATATGCCCAGGAGAGGTATTGCGGAATCCTCTGGTAGTACCATGTCCAATTTTCTGAGAAACCGCCAGACTGATTTCCAGAGTGGTTGTACAACCTTGCAATCCCACCAACAATGGAAGAGTGTTCCTCTTTCTCCACATTCTCGCCAGCATCTTCTGTCACCTGAATTTTTGATCTTAGCCATTCTGACTGGTGAGATGCAATCTCAGGGTTATTTTGATTTGCATTTCCCTGATGATTAAGGATGTTGAACATTTTTTCAGGTGTTTCTCAGCCATTCGGTATTCCTCAGGTGAGAATTCTTTGTTTAGCTCTGAGCCCCATTTTTAATGGGGTTATTTGATTTTCTGGAGTCTACCCTCTTGAGTTCTTTATATATATTGGTTAGTCCTCTATCTGATTTAGGATAGGTAAAGATCCTTTCCCAATCTGTTGGTGGCCTTTTTGTCTTATTGATGGTGTCTTTTGCCTTACAGAAGCTTTGCAGTTTCATGAGGTCCCTTTTGTCAATTCTTGATCTTACAGCACAAGCCATTGCTGTTCTATTCAGGAAATTTTCCCCTGTGCCAATATCTTCAAGGCTTCTCCCCACTTTCTCCTCTATAAGTTTCAGTGTCTCTGGTTTTATGTGAAGTTCCTTGATCCACATAGACTTGACCTTAGTACAAGGAGATAGGAATGGATCGATTCGCATTCTTCTACATGATAACAGCCAGTTGTGCCAGCACCATTTGTTGAAAATGCTGTCTTTTTTCACTGGATAGTTTTAGCTCCCTTGTCGAAGATCAAGTGACCATAGGTGTGTGGATTCATTTCTGGGTCTTCAATTCTATTCCATTGGTCTACTTGTCTGTCACTATACCAGTACCATGCAGTTTTTATCACAATTGCTCTGTAGTAGAGCTTTAGGTCCGGCATGGTGATTCCACCAGAGGTTCTTTTATCCTTGAGAAGAGTTTTTGCTATCCTAGGTTTTTTGTTATTCCAGATGAATTTGCAGATTGTTCTTTCTAATTCGTTGAAGAATTGAGTTGGAATTTTGATGGGGATTGCATTGAATCTGTAGATTGCTTTTGGCAAGATAGCCATTTTTACAATGTTGATCCTGCCAATCCATGAGCATGGGAGATCTTTCCATCTTCTGAGATATTCTTTAATTTCTTTTTTTTTTTTTTTTTTTTGGTTTTTTGAGACAGGGTTTCTCTGTGTAGCCCTGGCTGTCCTGGAACTCACTTTGTAGACCAGGCTGGCCTCGAACTCAGAAATCCGCCTGCCTCTGCCTCCCGAGTGCTGGGATTAAAGGCGTGCGCCACCACGCCAGGCGAGACTTGAAGTTCTTATCATACATATTTCACTTCCTTAGTTAGAGTCACGCCAAGGTATTTTATAATATTTGTGACTATTGAGAAGGGTGTTGTTTCCCTAATTTCTTTCTCAGCTTGTTTTTTCATTGTGTAGAGAAAGGCCATTGACTTGTTTGAGTTGATTTTATATCCAGCTACTTCACCGAAGCTGTTTATCAGGTTTAGCAGTTCTCTGGTGGTATTTTTAGGGTCACTTATATATACTATCATATCATCTGCAAAAAGTGATATTTTGACTTCTTCTTTTCCAATTTGTATCCCCTTGACCTCCTTTTGTTGTTGAATTGCTCTGGCTAGGACTTCAAGTACAATGTTGAATAGGTAGGGAGAAAGCCTTGTCTAGTCCCTGATTTTAGTGTGATTGCTTCCACCTTCTCACCATTTACTTTGATGTTGGCTACTGGTTTGCTGTAGATTGCTTTTATCATGGTTAGGTATGGGCCTTGAATTCCTGATCTTTCCAAGACTTTTATCATGAATGGGTGTTGGATTTTGTCAAATGCTTTCTCCGCATCTAACCAGATGATCATGTGTTTTTTTTCTTTGAGTTTGTTTATATAATGGATTACGTTGATGGATTTTCGTATATTAAACCATCCCTGCATCCCTGGAATAAAACCTACTTGGTCAGGATGGATGATTGTTTTGATGTGTTCTTGGATTCAGTTAGCAAGAATTTTATTGAGTATTTTTGCATCGATATTCATAAGGGAAATTGGTCTGAAGTTCTCTATCTTTGTTGGATCTTTCTGTGGTTTAGGTATCAGAGTAATTGTGGCTTCATAGAATGAGTTGGGTAGAGTACCTTCTACTTCTATTTTGTGGAATAGTTTGTGCAGAACTGGAATTAGATCTTCTTTGATAGAACTCTGCATTAAACCCATCTGGTCCTGGGCTTTTTTTGATTGGGAGACCATTAATGACTGCTTCTATTTCTTTAGGGGATATGGGACTGTTTAGATCATTAACTTGATCCTGGTTTAACTTTGGTACCTGGTATCTGTCTAGAAATTTGTCCATTTCATCCAGGTTTTCCAGTTTTGTTGATTATAGCCTTTTGTAGAAGGAAATGATGGTGTTTTGGATTTCTTCAGGGTTTGTTGTTGTTATGTCTCCCTTTTCATTTCTGATTTTGTTAATTAGGATGCTGTCCCTGTGCCCTCCAGTGAGTCTGGCTAAGGGTTTATCTATCTTGTTGATTTTCTCAAAGAACCAGCGCCTCATTTGTTTGATTCTTTGAATAGTTCTTCTTGTTTCCACTTGGTTGATTTCACCCCTGAGTTTGATTATTTCCTGCCCTCCACTCCTCTTGGGTGAATTTGCTTCCTTTTTTTCTAGAGCTTTTAGGTGTTTTGTCAAGATGCTAGTCTGTGCTCTCTCTACTTTCTTTTTGGAGGCACTCAGAGCTATGAGTTTCCCTCTTAGAAATGCTTTCATCGTGTCCCATAAGTTTGAGTATGTTGTGGCTTCATTTTCATTAAATTCTAAAAAGTCTTTAATTTCTTTCTTTATTCCTTCCTTGACCAAGGTATCATTGAGAAGAGTGTTGTTCAGTTTCCACGTGAATGTCGGCTTTCCATTATTTATGTTGTTATTGAAGATCAGCCTTAGTCCATGGTGGTCTGATAGGATGCATGGGACGATTTCAATATTTTTGTATCTATTGAGGCCTGTTTTATGACCAATTATATGGTCAGTTTTGGAGAAGGTACCATGAGGTGCTGAGAAGAAGGTATATCCTTTTGTTTTAGGATAAAATGTTCTGTAGATATCTGTTAAGTCCATTTGTTTCATCACTTCTGTTAGTTTCACTGTGTCCCTGTTTAGTTTCTGTTTCCACGATCTGTCCCTTGGTGAAAGTGTTATGTTGAAGTCTCCCACTATTATTGTGTGAGGTTCAATATGTGCTTTGAGCTTTACTAAAGTTTCCTTAATGAATGTGGCTTCCCTTGCTTATTTTTTCTTTTTAATCCAAACATTTCATTCAGTTTTTTTTATTTTGTAGAAGCTATTTTTTATTGGATATTTTCTTTATTTACATTTCAAATGTTATCCCCTCTCCTGGTTTCCCCCTTCCCAGAGACCCCCATCCCATCCCCACTGCTTCTATGAGGGTGTTCCTCCACCCACCCACTCCCACCCACTCCCATCTCCCAGTCCTTGATTCCCCTACACTGGGGCATCTATCAAGCCTTCATAGGACCAAGGACTTATCCTACAATTGATGCATGACAAGGCCATCCTATGCTACATATGCAGGTAGAGCCATGGGTCCCTCCATGTGTACTCTTTGGTGGTTTAGTCCCTGGGACCTCGGGGGGGGGGGGGTTCTGGTTGGTTGATATTGTTGTTCTTCCTATGGGGTTGCAATCCCTTTCAGCTCCGTGCATCCTTTCTCTAGTTCCTCCATTGGGGACCCCAAGCTCAATCCAATGGTTGGCTGTGAGCATCCACCTCTGTATTTATTAGGCTCCTGCAGAACCTCTCAGGAGACAGCAATATCAGGCTCCTGTCAGCAAGCACTTCTTGGCATCCACAATAATGTCTGGGTTTGGTGTCTGTGTATGGGATGGATTCCCAGGTGGGACAGTCTCTGGAAAGCCATTCCTTTAGTCTCTGCTCTACACTCTCTGATAGACCATTTTTCAATACTGCAAGTTAATAAATTTTTCCAAAGGAGGTAGTGTTTCTCCAACTTTTATATTTTTCAGCATGCATTAATAGTCTAGTATCTTTACATTTGATATAAATTTTAAAATAAGGTTGTTAATCAATGTCTATTATATATTTTCTGGGATTTTACTTAGTGTATAGATATTTTGGAAATAAATATTTAACAACAGTAGTACTTCTATCTTATGAAGGTGATATATCAATTTAATAAATTTCCTTTTAATAGCATCATGATGGTTTAAAACCCACATTTATTTTCTTAGGTGCTATAATTGGACATGCTTTTGAGAGTTTTGCTTCATGTCGTTTTGTTTTTGTCTTTTGAGACAGGATTTCTCTGTGTAAAAGCACTGGTTGTCCTAGAACTGACTTTGTAGACCGGCTGGCCTCAAATTCTCAGCGATCTGTCTACGTCTGCCTCTGAGCACTGGAATTAAAGGTGTGTGCCATCACACACAGCGCCACTTTGAGAATTTAGTGCACATGCATTTTTTGTTTTCTTTCTCTTCTTTTCATGTGTATGCATGTATGTATGTATGTATGTGGGAGGGTATAGGCACCCCCACATACATATGTGTTTCTGTAGGCCAGAAATTGATATCAAGAATCTTCCTTGATTGCTTTTTTACTTTATTCTTTTGAGACAAGATCTCTCAATCATACCTTTTTCTTTGAGTACTAACAGACTCAAAAACTCTATTTCTGATTTCATTTTTCTCGTAGGTATACATAAGTGCTTTTATGTAATTGCAATTGCAATATCTCTGACTTAATTAACTCTGCAAATTGTTAAACCCCTTTCAATGTAAAGAAGATTCCAAATACTTTTTAAACTTAAAAAAAAACTTCTAATTTCTTTTCTTTTTTATTTTTTTTAAAAGATTACATTTATTTATTTTATATATATGACAAGTACACTGTAGCTGTGTTCAGACACACCAGGAGAGGACATCAGATCCCATTACAGATGGTTGTGAGCCACCATGTGGTTGCTGGGAATTAACCTCAGGACCTCTGGAAGAGCGGTCAGTGCTCTTAACCGCTGAGCCATCTCTCCAGCCCCCTAATGTATTTTCTTAAGAATCAAGGTCTTTTAGTCTGTGAATGACAATTCTGTGTGAAGAATAGGCCTTACAATTATTTTCTGAGACACATTAATACGCAAACTATATTAATGGCTTTCCTGACAGTGCAACACTGCTGCATAATTGGAATGAGTTCCATAAAGCCATATCTCTTTTGCTAGACTGTGTCTTTGTGTTGCTAATATTTTTAAGAGTATTTCATAGCTGTGCATGGTAGCTCACACCTATCATTGCACTTGGGAGGCTGAAGCAGGAAAATTACGTTTGAGGCCTCATAACTATATAACACCACACTAAGTCTACTTAGCATCATCGGTACATATATGGACAAGGAACCATATATACTGGAGGATGAGTAGCATTTCAGAGGCCTCATCATTGAAGAAAACTGACTGTCCTTCCCCAATAGCTGCCACTTGTTAATCACCTCAGCT
The DNA here is from genome assembly GCF_978045245.1 of Mus caroli. Classification (NCBI taxonomy): domain Eukaryota; kingdom Metazoa; phylum Chordata; class Mammalia; order Rodentia; family Muridae; genus Mus; species Mus caroli. The sequence continues at coordinate 34,503,865 of NW_028227260.1, read as the reverse complement.
GCTTTTTTAACAGATAAGGTTGCACTTTTGTATAGACACGTATAAACGTTTTCATTTAGGCTCAGTTGCATTTTATTGTGTATGCAACACACAATACACTCAACATAGATTAGGTAATCTAGTTGCTTTCTCTTTTTATTTGGCATTTTTAATATTTATTGCTTTATCGTCGAAACTACACTTTGTCTTTTAATTTTTTTTTTCATTCAGCACATCCTTATTATAGTTTCCCCTTCATCTACTACTCCATGCCCCTCCCCAACTCCCGTTCCCTCTATGTACTCCCTAAGCAGCACAATGCAAAGTTGTCAAAGTGGCAGTGTCCCCTCCTTCCAGCCCCTCTTTCCTTCCTGCCCCAGTCTACAGCCACTGAAGATCCCAAAATGACAGCATCTTTAAAAAATGGTGGCATCTGTCAAAACAGCAATGCCTTAGCTTGCTGCCACTGTGAGGAACTATCCAGACACCTTCCTTCCTGCTTCCGCCTGCAACCTTGGTGAAATAAATACTACTGCAGGAGCTGTCCCACAGAAGCTGTCCCACTGTGACAGTGCCTCCTCTCCAGCCTTCCTAATCAGCTCCAGAGAAAGCCTCAGCCAAAGCCTCTTGCTGCTGGCAAGGACTTACAACCCTAACTTACTGGCCTGGTGCAGTGAAAAGAATGTGGGGAGAAAACCCTGAGCAGGAAAAACTGACCAATCCCTAAGCTCAAGATTTGAAATCCCACCGATCCTCAATCAGGAAATCTCTGCCCTGAAAAGCTGTCCCGCCCCCCGCCCCCCAAGATATCCTATATATGCCCCACCCTTTGTCCAATCCTTTGCTGCACAAACAGGGAGCACAAGGCAGCCATCCTTGGATTCATCCCTTCCTCCTCCTCCTCCCCCTACCTTCTCCTCCCCCCTCCTCCTCCCCCTCCTCTCTTTTATGAGATTTACTGCCTGAGGTGACTCTCTCATCAGCAAAAGACAAGAAACAATGAAGCGGGAGAAGGGAAGAGAAGGAGCAACGGGGCTGATGCTTCTGTGCTCTTCAGCTCAGCTGTGGATATGCATCCCTGGGAGCTGCAATGCCTCCCTCTGCTTAGGAGGCTTCCCCTCAGAGCTGTGTGGTTCCTGACCCCCACCTCACCCCCGTACCTCAGGATACCCTTTCATTCCAGCAGAAACACTAACATTACAGATCTACTTCCTCTCTGTTTCATTAGAAAAGTACAGGATAACAAGTAAACATAACAAAATAAAGTATAATAAGATAAAACAAAACCATTAAATCAAATCTGGACAAGGCAACTCAAGAGAAGAAAAAATAGCCCCAAGAGTAAGCACAAGAATCAGAGACTCATTTGATCATACACTCAGGAGGAATCTCCTAAAAATACTAAGCTGAAAGTTAGAATACATAAGTGGAGGACCAGACACTTTTAGGTTCTCTTCTTGTTTCTTCAGTCTCTGTGAGTTTATATGCGCCTTGTTCCATTGGGAGATTCTTGTTGTCCTGGTAACCTCCATCACCTCTGGCACTTACACTCTTTCTGCCTCCTCTTCCGTGGAGTTCCCTGAGCTCTGAGAGTAGGGATTTGATGTAGACATCCATTTAGAACTGTGTGTTTCCAATCTCTCTCTCTCTCTCTCTCTCTCTCTCTCTCTCTCTCTCTCTCTCTCTCTCTCTCTCTCTCTCTCTCTCTCTTTCTTTCTCTCTCTCTCTCTCTCTCGCCCTCTCTCTCTCCTGAGTAATGCCTGTTCGTGAGTCTCTGCAGGAGGAAGCTTCTCTGATGATGGCTGAGTGAGGCACTGATCCATGAGCAGAGCAGCATATCACTAGGGATCATTTTATTGGTTTTTCTGTTTGTTTGCTTTTTAGAACGGTAACATTGGTTTTACCATAGGTCTGTGGTCCATCTAGTGTCTGGTTCTTGGTCACACAAACAGTGTTGGATAGGCATTCCATCTCATGGAGTGGGATTTAAGTCAAGTCAGACATTGGTTGGCTCTTTCCATTTTGTGCCACCATTGCCCTAGCATATCTTGTAGGCAGGATATAGGCAGGTCAAAGGTTTTGAAGCTGAGTTGGTGTTTGTATTTCTCTTTTGGTATCCTGCAGAGTACCTTCTAATACCAAAGATACTAGAATGTAGGGGTGAAGGTTTCATATAGACTCCAGCCAGACTCCTCCATGTTCAATGAGTTGTGTGGATATTGTCCTAGACAACAAGGTCCCACAGTTTGCAAAGAGCTACTTCATTGTTTTAGCAACAGCCTGGGCTGCTTAGAGATTTCCCCAGGACCCCCTTGGCTAACTGTGGAGCTACTTCTATACTGACTTCTAAATTATAGCTCTAATCTTCTCAATGTAAAGCTAATTCAAAGTAATGAATGATAAGCAGATATATAGACAGATAAATCATGGGAAAAGCTGCATTTAAGATGAATGCAGTGGTGTACCTCTAATTCCACCATTCAGGAAGCTGAAGGATGTGCATGAGTTCAAGGCTAGCCTGAGCAACATATGAAGTCTAAGCCAACCTGTGCCACAAAGAAAGACTCTATACTATATCAATATAACAACAACAACAACAACAACAACACTGGCTGGAGAGATTGGCCTCATTGGACATCAATGGGAGGAGAGGCCCTTGGTCCTGTGAAGACTTGATGCCCCAGTGTAGGGGAATGCCAGGGCGGGGAGGCAGGAGTGGGTGGGTGGATGAGGGAGCACCCTCATAGCAACAGGGGGAGGGAGGATGGGATAGGGAGTTTCTGGAGAGGAAACCTGGAAAGGGGATAACATTTGAAATTAAATAAATAAAATATCCAATAAAAAAAAGAAAGAAGAAAAGAAAACAAAAGAGCACCTGAAGAGCTAGAATGCTTGCTACCCAAGTAAAAGGATCAGAGGTCAGATACCCAGAACCCATATGAAAGCTGAGTGGGCCTGGTTACTTACCTGTAATTCTTCAGAATGGCTGACTAGACAAGTTACTGATAAGCTCTGGGTCTGATCGAGAAATCTTGCCTACAAAGAATAAAGTCGAAAAGCAAACAAGGAAAATTCTTGATATCAATCTCTGGCTTACAAAAACACATATGAATGTGTGTACACAGGCAGTAAAACCACATATATGAAAAGAAGAAAAGCTGTAATGATTTTGTCTTAGACCATCATGTTGCCATTAAAAATGCTATTTCAGCCCCTAAGCCATGCTGAGAGGGCAGGCAGAAGATACCGAGAAGACGGCCTACCACATGGCCCACCAGCAGTAGGAGCTACCCCATCTATGAGCTGCTGGAGCATGTGAAAGGGCCAGTCCTACAGATCCAAAGATGCAGGATCTCCATGACATGGGGAAACAACAGGCTATCTGAGCGAAGTCTCAGTGAGGATCTAGTATTGATAGTGTAGCTGAGGCCAGAAGCCTCGAGCCAGACCAATTGCCATGAACTTGCAAGTAAATATGTGTATGATACCCCACAGCTTCCACAATGAGACTTATTTTATGTCTTATTTTGCTTTGTATTTTCTTTTGGGGGGAGGTTGCAAGGACAGAGAACATATACAAAGGATGGGGAGATGAGTGGAATTGGGATCCATGATGAGAAATTTACAAAGAATCAGTAAAAGGTTAAAAAATGCTATCTCATTAAAAAAAATAGTATATTGGGCTACAAATATGCCTCATAGGCTAAAATCACTTATTGTTTTTGCAGAAGGCCTGGGTTTAGTTCTCAGAATAAACCCACATTAAGTGCCATGTAACTGTCTGTAACTTCAATTCTAGATGGTATTATTATTCTATGGCCTCCATGGGTACCTGCATGCATGTGGTACACATAAACTCATGCAGGCACACTGTACTGGCTGGTTTTGTGTGTCAACTTGACACTCTACAGAGAAAGGAGCCTCCCTTGAGGAAATGCCTCCATGAGATCCAGCTGTAAGGATCAAGGGTGGGAGGTCCCCTTGTGGGTGGTGCCATCCCTGGGCTGGTATTCTTGGGTTCTATAAGAAAGCAAGCTGAGAAAGCCAGGGGAGGCAAGCCAGTAAAGAACATCCCTCCATGGCCTCTGCATCAGCTCCTGCTTCTTGACCTGCTTGAGTTCCAGTCCTGACTTCCTTGGTGATGAACAGCAGTATGGAAGTGTAAACTGAATAAACTCTTTCCTCCCCAACTTGCATCTTGGTCTTGATGTTTTGTGCAGGAATAGAAGAAACTTACTAAGACACATACAGAAATAGAGAAAAGGTAAATGAAAATGTCATGTTAGGTGAGTATGTTTTATGTATTTCACATATACATGTCGGTGGTTTATTGTCTAATATACATACATAATATGTGTACATATGCATGCAAAGACAAGGCATATATGACAAATCTCCATTTATGCTTCTAATTATATGGTTATAACCCTTTAATATTAATCTTTTGGGAGCTGGGCCTAAGGCATTTGTAAAATTATGTGCTTGTTAAATTTTTACTGCTATGGCAAATACCTGGGAGAAACAATTTTGAAGAAGGAGAGATTAATTTTTATTCATGAGTTCAGGGATTTTCAGTGCAAATTCAAAAGAATTAATTGCTTTACAGGAGCAGCAAGGAAAATGTTTATCACTGGAAGCCTGTAGCAGGAGCTGTTCATCTCACAGCAGGCAAGAAGCAAAAACAAAACAAAACAAAACAAAACAAACAAAAAAACCCCAAGCATAAGTGAGCTGAGGGTTTGTCCTTTCTTCTTTCTTTTTCTGTGTATCACAGCCTATTGCATGGTATTGCCTGGATTCAGGTTGAATCCTCTCATGTTAGTTAATTGTTTCTGGGAACACCCTTACAGCCATACCAGAAGTATGATTGTCTAGCATCTTAGGGTTCTTAGTTCAACCAGGTTGACATGATTAACCACCACAAATAGATGCATTAATATTTCATAAATCTGGAAGGGAGCAAAACTTGGGACACAGAATTCTGTACAAAATATTAGACTGGCCTCCTTTGTATATACTTTTCTCAAAATGCATGACTTTGAGCATGTCCTACATATCAATTATATTTTAAACTAGGAGAAATTAGAATATTTACATACTTGTGTAATGAGAAATCCTTAACTTATTTGTAGGATAAAATATCTGATCATAGAAAATATAAACCAGCCTGTCATTTCTTTTCAATTGATGTTTTTTTTTTCTTACCAACCTCTTTTGTCTTTAATGTATACCTTAGAATAGCAGCCTTGCTCTATTCCAAGGAGGCAAAACAGAAAGACCAAGTATAAAGGTGGTTTTTCCTTCTGGTCAATAAACTGAAATCAGAAATCTTGAGCCCTTAATACTGGACCCATGCTTACCTACACAACTTTGGAAATTTTGGAAACGTTTGGAAATTCACGTTGCCTGAGTTGCCCCAGTCCTTAAGCAGAAAAAAAACGATATTTTATAAATACTTAAGAATATGGACTTTGGGGGCATACAGATAGGGTAGAGTACTTGGAAATTTAAACATTTTGATCTTTAGAGAATATTGAATCCCCAGACAGTTGAAATCTACATTTAATTACATAATTACATATTAATATGTTTATGCATATGCATGTTTCTTTAAAATTTATCAATATAAAATTAATATGTTTTATTACTATCTCACTACTAGTATATATACATGTATATATATGTATATATATGTGTATATATATATATATATATATATATATATACACACACACACACACATCTCCACACTAGTAACAGACACATGCCTATGTGTCACTTTGCACTCAGACTCATGGCAAAACTTTTCAGTCTTTATGCTGTAAGAGGCATTGACAGAACCTTTCGGTGCAGTTCTTTTACATTATTCTGTGGCTGTGTTTGGAGTCTTGCAGTTTCATGGAGCAATGCCTCAGTGCATTTTGACTGTGAACCATCTTTCCATTTGTTCCTGCCTAATTTTTCATCTTTAATTTAAACTGTTGTGCCTTTCACCTTATCTTTCTATACCTCCAGAACCCAATCTGCTCCACATGAGTTAAAGGCCAAGCTTTCTAGGAGTCAGTGTGAATGAGGTCAGACCCCTTGCATGGTTTAACAATGCAGCACATGTAGCACTTGATCTGATTTTGCACGAGTAGTCCTGAAGGGTGTATATTTCTTTCGCTGACTTTCAGTAGCATGAAGACTTGCCTACAAAAGTGTATTAATTTCCTTTGCAATCCCTCCTGAGGCCCTGGGCAGACTCAGTTTTACCCAGAATCTCCTAGACACAGTGGAGCTGAGTATTAAGTAGATACAGGCTCTAACCTTTGCCCCCACTATGGAGTCATTAATTGCTGGGCTGTCGAGGTGGATGAAGAGAGGAGCCAGCTGACAATGGCAGACTGCCAGGAGAAGCAGGCTGAGAAACAACACTTGATTTTGTAGCCTTTGCTGAAATCTGGGGAAGTGAAGACATGCTTTGACTGCTTGTTGAATGGAAAGCTTACCTATGAGAAATGTCTACCAATCCTCTGGATGGCTGGAATTTCAATCCACAGCTGAAGTCTCCCAATTGCTAACTAAACTCCTGTGAATTAATTCATACATTAGTTCTGGGACACTATTGCTTAATTTCCTTGGCCTAAGGATGTTCCCCACTCTGTCACTGTGGAGCAACACACTGTGCCATGTTGCCCTCTTGAACTGTTAGTTGTAATTACCTGAGAGAGACCTGCACAAGATTGGACCTAATAATTTACTGTTATGAGAAAGGAGAGCTCACAAGTTACTGGAAGAGAAAGATTTCCCCCAGAGAAAGAAATGGCCACTCAAAAGCTGCCAAAGTTCCTGTAAGTCATTTGTAACCCAAGCTCCTGTAATACAATCAGCTGCTTCTCCAGGCTACACTTTATTGGAATTAATCTTTGTTTCCATCATTCGTGTCCGATCTGCAGTGAGTCAAATCTGCCTACCTCTCCTAAAAAAAAATTCACATAACAGACACTAAGCCCTTTCTCTCTCTTTTATTTCTTAAACCCCTGTGTGCCTAACTTAGAAGTGCACACCCTCGATCCCAGCACTGAAAAAGCAGAAGGACCAAGGAAGTCGGGGACAATACCTATTCTAATTTATATCTAGGTGCAGGGGTAAGAATGGCCCAGTCTTCAAAAACTCAAAGTCTGAGGCTATGTAGTTCTTCAGTGGAATGCTGCTTGATGCACATCATGCTGTAGGGATCAGCCCAGAGCTGCAGAAATAGTAAGCTTTAAAATCACAATAAGGAGAAGGGTCACAGTTTAGGAAGAGGTATCATCACCACTCCAGCTTAACAGAATCTGCACCAAATGCTCTCACAATACACACTTTTCTGAGAAATACACAATGATACTACTTGTATAACACACAGTGGTATCCGTTTAAAGAACATTCCAAATGAGAGTGGTTAAGTGGAGGTGAGAAAAGTTTAACAGGACCTCAAAACAGGTCCCTTCTCATCTAAGCATAGACCAAGGAAATGCCTAAAAGAAAGACAAGAAAACCCCTATCCTTCACAGACTCTCAGGACCAGTGGATACCTAGCCTTTCATCACTGGAGTCTTGGGAACCCATTGGAACATTCAGGAGAAAAGGAAACCCAATTGTCTAGTATTGCTTTCCACTGACTTCCTGTCCTCCCCAAAGAAAAATTTGGTAGTAATGTTTGGAACTTAACAGAATCATTTCTGGAAATACTATGAAAAGTTCCCCTCCCCTGAGCACCACTTAAAGTTGTCTCTCTTCTTGTTTTGTGGTTAATGTCTTTCTTCCTTTTAGAAACACTGAGTAATTACTTCCCAGCAATTTTAATAATTAGTATATTTACAAGAGTAGGTGCATGTTATAGGAAAAAGAGCCGACACCAAAAAAGAAAGCATCATATTTCAAATTGTAACTAACACAGAGAAATCTCTTTTGGTTATGTGTGTGTGTGTGTGTGTGTGTGTGTGTGTGTATACCTTATGTATTTATAAGATACCTCATTACATTGAGCCTGTTCTTTTGCTTGATTCATCATGTTGGGTAGAATTGTGTGTTCCCAATGTGGTAGTCTCTAGATCCAACAACTGGGGCCATTAGAAAAGGAACAGAAATGTGATAAACAAAGTATTAAGATGGCGTGAAGAGAAAGGCAAATCTTGGGGTAACATCAGTGAAGGAGGGCCCACTAGAATCCAAAAGAGCTATGGTAGGATTTTCACCTACCACATGTAGAATCAGAGCCCTACATAGGTCTAGATTTCATATTACTAGCCTTTGTTTTACATTTAAGAAAAAAGAAAATAAACCTCTAATTTAAATTCATAAGTCTCAACTAACCTGGAACCCTGAGATCTCTCAGACACTGAGCCACCAACCAGGTAGCATACATGAGCTGATCCTAGGCCTCTTGGCACATATACAACATAGGACTGCCTGATCTGGCCTCAGTGTTAAGAAGACACCCTAACCCTGGAGAGACTTCAGACTTCAGGCTTGGGGGGGGTCTTGGGAGGGGGCACCCTCTTGGAGATGGGGCAGGAGAAATAGGATGAAGAACTGTGGGAGGGAAGACCTGGAGAGGGGTAATGATTGAACTGTTAAAAAAAAAAAAGTAATTTAAAAAAATGTCAGGTATTGTGGTGGCTTATACCTGTAAACTCCAGAACTTGGGAGGTGAAGGCATAAAGATTGCCAGGAGTTTGAGGGTAGACTGGGCTACATAGTGAATTCTGGACCAGTCTGACATTCTGTCTTAAGAAAACGAAAGCAACAAATGAACAAGCAAATAATAAACACATAAAGGTTGTGCCAGCCCTAGGAAATCCATGCAATCACAAATCACAAACATAACCTACATTGCTGTGTTGGAAATGGCCATTTCCTTCTCACATCTAGTTTATATGTATTTTTCAGAGTGCAGGCTTTTATTTATTTATTGGGGTTTGTCTAGTGCTGCTATGTATTCAAATGCTAAATTCTGTACCCCTAGATCTGGTTCTCCCAAGATCAAATTCTTACATACACCAGCTTTTGTTGTGCAAACTTTGCTCCCCAAATTAACTGGTCAATAAAAGGCTAAAGCCTGTGATTGGGCAGTAGAGAGACATGACTACAAGCCTGAAATGTATAGATAGCCACGTGGCTGCATAGGGCTGGGAGGTTGGACTAACTAAGAGCTAGATGTGAGTCTGCCCAGCTAAGGCCTAAGCTTCAAAATATTAAAAGGTCTCTGTGTGATTATTTGGGGGAGCTATCTGACTAAGGAAGAACTGCCACCATATTAATTTCCAGCATTAACATATACAAAATATTAATAACCACATTTTTCATGTTTTCCCATGAAGAAGGCTATTTTTTCATCTTCCTCTCTGTAAAGTATTCAGTTTCCACTGAGAACTTTTAGCAATTCCAGCTTGGTTGTCATAACTTGCCTTAATTTGTGTTTGTCTTTAAATATCTTTGTTTGTTTGTTTGTTTGTTTGTTTTGGAGGATAGTTTTTGCAGGGCACAGCATTCTTGGTTCAGAGTTGTTTAATTTCAGATATTGAACTATTTCATTCCATGTTCTTCTGGCTTTTATAGTTGCTAATGAAAAATCTGCATAATCCTGATTTTTCTGCCTTTATCTGTGAGTTGTCTTTATTCTCATGCTGCTTTTAGAATTTTTTATTTTGTATTTTTGACATTCTAACTAATATGTCATAGAGAGTTTCCTCTCTGGTTGTATCTATTTGGAATTCTACATGCCTCTTGTGTTTGGAAACTTAGCCAAACACCCACCTTTTTCTGTAAATTTTTCCTCTAGTTTATTCACTTTAGAGACGGTCTTGTCAAGAGCTTGGATATATTTCCTTCATTCATGAGCTGCTTTGTTTGATTCTTCTTTATGATCAGTAATTATTTTAAACAATAAAATTCTAATTTTTTTCTGATATTTCACCTGTCGCTGTAATTCTTCATTCTATATATTATGTGTGTTGCTTTATTATGTTTTATAGTTTATTTGTTTTGACTTTCTCTTCTTCCAAGCCAGTTGGGTATTCTGTTGTCTGAGAGTCTTCTGAGGGTGGCTGCATGGATTTCAACTATGGAGACTGGTGAAACTGGGTGTTCATTATGGAATGTGTTGCTTAAATAGTCTCATCTTGACTTGTGTCTACAGGATGAAGTGTGGATCTGGATATTCACCACCTAGATGAGCAGATGGAGTCCAGGTTTTAGCCACCTCTTAGATTCTATGAATCTACTGGAGGCAGTGCCTCTGACTCAATCTGTGGGAGAATCAGGGTCCTGGTACTCAGGTGGGCAAGGAGTCAGCGAAAAAATGACAAACAGACGTGAACACAAGGGAGTTTTGGTCTGAATGTAATTTCTCAAAGTGAGCATCAGACTTATAATACAGAAGAAAAACAAGGAAGTTAGGTGATACATCAGCCAAAGTACATTGAGATGCATAATGGCTCTATACACAAAACAGAGAAAATGCATACATAAGAGCTAACAGGAACCAGACAGTGTTTACAACTGAGATAAGATCAGCCCTACCTAAAGTCAGCTATTCACAGGAGCCAGGTGAAAAGGCTAATATGCAGGTGCAATTCTGGTCTATGTATAACCCACCACCAGGGTTTTTCTGCTCTTTCTAACCTTTTCATGACTAATACCATACTCTAGTTCCTCCTTAAACCACAACCCTCCTTCTTCCTAGACCATTGTAAATTCCTGCATATGGGAGTGACTTGGCTGTAATTTTAAGTTTACTTTGTTGAACTAGCCCTGAGATTTCTAGCTCCTATCCCACAAACTGCAATGCCTGGTTTCTAGCTATCAACACTGGAGGCATTTTGTCTGAATGAGTAACATTCTTATGAAATTCCAAGCCCAGAATCAGCTCAAGGACTGCCTAGAACATTGGTGAAGGCCAGGAGCAAAGTTCAATGAAACTTAGGTATTTGTCAAATCATTCCTTGGAGGCACCTATAATAAAACAATACTGAAGGGAAACACTTTAAACCCTTCACTATCACAAGGACATATCTGGAGCATCTGTGCTATGGGATGCCAAGGCTCCAGGAGGCCAGTTTCCATGAAACTTTTTGCCTCAGGACTGTGGCCAAGCTTTTGGGCTTGTGTCCCAGACTTCACTGGAGTGAGTGTGGCAAGGCAGGATGCAAAGTTCAAATCCACTGAAGAACCACAGTCCCAAAGTAACCTCTGGAATGACAGCAGTATACATTCTAGGTCCTGCAGTGACCCCTGGAACCTCAGAAATCAGAATCCCAACATTTTTTTTTTACAAAGAATTGAAGGAATTAAATGCCAAGGAAGTAAAACCACCAGTCAATAAATGGACACGTGAATGGAATGAACAGTTTTCTAAAAAAGAAACACAAGTGGCCAATAATTATATTTTAAAATGTTACATATCCCTAGCCACCAGGGAAATACAAATTAAGATGACTTTGGGATACCACCTCACCTCAGTCAGAATGACTATCTAGGCATTCTAACAACAAAAGTTTGGGAGGATGAGAGAGAGTGAGCCCTTATTCATCATTGATGGGGGTGCAGGTTAATTTAGCCATTGTGGAAATCAGTTTGGAAATTTATCAAAAAATTAAAAGTAGAACTACTATATAAATCAGCTGTTTCACTACCAGGTACATGCCCTAAAAACTCCATACCCTACCACAGAAATACTTATATCCCTGTTTATTGCTACTTTATGCTCTATAGCAAAGAATTGGAATCAACCTAGTTGTCAATTAACAGATGAGTGGTTAATGAAAATTATATGTGTGTGTGTGTGTGTGTGTGTGTGTGTGTGTATGGATTTAGAATGTATAATATTAACCCAGGTCATACAACTTCAGAAAAGAAAAAAAACCCACAAGTTCTTCATATGAGAACCTAGCCAATAATATTTGTATATATGTGAACAAATGCACATGAGGGCATAGTATAACATGTAAAAATTAGAAGAAGAATGGACTAATATTAGAAAATTATGAAGGACTGAGTGTATGTAGGTAATGGACATGACTTATGAAAGAGAATTTAAATTTAATTGTTTTTCTAGTTCTAATTCGGTCATGGATCTTTCATTTTGGGGTGGTGGAAAAGTACATAAAATATATTTGATAGTAAATGTGTAAAACCCAATGTGAAGTTTATTAAGATGTACATTTGTTGGGTCTGGTTGATATCAGTATGTGATGCTTTTGATTTGCACAGTTTTTAATTCAAAATAGATTCATTTCATATTCTGATGCTTCCTTTTCTCCCCAGATCCTTCTCACCTCCTCATCTACCCAAAGCCACGCCCTTTTATGCTCTCTCTCGTTAGAAAACAAACAGTTATCTAAAGAAAAAGAAAAAACATACCCAAGATATAAGATACAACTTGCTAGACGCATGAAACTCAGGAAGAATGAAGACCAAAGTGTGGACACTATGCCCCTTCTTAGAATTGGGAACAAAACACCCAGGGAAGGAGTTACAGAGACAAAGTTCGTAGCTGTGATGAAAGGATGGACCATTTAGAGACTGCTGTATCCAGGGATCCATCCCATAATCAGCTTCTAAACGCTGACACCATTGCATACACTAGCAAGATTTTGCTGAAAGGACCCAAATATAGCTGTCTCTTGTGAGACGATGCCGGGGCCTAGCAAACACAGGAGTGGATGTTCACAGTCAGCTATTGGATGGATCACAGGGCTCCCAATGGAGAAGCTAGAGAAAGTACCCAAGGAGCTAAAGGGATCTGCAACCCTATTGTTGGAACAACATGATGTACTAACCAGAACCCTGGAGCTCTTGTCTCTAGCTGCATATGTATCGAAAGATGGCCTAGTCGGCCATCAATGGAAAGAGAGGCCCATTGGACTTGCAAACTTTATATGCCCCAATATAGGGGAATGCCAGGGCCAAAAGAATGGGAATGGGTGGGTAGGGAAGTGGGGGGCGCTATGGGGGACTTTTGGGATAGCATTGGAAATGTAATTGAGGAAAATATGTAATAAAAATATTAAAAAAAAAAAAGGAATGGGGACCTGGGTCCACTTCTTTCAGCTCTATTACCCCATCTGGGGCAGACTTATTGCAAGCTTCTCACACAAGCCAGGACCACCTGCCCAGGGTCAGTATCACCTTCAGTGGACTGGGCCCTACCTAATCAATGTAGTCAAGACTTGCCGATGACAATCTGATGGAGACATTTCCTCAATTGAGTGTGCTCTTCCCAGATAACTACCTTGGGTCAAGTTGACAAAAAAGAAAAAGAAAAAAGAAAAGAAAAAGAAAAACTAGCCAGGTAACCATAACAACAAGTAACAATGTATTTAAAAAAAAAAAAAGACTTCTTTTCTTTGACTAGGGTATCTGTGTCTTCAGTGACTGAGGTTCTCTCCTCCATCTTTTGTATTCTGTGGTGAGGCTTGTCTTTGAGGTTCTTGGATGATATCCAGTTTTCCCTCAGTTTGAATTGTCTTTATTGATCCTATGTCTACTTCCATGTCTTAAACTATATGTTTTATTTCCTTCCACTGTTTCTGTTTTCATAGATTTCTTTAGTGGATTTATTCATTTTCTCTTGAAGGACCCCTAACATCCTTCAAAACAGCTATTTTGAAGCCTTTGTCTTGTGATTCAGCTAAGTTACACTCCTTGAGGCCTGCTGTAATAGCATTGCTGGGCTCCAGTGGAGACATATTGTTCTGGCTATTACTAATTGTGGTTTTATGCTGGTGTTTCAGTACATAAATGATTGTAATTCTAGCTGCTGATATGTGGTTTTGTCTTTGTTGGTTGGGTGTTTTGTCCCTTGATTTCTGTTGCCCTCTCTGGACCTTGGGAGAGTGTGGTGGCTGTGGGTTGCCTGGTGGGGAATGCATCTGAAATCCTGCCACATAGCTACTAGGGCTTCTGGATAGAATGTGTTTCTTAGTATTGGGAGCTAACAGAGATAGAGATGGGCTTGAAGTGAGGGTGGGGGAGCTGAGGGGGTGTCACCTGGAGGGAGGAGAGCAGGGTATGTGACCAGAATCTGCTTAGTCCTCTGGGAATAGGGGCAGAGAGTGAGAAAAGGCCTCGGCAGACAGTTTGCTATAGACCTGGCGATGAGACTGGGGGATTGGTAGGGTTTCACTGTGAGAAAACTGGGCAAATCTATGTTTGCACACTTTTCGTTTTAGAAATGGATAATGATATGGAGTCAATTCCGAGTCATTCTCTGGGGTCTGCATTTAAGATAGATAAAGTATCAGGTAATTTGCTTGCTTCACTTGTAGGTTTGCCAGATGCTTCCATGAAGAGTGTATTAGTGTGCTATCCCTTAGAACTATGCATTTATGGTTCCCGTTTTTCATTTGAGGAAAATGAAGCATATGCACACTGTCTGACTGGGTTTTCTTTCCAAACTCTAGAATTATTCCCAGTGATATGAATCATGAAGTTGGACCATTATTTTTTTAATTTGTTTGTTTGTTTTTATTTTTATTAGAAATTTTCTTTATTTACATTTCAAATGTTGCCCCCTCTCCTGGTTTCCCCTCTGAAAACCCCCTATCCCATCCCCTATTCCCCTGCTCACCAACCCACCCACTCCCACTTCCTGGCCCTGGCATTCCCCTATACTGGGGCATAGAACCTTCACAGGGCCACCCCTCCCATTGATGACCGACTAGGTCATCCTCTGCTACATATGCAGCTAGAGCCATGAGTACCACTATGTGTACTCTTTGGTTGGTGGTTTAGTCCCTGGGAGCTCGGGGGGCACTGGTTAGTTCATATTGTTGTTCCTCCTATGGGGCTACAAACCCATTCAGCCCCTTGGGTCCTTTCTCTAGCTCCTTCATTGGGGACCCTGTGCTCCAAAGTTGGACCGTTATTATTGAGTTCAAATAGATTAAATTTAATATTCATGATCTATGACAAAGAAGGTCTTATGGAATCTCCCCCCCCCCGCCACTGCTAGATTCAGCCATTATAGATTTCTATCATCACTCATCTATCTCTACTCATCAAGGATTCGCTGACAACTTCCCTAGTTGCCTTGATTCATTTAGGTTTCTGATCTTTCTCCATATACTCACCTATTCAAATGGAACATTCCATCTCATTGCTGGATTCTAAAGTTGTATGGCTTATCTGCAGATCTGCCCTCATCTGATATGGAACAGTGGTCAGTTTTCCACCATTGGGGGCTCCATAAGGTTCTTTGAAAGCTATAACCTGAGGAGGTAGCATGGCTAATATTAAATCCGAATATGTATTTTTAAGTTCGTATTGAGAAGTGTTTTTGAAAGATGCATGTTCTGAAACATTGTCCATCATCCTCTGTGAGGACAAACTTGCAAGAGAGCTGTTCTGTTTTGGCACATATAGACAGGACTCCTTCAGATAGGAAATTCACATTGACTGTTGAAGTGCAGCATCAGAGGCTCAATACATTCTCCAGTTTCAGGCTTCAATTAATAAAAAAAAAAAAAAAGCATCTTTTCTTGTGGCCCAACCACTGGCTCTCTCCCATATCACCTTTAGTCAATGATTTGTGATATGTGAATGCCTTCATGCATATATGTGAGCCACGTGTGCCTGCAGAATCCACAATAAGGCATCATTGGATCCCTTGGAAGTGAGTTTATGGGTGGTTGTGAGCTTTCCTGTGGGTGCTGGAAACCAAACCAAATTCTGTGTTAGAGAAGCAACTGCTTTTAACTGCTGTACCATCTGTCAGCCTTCCTCCAACATCCCCATCTCAAAGTGGATGGATGTGTTCTCTTCCAGAGATATTTGTTGTATACCTTAATTGGCTCAGAGCTCAAGTGTGAAATATATTTTGATATCATGTAGTGATACAAGCAATATAGAGCAAGATTGTAGGAAGAAGTGAGCCAGGCATGTATGTATGCCTGGTTTTAGCATGGAATCTGCCTAGATGCCGAGGACAGAGGAAAGAAAGCTGGGAGTCTTCTGCAAGACCCATCCTTGAGATGCAGAGCAGAAAGTATGCTTGCTCAGAAGAGACCATCTCCAAAGGTTTTGAAAGGAGAGGACTTGAGCTGAGCAACTCCTTGCTATCCCTGTAAATACATTTATCAGGTAAGTAATTGGCATGACAGGGAAGGCAGGATATATAGTAAGGCAGGAATTGGTTCCTGAGTGAAGCACCTGTACCTGAGGAACACATCAAGAACGAAGGATAGCAATTTTTATCGGGATTGTGATGTGTCTTTAGATTAGATTGGAAAAAATTAACATATAAATAATCAAAGTCTTTGGACACATGAACAAGATGTGCCTCCCAATTGACTGAATGTTTACTTACTGGAGCAACATCTTGTAGCATACAGACATAACTTCATGTACATAGATAATCCACACAAGTGCTTCATATTTTGTGGTGATTTTTAAATGACAGTGTTTCAAAAATACAAATACAGGCTATCATATATTCCCCAAAATGTTAGTGACCAAATATGCAATAGTTATTGTTAAAAAAAAACTGAGACCAAAAAATGGTTAAAAGCACTATTCTAGCTTGTAAAAAGTACTTTCCTGCTTAACCTCCATTTTCCTATACATCCACATATGTTTCAAGAAGTCATCAAAATTGGATGGATCACAGGGCTCCCAATGGAGAAGCTAGAGAAAGTACCCAAGGAGCTAAAGGGATCTGCAACCCTATAGGTGGAACAACATTATGAACTAACCAGTACCCCAGAGCTCATGTCTCTAGCTGCATATGTATCAGAAGATGGCCTAGTCGGCCATCACTGGAAAGAGAGGCCCATTGGACACGCAAACTTTATATGCCCCAGTACAGGGGAACGCCAGGGCCAAAAAGTGTGAGTGGGTGGGTAGGGGAGTTGGGGGTGGGGTATGGGGGACTTTTGGGATAGCATTGGAAATGTAAATGAGGAAAATACGTAATTAAAAAAAAGTGAAAAAAAATATACAGGAACTAGGGATCAAAATCCCAGTTTTTATTTGTTGACAATCTATAGAAAAATCAGTTTGTTGAGAGAACATAGAAAAGTCAGCTTTAATTAATATATATGGTTCAAAATTAATCTGTTGAAAGGTGTAGTTTTGCTTCTTCACACCTCTCAGTAAATTTACCATAATGCATCCCTGGAATCTTGGGTGGTGAGAAAGAAGGGAAGAAGGATATATATATATGTGTGTGTGTGTATATATATATATATATATATATATATATATATACACATATATACATACATATACACACACACACACATATATGTGTATATTTATATATACACACATATAAGTATATATGAATTTGTGATCATATGAACATATGTATATTTATGTTACTGGAGCTGCTAGGAATGGTTATTATGAGGAATACTTTAAATTAACTAACCAAGTCATGCCATTCTTACTCGGATCCTAACACATATTAGAAATCAGATTACCACCATTGTTATTTTCCCAGCTTTCCTTGGACAGTGTGGTTACCATGACAACCCAGTGCTTGCTGTGGAAACTGATTCGGACTATGCTTTCACTTATGATTTATGCCTGAATCACTTATCACTATGCTATTGTCATGTGTTGCTTTTCTAATTCAGATTTTTCTTCTAAAATTAATACTTGACATTTGAGATGTGATAGAGATTTTTTCCTGCCCATTTACTCATTTATAATATGTTAGAGTCAATCTGACTCAGAGTCACATTTTTCTCAGAAGTTACCACCTTTGGTTATTGATGCATATATATGTATATGCATATATGTGCTAATTTTTCCACAGTTTAGCCAATAAATGCCCCTTCAAGATAGTCTTAGTGTTAAGTTGATTTCTTCACAGAATTGCTTGAGCATATTATTTGCTTTCTAAAACATCTGCTTATCTGTACAAAGGAAGTAATGGTATCCACCTCAGAAGATAGCTTTTAAAAATGTCTAAAACTAGCAACTGACAGTGTATGGTATGTAGTTGCCCCTCAGCATATGGGACTTTCTGGCACTTGGCCTGCTTGATTCAGTCAAAGCAATATCTTTAACAACATCATGGACTGGCTACATAGTAAACAGGAAAAAGCCCACAGATCTGTTAGGGGAATCTCCGTTCCATTGTTCGGTGTGTAGGAAGAGTTGTGGGATAAAGCTGGGACAAGAAAAAGCATCACTGTGCAGCTTCCAGTGAATCGAGTCTGCCTTTCCCATCTGCTCGCTTTTATCTCTAGTCCACATGCTTTCTCCCTTCCCTGTCTTTTACTATAATAGCACAGAAAAGATGGTTCATGTACAGTGCAGAATCTGAGGCTCAGAGTGAAGAAACAAGTCTGATGCCAAGTCAGTAGGATCGGTTTCTGGAGAGATTCTGTCCCCATTATGGGGACACTTTTAGTAAAACACTACCCATCCACAAGTCTCCTCCACACTAGCAAGTAACAACTCCGAACATACCTGAACAAGAGACACTCTGAGGTTGAGAGCCTACATGGGAAAGCATCCTATTGTCTCAGGGGGAGGGAAGGAGTTCTTCAAAGTAACTATCATCAGGTGGTTCAGAATTCCTAGAACTCGTCGTTAAATGTACGATACTTACACCTGTGCTGTTTGCCACAGGCAAGGGTGAAGATTCTGCTAACTAGAATCAGGGGCTTTTACAGAAGAAGCTAATGAAGTGTCAACTCTATGAGACAGTAAGACTGAAGACATCAGAGTTCCATCTTTAGGGCACTACCTGGAACCAGTCCCATCTAAACAAAAGGATAAGAATACCAAGCCTTAGGCTGGAGAGATGGCTCAGCAGTTAGGAGCATTGACTGCTCTTCCAGAGGTCCTGAGTTCAATTTCCAGTAACCACATGGTGGCTCACAACCATCTGATGGCTTCTGTTGTGTCTGAGACAGACAGTGTTCTTACATACATAGGAAAAGGAAGGAAGGAAGGAAGGAAGGAAGCTAATCCTTTTAATGAACAGATCTACTCTCTAGAGTTTACTGACCCCAGGGCACTTGGATAAATTTCATCAATAAAGACATTCCAGTTGTCCCAGAACTCTGCATGATGCCATTAAATTAGTTGGATTAAAATGTTGACAAAAGAAGTCAGGATTTTTTCCAAATGTGGAACCTTCCCCCGCCCAAATCTTCTGCTGGTGCTTATTAAACTCAAAGAATAAACTCTTTTGAATAAAAAAACAAAACAAAACAAAAAAAACCCATGGAATTGAGGTGGGTAGATTTCCGCTGATTCTGATAGTCACTGAGCTTTGAAAAGCACTGATGTCTATTTGCAACAAGATCTTTTAATATCTTGAATAATTTAGTGTGTTTTGTCAGAGTTCTCAGTTGTAAATTTTCTATCTTCTCTAGAGCATCAGTAATTCTTTCAATTTATTAATAATCATTCAGTAATGAATATATAGAACACTGGCTTAGGCACTGGGAAAGTAGCAGGAAGAAGACAGAAAGAGGCCTTGGATCTACCACTGTAGATTGGCAAAACTGGGTAAGAAAACAACTGACCAGGCAAGTTATGTGGGGATTTCTGTGTGAAGAAAATAAACAGAAAACAGTTTGAACAGGGGATTACATGGAGTTGTCACTGAAAGCCTTTCCTGGAAGTGGCCTTAGAACTGAGTCCTGAATGATAAGAAGCCATGCACAGACAGGCCAGGTCTTGGTGCGCCTGGACTGTGTGTGCTCCAGTTAACCCAAGAGCAGAGGACAGCAAGCCCACAGGTTGCAGCCTGGCAGATAACCATCAGGCTGGTAGGGGGTGAGGGGTGGAAAGGGCAGATGCAGCACAGAGTCTGGGCCTCCTCTGCCACTAAGACTGTATGCTGAGGGTGGAGGATCCCAGCAAGGGGGGTGACATGACCTGTAGGGAATGGCTGGTCTGTGTGTAGAGAATGGACTGCAGAGAGGCAGGATTAGCCTAGTGTGGGGGGAAGGAAGTCCAGGCATCAGCAGCCTGTTGCAGAAGGCCAGGGGAGGGGCTAGGATGTATGGAGGCCATGATGCAGCAGTGTGCAGAGGGAGAGGGTTCCCTGGCCAGGCCTTTGTGTGTCGGGACAGGGGCTGTAGTTGGTGACAGGGACCTTCCGTGACTGTGTCTGGGTGTGAGGTTGAGACCATTCAAGGCACCCCTGGGCTCATTCAGCCTCGCTGCCGCTTTCAGTGAGATGCTCCAAGTGCCTTAGACTATCAGCAGACAGTGGTTGTAGGGTTAACTAGTGGCTTGGGGCGGGGGAGGGGGCAGGCATCGTGGGCGGTGCGCGCTCCAGGGACGCGTGCGCGAGCCCGGCATTCCGCGCGAGCCAGAGGAAGGCAGAGGGACCGCGGAGCGAACAGCACGCCCCGTGCCGAGCCAGCCAGCCAGCCAGCCAGCCAGCGAGTGCGCGCCGGTGGAGCCCGCGTGGAGGGAGCCGCCGATTGAACACCCTGCAAGATGAACACCCTGCTGTCCCGGGCCAACTCGCTGTTCGCCTTCACGCTGAGCGTCATGGCGGCGCTCACCTTGGGCTGCATCCTCACCACCGCCTTCAAAGACAGGAGCGCGCCCGTGCGCCTGCACGTCTCCAGGATCCTGCTCAAAAAAGTGGAAGACTTCACCGGACCCAGAAAGAAGAGCGACCTGGGCTTCATCACCTTCCACATCTCTGCGGATCTGGAGAAGACTTTCGACTGGAACGTCAAGCAGCTCTTCCTTTATCTGTCGGCAGAATATTCCACCAAAAGCAACGCTGTGAACCAGGTGGTCCTCTGGGACAAGATCCTTCTGCGAGGCGAGAACCCCAAGCTGAACCTGAAAGACGTCAAAAGCAAGTATTTCTTCTTTGACGATGGACATGGGCTCAAGGGAAACAGGAATGTCACTTTGACTCTCTCCTGGCAAGTGATACCGATTGCTGGGATCCTGCCTCTTGTGACTGGATCTGGACGCGTGTCTGTCCCGTTCCCAGATTCCTATGAAATAGCCACGACTTTTTGAAGAATTCGCTCTGCATCGGAAATGGTACATTTGTGGACCTAAGGAATCGTAGTTTAAAACTGTCAAGAATCTGAAGAAACGCGTGCTGTAACAATTTATGTGTTGCATTCCTGCATGCCTACACTGAATGTGATTTAGAAGCAGACGTTTGTTCACCTCGTGTAAAGCATGCTTGATTCCTGGGGGAGGGGGGACAGTTAATATCGTTTGTTAGATACCATAAGTGGTGGGAATAAGGTGACTAACAAGTTTTCCTGAAGACCGAGTACATGATTACTCTGTAAATCACTGTAACACATTAATGATATGCTGAATGTCTGAGAAATATGGGTCTTTCCAGGTTTTCCCTCCAAAAGTTTTTCTGTTTTACATTTTTTGGAAAAAAATAATGTTTTAACCATTGTTAGTGAAGGTTGAAAACGTTTGCATGATTTTCCCATTGAGTTTCAGTCTGTATGCTTACCCCCACTAGGTGCTAATTATGTACAGTTCTCCGCAAGTCTCCATTTTACTACGTTTTGGAGTAATATTAGCACTCATAGTTTAATTTTTTTCATTTACAAACCCTCTTATATGTTATTGTATCCTATTGCCAGCAGTCTCGGGATGTATATAATAGAAACATGGCCTGTTTACAGATGAAGACTCTGAAGCCCTGAAGCTTGGGGAATCATTTCAAGCTTAAATAGCTAGCAAAAAAAAGTGGAGTCTAACTTTGATCTTGGATATTCTCATTCCCTAAGTTTATTCCATCCCTGACACCTGAAATGACATCATAGGAATTTCATGTGTAACTTACATTGTATTTTTGTAACCCTGAAACTCTCTGTCTTGATGTTTCTGATCTTATGTAAAAGTAGCTTGTGTTCAAGTTGTGTTAAAAAAAAAAAAACTTCTATAGGAATAGATCTCCTTTCACACTCTGTGTGTTTGCCTCCTTTATAGTGGAAGTTTAGTGAGAGGCTCAAAGTGGGATCAAGCTCAAGGGGGAGGACCCAAGGCCTGGCACTATTACTGCAGCCATGGAGTGCTAACAAAAAGGGACCTAGCATGACTGCCCTCTGAAAGACCCAACAAGCAGCTGAAAGAGTCAGATGCAGATATTTGCACCCAAGCAGAACAGAAGCTGCTGACCCCTGTGGTTGAATTAGGGAAAAGCTGAAAGAAGCTGAGGAGGAGGGTGACCTTGTAGGAGGACCAGCAGTCTTAATTAACCTGGACCCCCGAGATCTCTCAGACACTGGATTACCAAACTGGCAGCAGATACCAGCTGATAGGAGGCCCCCAACACACATACAGTAGAGGACTGCCCAGTCTAGGTTCAGTCAGAGAAGACTGGAGGCCCCAGGGAGTTTAGAGGTCATGTGGGGGCTGTGAGGACATGCTTGTGGAGACAGGGGAAGGAGGTGTGAGATGTGGAGCAGTCAGAGGGTGAACCAGGAGGGGAATAAAATCTGGAGTGTAAAAAAAAAAGATTAAATAAAATAAAAAAAAAAGAATAGTGCACACTGCTGCAACCACTATGGAAATGAGTGTGGAGGCTTCTCAAACCTGGAAATTTCACTGCTCTGTGGGCCAGCTATACTATTCCTGAACACGCTCCCAAAGGACTTTATTTCCTACCGCAGAAACACTTGTACATCCGTGCTTGTTGCTGCTCTTTTCACAATAGCAGGAAATGGAATTAACCTAGATGTCCATCAGCAGATATGAAAATGTAGTATATAGGCACACTCTAAATGTTCAGTCATAAAGGAAAATAAAAAGACAAGATTTGTCAGGAAATGGATAGAACTGAAATATATTAAGTGAGCCATCACAGGCAAAACAAAACAAATACTACATGTATTTTGTCTTTATGGCTGAATAAGTTAGGTTGCATATATGTGTATACACAATGGGTATATGCCCAAAAGAGGTCTTGGCTTCTCGGTTTCACATGTATGTACTTGAGGGGTGGGGAGGGATGAGTGTAGGATGTGGATGCCAAGTGAACAGAAAGGGACCCATGAGAGGAGTAAACAGAGACTTTAAAGGAGAGTGATAAATATGGTAACAAAACATGTGATGTAAAAGTAGAATGAAGAATAATGAATGAGAAAGGCTTAGACAGAGGTAGGGGGACATGGAAATTGGGGAGACGAAAGGGTGGGAGGATAGTCAACCTAAACTCTGTATGAAAATGGCATAAGAAAAACTGGGTTTTCTTTCTTTTTTAAAAAAAAAATATAGATAGAGTTTATTCAGGGCATGGGGAGGGGAGCTAAGAGGGTAGTAGAGGCAGAGAAAGGCAGACAGGGAGAGAGTAGAAACAGGCCATGGCCATGTGGAGAGAGGGGGCAAGGGAATGAGGAGAGGGGGGAGCAAGGGGGAAAGAGGCAAGAGAGAGAGAGAGAGAGACAGGCAAGAGAAGAGCAAGAGCAGAAAAACTGTTTTTATTTAGCATTCCTTCTAGGCTCTGCCCCACAGTAACCTGGCAACAGGTGTGCCTGACTCACTTACTCTCTTACCCTCTCTGTCCCTTCTGTCCCCATTCCCCTCCTCCCTCTACAGGTTCCTGACTGGCCTCTCCTTTCACTTTTTTCTCTGTCTCTCTGTCTCTCTCTTGGTCTTTCTCTATCTCTACTCCCTCCTCAATTCCCCTCACCATGCCCTAGATAAACTCTTTTCCATACTGTATCTGTTGTATGGCTTGTACCTCAGGGGGAAGGGGTACCTCAGCATGAGCCCACAAAGGAACCCCCTTCCACTTTATCATACTGCGCTTCTACCAAACATATCCTGGCTCTTTCTTTTTTATAAAACACAACATTTTTGTACAATAATGAAAAATAAAGCAATAATTTTACATTATCTCATATGAATATATCACTAATTACCCGTGTTCCAACAAATATGGATATAGCTGTACAGTTCATGGAGAAGCATGTGGGATTGAATTTTCCAACTAACATAAAGGTCAAATGTGTAGCATCATATATGCTAAGCCGGATCTGGCTTCTGTTTTTTTTTTTTTTCCATGAAACATTTCAGGGCCTTCACTTGTATAAATTTGTATAAACGTATATAATACATTTAAATTATATATTCTTATTAAATACATAATTAAATATAATAAATAATTTAAATTATTTTGGACTTTAACATAAATGGTGGTCCTTTCATACCATCTTTTGTTTGGCATATTTGCAAAGGTTGGAACAGAACAACACCTTAGTAATATGAAAATAGGAAGACCAGCAAGGACAACACATAATTCATATAAACTTAAATTTATTTATATCATGTATACCAATAACAATGTTTAACGCTAATATTTCTATACAGGTACTAGACATGCAAATGTTAAAATCTGCAGTTACCTAACCTAATACTCTGGATTTTTTTTCCCTTGAGAAAAACGTGTACAATCAACCTGTATTCTTCACCAGACCCTGACACCAGTTTCACAGATCATAGTAATGCTTTCAATGAGTGGATCTGTTAGTTTGGTAGAAATGAATGTTGAAATGTAGTTATATTTTATTTGCCTGGTCCATGGTTTTAGAGATTAGTGAGAAAAGGAAATACTATTACAGTGTAGACAAAGGTGACAGGAGATTCCCTGGGGCTTGCTGGTGTGAACTACAGGATCACTGAGAGATGCTTGGTGGGAAAGCAATAGAGGAAGACACAGAATACCAACCTCTGGCCTCCACATGATGCTCCAATCTCATACATGTGCGTACACATGTATGTGACTGATGTGCATGCATAAGCCACATACAAAGATTAAAATAGTTGTTGCAAGTTTTGACACAAATTTGGATATTGTTTTTTTCAGAAATATATATTCTTATTAATATACTGGATATACATTTGAGAATTTTCATAATTGCAATAAATATCCAACATTTTTATTAGATATTTTCTTCATTTATATTTCAAATGCTGTCCTGAAATTCCCCTATACTCTCCCCCTGCCCTGCTCCCCAACCCACCCACTCCTGCTTCCTGGCCCTGGCGTTCCCCTGTACTAGGGTATATGATCTTCGTAAGACCAAGGGCCTCTCCTCCCATTGATGGCCGACTAGGCCATCCTCCCAGCTTTTTTTTTTTAATAAAAATAATTGGTTGATGAAATGAGTTTATATGAGGCCTCATGGGCTTTTCCCCATTCCCGCTGTTCTGTTCTGTCATCCTTGTACAGCTCACATTTGGGTATTCATGTTGCGGAGACTTTATGGGTATAACTTCTGGTGTTACTAAGAGACAAAATCTCCCAGGAAATTCTCCTGTTCTCTGTCTCTTACACTCTTTCTTCAGCTTCTCCTGCAATGGTCCCTGAGCCTTAGGTGTAGGATTGTTCTGTAGATACAGCCATTGAAGAAGGACAGAGTTGGATATATGTATATATCTGCAAAAGCCAGAAGGAATCATACTACTAACCACTTACCAAAGAAAGAAAGAAAGAAAGAAAGAAAGAAAGAAAGAAAGAAAGAAAGAAAGAAAGAAAGAGAAAAAGAAAAAAGAAAAGAAAATGAAAAGTGCTTATAATATACGTAATGGATTTTGGCTGTCAATGCTCCCTCCAAAGCTGAAGATCTCCTAACAAATGTCTCAATATCAGATATGAGAAGCCCTCTTTTGAGTCGTTGGCCAGAGTTGTTGCCCTCCGTTAACCCTCAGAGTAAGTTCTTATTGCTGAAGACATCATGCACTTCTAAAACATGGCCCAGAGATCCCTAACCTGAAACTGACCTAAAGGCTCCCTTTTTAAGGACTAGATTTCATGGTACCAGATGGGTCCATGAAAGCTTCCAAAGTGGGGAAACAACCAATAGTCTTAGCCAGCTATGATGCCTATGAACTGCATAATAACTCTACAGGTGAAGTACTGACGGTCATCTTGGTGATAGCCAACAGCTCTCTAATTGGACTTAAGTAACTCTCAACATGCCTGGTAGTGGAAACATAGCTAATTACTCAGTGCTTGTGAAGTCTTTATTATTGGGGGAAGAATCTGCAACCACTGCTATTGTCTTGGCAACGGAAGGAGAGCACCACAGAAAACAAGAACTAATAAAGATGCATGGTTATGGGGTCCAGACTGATACTTCCATGTCCTTTTATGTGATTGGTTATCAGAAGGTATGGCCTAGATTTGTGTGGGTCTTTCCACCGCAAATGATTCAGCTAAGAAAATCCATCCTAGATGTGCTCAGCTGCTTGAATTTTAGTTGATCCCATATGTAGTCAAGCTGGCAACCAAGGCTAACCACCACAATAATCTGCAAAAAGAACAGAACTGCAACAGTCTGATTTCAAAAATATAGTAAAAATCAGTAGAATCTAAAACAGAATGTAAGTGGCACTAAACACACACACACACACACACACACACACACGCACACACAAATAGTGGGACATGATAGAGAAACCCAAAGTGTGTTACCTTCAGCTACTCTTATGCATAAAATGTACAGGCTCAGAATACATGCATTTTCAGGGAAATGGGTTACATTTACTAGAGAGAATTAGACTTATGAATGACCACAACGAGGGAGTTTTAATTTAGGTAAAATTGTTTGCGTGCAAGGTATGCTAGAAAATTTATCGATTTGGTGTTTTATAGTTCCCACATTTTTACATCTTCCTATATCTATTGGAGAAGATTTTCATAAACTCCAGAGACTGTCCCACCCGGGGATCCATCCATATACAACCACCAAACCCAGACACTATTGCATATGCCAGCAAGATTTTGCTGACAGGACCCTGATATAGCTGTCTCTTGTGAGTCTATGCCAGTGCCTGGCAAATACAGAAGTGGATGCTCACAGTCATCTATAGGATGGAACACAGGGCCCCCAATGGAGAAGCTAGAAAAAGTACCCAAGGAGCTGAAGAGCTCTGTAACCCTATAGGAGGAACAACAATATGAGCTAACCAGTACCCCCAGAGCTCGTGTCTCTAGCTGCATATGTAGCAGAAAATGGCCTAGTCGGCCATCAATGGGAGGAGAGGCCCTTGGTCTTGCGAAGATCATATGCCCCAGTACAGGGGAATGGCAGGGCCAGGAAGCAGGAGTGGGTGGGTTGGAGAACAGGGTGGGGGGACGGTATAGGGGACTTTTGGGATAGCATTTGAAATGTAAATGAAGAAAGTATCTAATAAAAAAGGTGCTCATAAACACTCAGGTACTTTTGAGTAGGGTAAGGGTATCTCAAGGGTGAATTTTTATCTTACCAATTTATGTGCATAAAGAGATAGTTGTGGTTCAGGGGAGTTGAAAACTCATGTTATTTCTTTTTCTGAAGAGAATAATTTTTAAAACAGCTAAAAATGTTGTTAGTTTTATATGTATGTGTGAGAGAGAGAGGAGGGGGATATGGGAGGAGCCCTCAGAGTTTAGAGACATCAAATCCTCTGAAGCTGGAGTTAAGTAAGTTTTTTTTCTAAACATAGTTCCATCTATGGGTATACTGCTCCAAATACACCTGATCTCCTCTAAAAGTGAACACATCCACTGAGTTGGTTCTGATAGCGGAGTCTCTTGAACTACTTTACAAAACCCACCATGGAAATTAGTGTTCTATGCAGAGGGATTTGTTAGCTAATTGAAGTGGCATGTGTGGCTGATGGTGGCTTGATGGCCAAAATAAATATACAAGATAACCTGATTCTCTTAACATTTGTTTCTTTGTATTTCCTTATCCTTTTCTGTAATTGCTTCAATTGAAAGGACAAAATCTTGTAAGCTCTATGTTTTATGTTTTTCTTGTTTTAGGTTCCTCACAAAATATTAAGGTCACAACATTTAGATAATATATTGATAGAGAGAGATGATAAAAGTATTTGCTGCAGAGGACCTGAGTTTGGTGCCTGCATCCATACAAAGTGGCTCACAAGTGCCTGTAACTCCAGCTTCAGAGGATTTGATGTCTCTAAACTCTGAGGGCTCCTCCCATGTCCTCCCTCCTCTCTCTCACACACATACATATAAAACTAAAAACATATTCACATATATTCATATATACTAATATTTATATATGTATCTTTTTAAAAGAAAGTAGTCACTTTGTTTGCTTTTTTTTTTTTTTTTTTTTTTTAAGATGGAGTTTCCCTATGTATTCCTGGCTGTCCTGAAACTCGCTATGTAGACCAGACTGGTCTTAGACTCAAAGAAATCTGCCAGCCTCTTGTTCCCAAGTGCTTTGATTATTGGTATCCACCACCATAGCCAGAAAAGACAAATCACTTTGGATGGTAATATTTATTTTATTTTATTTTATTTTATTTTATTTTATTTTATTTTATTTTATTTTATTTCATGTGCATGTGTGGTTTGTGTGTGTGTTTCTAGTCTGTGATAAAACAATACCATGACCAGAACCAACTTGGGCAGGAAATGGTTTGCTTCAGCTTTTAGTTCCACATCACAGTCCATCACTGAGGAAAGTCAGGGAAGGAACTCAAACTGGGCAGGAACCTTGAGGCCGGAGCTGATGCAAAGATCATGGAGGAGTGTTGCTTACTGGCTTGCTCATGGGAAAATCTGATAGCAGAATGTTCTTAATTTCAGTTTCCTCTTTCGAAATGACTCTAGCTTGTGTTGAGTTAACATAAAACTCAACAGCACAGCACAGTGCCTAAGGATATGTATGTGTGCCATATGCATGCAGGAACCCACAGAGGTCAGAAAAGGAGTTGGATCACCTGGAAATGGAGTTTAAAACAGTTGTGAGCTGACATGTTGGTGCTGGGAACTCAAATCAAGTCCTCTACAATAGCAGCAAGTATTCATAATTGCTATGCTATCAATAGCCTTTACAAATGCATCTTTTAATTCTACTCTGCTTTTAATTGTGCTACTAAGTTCATAATAAAGTCTATTTATTGAACTAAAAAATAATTTTAAACCTTTCCCTAAAATTGCTCTAATATCCACTAAAATCCCAAAGCAATGTAAGAGTCCTGACTAACAAATCAATAAAGCAATAAATTAAAGACTTGTGAATTCATGTTTTATTCCTTTGTAGTATTCCAGTTTTACCAAATAAAAGTCCAAATGGATGAGGTTGGAAATTTGTCCAAGATTCACAGGCATTTAATCCATTGTAATACATTATGGCTTGAAGGTCCACACCTCAGTATCTCATTACCAAATGTTACTGCTGATACAAAATAGTTGACTGAAATAGGACTTTGATCAGCCATCTTTAGCATTCTAGTTTACAAAGAGAATTATGAGATACTCCATCAAGTATTCTGTGGCAAATATTTTTTATTGGTGGGTTCTGAGCTAAAGAGTCAAAAGAAAGGTAAAAATGAGCTAATAAAGAATCCTACTTTGCTCCAATTTTGACCTTTGTTCTTACTTAGGTTTGTCATATAGTGAGGCTAATGAGTATATGTGGATTGCTGTATATATGCAGGTGAGGGCAGGCACAAGATAAGGTGAGAGCTTGTGATTGGGCAGTGGGAAAGGAAGGCAGGCTGAGAATTTTAGAGAGCAATACAGAGAGTACAGAGAGGGAAAGGAAGGGAAGGAGAGGAGACAAGATGGAACCTTTAGGAGAGGAAGCGGAGCCAGAACCACACAGTCCTGGGAGCCATAAGTACTGGGGATTTCTTAGAGAGATGATTGAATAATAAATAGGGCACATTTGCCCCAACTAGGTGTATAGCTTGTGTTTATATCGAGTTTTGAGTTCATCATGTGGGCGTTTTGTGGGTTGAGAATTTACTAATATAAATATAACTGGTAAATTTATAAGCCTCTAGATCTTTTATTTTATCTGGTTACGGGGATTTGCAACAGCTAGATGGGTGATTGCTGCATGGGGCTAGCCATGGAGGCAGCAAGACTACGGGGCCAGAGAGTAGACAGCGTTATCGTGGGATGCAGCCTTTTTAAATATTTCATGCTACAAGTATATACTTATTTATGAAGCAGACTTTTTGCTGTAGTCCATGATTTTGGTATATTATAGGACAAAATGAGGGTGTCTCTCTTTTAATAGGATTATCATAAAAATTTGGCTCCATGTTGAATTTCTTTTTCTGTGATGTTACCATCAAAAATTGGTATTATTAATACTGAAAACTATACTTAAACTGAGTATACAGCAGGAGTCCTAGCATAAGTTTGTGCTAAGTCATTTTGTGCTAATGAACTCTATAAAGATCCAAATTAACTCTCCTACAATGACTTATTTAATAAGCAGTACACCTTAACTGGGAAAACAAAATTGATATATGAAATGAAAAGACAGGTCTGAAAGTATATGAATACAACATTAGGAAACTTCTCACAGAGAACCAAGGTGGGTCATCAGTCTTGCTCAATTTTTTAAGCTCCTATTGCTAAATCTGTACCCCAATTCATGCAGCAGATAAACATAAATCCAATTATGATAAAAGTTTTGGAAGGGTAAATATTTCATATGGTGGAATAACTTATAACCAGCAATTATAAAGCTTATCGAAGATAGGTGATGTATATCTATTACGTGATGGATCATTTGGATATTTGTAAATAGACTTCTTTCATTTACCACCACCAGTGAAGCACCAGTATGTCCTAACGATAGTTTGTGAGTTTTATGCCTGTGTAGATGTATTGTCATATAGGAAAGATGATTACAACAAATAATTAGAAAACCTTTTTTGCAAAAATATTTTATTTTAATTATGTGGTGCTTTGATTGCAGCACTCACAGAGGCCAGAAAAGGCCACTTGCAGCCTAGATAGGATAGACGTTCCTACTATCCTGCTGTGTGAACTTTGTCCCCATAGAACTTTGTTCCACTGCGGGGAATGACTTCACCTTCCCATGGGATGCTATGGGCAAAATGCCCCCTTCATCAATGCAGCTTAGCATGCTAAAGGGCATTGTGCAAACATTCCTCATTAAGCCATAAGGCCTTTTATATCCTGAGTACATCTGGTGATAGTGATGAAATATTCCCTGTATATTTTTCAGTGTCTCTCTGTCCCTGCTTTGTTTTGAACTTTGATCTGGAATAAACGCTTCACATACTGCCAATAAAGAACTCTGAAGAAGTACTAGCCTTGAGTCCACTGGTTCTGGTGTACATCAAATTCAACTTCAATTAATCAGTAATGGTCAGCAGCAGATCACAATAGACATCAGATTGCCAGAGCTAGAATTATAGGTAGTTGTAAGCTGCCTGACATGGGTCCTAAGAACTGAACATGGGATGCTAACCAAGGTTACCAAAGGCCTAGAAGGGAAACTATCACACAGTCTTGTCTTTTTTCTTCAAAATACAAACGAATCCAAACGAATCATCCATTCGAGTCAACTTGGTTTCCATGTCACCCTGTCATGAGAAATGCTGTCCACATGTATGGTTTCCACACTAAGAACTCAGTACCAATTGTTATTTAGTTCTTCTGTCCTACTGAGTGGTTTTATTTTTCTTCTGTCAGACTGTATTTTCTCACCTTAAGGCACTGAATGTGTTGCTGTGATACATGGATGAATCCTGAGCCATGGTTTTAACAGCTCAGTTCTGGTGTTTTTATATTATGTGACAGTTTTGTGAGATGCTTTTGTGCATTTTTTGTCTTCTTTTCCATGTTTTGAAACCTGTCATGAATACATTTTTTCATTGTGCACCTAAAACAAAACAAAACAAAACAAAACAAAAAACAAGAAAAAAGGACAAGAAAAGAAATTATTAAATTTGGACTAGTCAATTCTCATCATGGCAGGAAGTATGGTCACACACAGGCAAACATGTTGATGGAAAAATAGCTGAGAATTCTATATCCAGATTCTCAGGCATCAGAAAGAGAGAGAAACTCTGGGCCTGGCTTGGGCCCTCAAAGCCCATCCCTAGTGACACACTTCCTCCAACAAGGCCACACTTTCTAACCCTCTCAAATCATGTCACTCCCCGATAACCAATTATTCAACTCTATAAGCCGATGGGAGCCATTATCATTCAAACCATTACACTACTCAACATGAAACTGCTAACTCAGTGATGCCTAAAAAGTAAATATTATGCTTCCAAGCATTATACATTCAAGGCTACCTATGTGGTTTCAAATAATTTCTTTTATTAATTAGCTACCTTGATTGTCAACTTGAATGGACTGAGAAGCACCTATGTTGCAGGAAATATTGTTTTTTTAAAAAGCCTGCACATTCCAGTGCTTGTGCCCTGCTATTCTTAGCTCTGGTGATCTGGCCGGCCTGTTACTATCTTGTGGGGACTCTCTGGCCCGGAGCTCCCCATACATCTCCACCCAACTCGCTAAGTTCCCATTGGCTGGTCTATACCACACCAGCCCCATGCTTCAAATCCCCCATGACCTTTGTGGTGCGCCTCAGGGAAACCCACGCTTTGCCAACCGTACCTTTCTCTCTTGAACCCAGACAAGCTGCTGTGTGAAGGAAAACACAACACAAACTTAGTTCAGAAACAACATAAACTCAATCACTGAGTGCAGCAACTAAAATTCTAATCTGTAAGCCTTATTAAATCTAAATCCTCCTATGGCGAATCCTGACAGATCCACCATTGAAACCAGGAGACACTCATAATTACATCTTGTCTTCATGCTATCCCCGTCCAAAAAAGACCTAACTCTCCCCTGCTTCCTCTCTTCCTCCATCCAACCCAGAAGTCCCACTTACTCACCCAGTGATTGGCTTCTTTATTCCTTAGGGGATTGGTTCACAAGAAGTCACCTGAGTGCGTGACTCACTCCTTGTCTGCAACCCCTCCTAGGAAAACAGAATTAGCATCAAAATACAAAGAGCAGCAGGCCCATCCACAACACACCTATATTTTTGTTAATTTATTAATTCACTTTGCATTCTGCTTGCAGCTCCCCCATCTCCTCCCACTCCCCCCTTACACAGTCCCTCCACCACCCCTCCCCTTTTCCTCGGAGAAGGGGAAGGCCTGGGTATCACTCAACTCTGGCACATTAAGTCACTGTAGGTGTAGGCACATCCTCTCCTACTGATTCCAGAAAAAGCTGCCCAGTTAGGGGAACAGGATTCACAGGCAGGTAAGAGATTCAGGGACAGACCCAGCTCCAGTTGTTGGGGGGAATCACATAAAGACTAAGCTGCACATCTGCTACATATGTGTGGGGTGGCATTAAGTCCAGACCATGTATACTCTTTGGTTCATGGTTCAGCCTCTGGGAGGCCACAAGTGCTTAGTTTAGTTGATTCTTGGTCTTCTTGGGGAGTCCTTATCCCCTGAGGATTCCCTCAATCCTTCCCCCCAGCTCTTGCATAAGACCCTCTGAACTCCATCTAATGTTTGACTGTGGGTCTCTGCATTTGTTTCCATTGGCTGCTGAGTGGAGCCTTTCAGAGGACAGTTATAGTGCCAGGGATTGGTTCTTGCCCATGGGATGGGTCTCAATTTGGGCCAGTCATTGGTTGGCCATTCCCTCCATCTTTACTCTGTCTTTGTTCCTGCACATCTTGCAGGGAAGACACAAGTTGAGTCAAAGGTTTTGTGGGTGGGTTGGTGTCCTTATCCCTCCACTGGGAGTCCTGTCTGGCTATAGGAAGTAGCTACTTCAGGCTCCATATCCCCCACTGTTAGCAGTCTCTTCTAGAGTCACCCCCATAGACTTCCTGCCACCACCACCCCTGTACCAGGTCTCTGACACATCCCAGAGATGCCTCCAGTGCCCACTACCAAGTTCCATTCTCTCTTCCCTGCTCTCCCTACACCTGATCCCCCAACCCTGTTCTCTTCCCATCCCCTGTCCCACCCATTACCTCTTTATACCCACTTCTTCTTTTTTTAAGGTTTAGTTATTATTATATCTAAGTACACTGTAGCTGTCTCCAGAAGAGGGTGTCAGCTCTCATTACAGATGGTTGTGAGCCACCATGTGGTTGATGGGATTTGAACTCAGGATCTTTGCAAGAGCAATCAGTGCTTTTAACACCTGAGCCATCTCTCCAGCCCCCTCCATCCACTTCTAATGTCTATTTTATCTCCCTTTCTGAGAAAATTTCTATCATCCTCCCTTGGGCCGTTGTTATTTGGAGAAGCACCTAGATTTTAGCTAGGCATAATTTTAAGTGTGTCCATGAGAGTGTTCCCTGAGAGGATTATTTCAGAGGGAAAGACTTTCCCTCAATATAGGCAGTGTTTATATATATATATTTTTATGGTTGGGATCAAATAGAAGAAAAGAGGAAAAAAGAGATATGCTAGCATGGGCACACATTCTTTCTCCACCCTTTTCCCGGATACCTTCCTATGGCCTGTATTATTCCACTGCACAATAACTACCAACATAGACAGAAACTTTCAAACTTTGAGGCAGAAATAACCCTCCTTTAAACTGATGCTCTACTGTATGCTACTGCAATGAAAAAGTAACACATTTTATCGTATTAATTGATTAATGGTAGCAAAGTTCTTCAAAAAAATTATAAACTTTTATATATCATGTAGGTAAGGGAACACATGTGTGCACGCACACACACGCACACGCACACACATACTATCCAGTCAAACAACTAACCAAGTACCAATCCAAACAATTTTCTGCAGGACGTTACTCTGGAGCTGTGAAGACCCATAGGTATACATGTGTAACTGGCCTTGCTCTATTGCCACTAGGTGGCGCTCTTTGCTAATCCCCAAGGTTCTATATAAATCCTGGAGACATCTATTAAGTTTCTCTGCTTTTCATAACTGTGGCATTTGGTGTATCTGATTGCTAGTCTACCGTCAAAGTTCCGCATTGGTTCTCATGATCAGAGGCCTGAACAGTGGGTAACTGGAATTAACACCAGCCTTGAAAGTGATAAACATAGAGTTTGTACTCAGGAGAGATTCAGTGGGGCTCTCGGAGGTATTCATAGTAATAGGGTACTAGTAAACTGATCTGAATGACGGGCTGAAAACTAGGTTTGACTCTAGATTTACTAACATAGTAAGTTTGGGGCATAGCGTAGGAACCAGCATTGTTTTTATTTTTATTTTTTGAAATATGGGGACATTTGGAGCCAGGACCTGACTCACACTAACACTCTAGCCTTAAACCAGTATTCTTATTTTAAAAGCATATTTAAATTAATCATAGCCATGTTTCATAACATTTTCAAACATATATATTTTGATCATATTCACTCTCTGTAACTCTCTCTTGTCTCCTTCCTCTTCCCAACTAGTCACCTCTTTGCTTTTTTATTGGGTCAGATTCTACTTACATGAACATGGGCAGTTCATTAGTTGATACACAACTAAAGAAAAGATCTCTCTCGATCAACCATTAGCTACCTATAAATCATCATTGAAGGACGGACAAAAATTTCTTTTTTTCATTAATTAATTTATTTATTCATGTTACCTACCAATTGCAGCCCCCCTCCTGGACTCTCCCCTCACCCTCTTCCCCTTCTCCACTGAGAAGGGAGAGGACCCCTGGGTACTAACCCACCCTGGCACATCAAGTCACTGCAGGACTAGGTGCATCCTCTCCCACAGAGGCCAGACAAAGCAGCCTAGTTAAGGGAACAACAGCTTTAAGGACAGTTCCAGATCCAAAGCTGGAATTCTTACGTCATTTCAGTTAATGTTAGAATCAGTTAAAAAGAGTTTGCATGCAATCCAGTAGTAGGTAGAACAGGTGCTTAATAGGCCTGAGATAGTGGGTCCACCCCACCCGGACCTCAGCATAGAGAAAGGTAGAAATGAGGCCAGACAATTTAGCCAAGGGCAGTGGAATATGTCTGTAGTCTCAGCTACTCAAGAGGTTGAGGCAAGAAGATTATTTGAGTCCAGAGATTTCACATGGGAAAAACAGTGAGACCCTATCTCACTAAAATTTAATTAACTCAGAGAGACTAACTTAGGATAGGTCTAAACTTATCACTTGCTGATTTGTTAACAAATATTCTTCTTAGGTTACTGCACACATTTTCCATATTTTATCAATTAATAATCAATATTTCAAATATAAGCATCATTTAATATAGAAAGGAAAGCAGAATAACTTTATTTTGTGTGTGAATGACAAACACACATATTGTGAGATCTTGCATATTTTCATAAAACACATGGTTTAAATGGCTCTTTTCTCACTTAAAACGAGGGCCAAATATTCCTTGTATAAGCAACTATTGTTCAGGAGCCTAACTACTAGCAGATAGGAATGTTTCTAATGTTTAAACTTTTTTCATTGCTCTTTTCATAAGCATTCTATTTTTGTGTCATTATATCCATTTGAAACATTTCCCACAGGGCAACAGAAGACCTAAAACAATGCACACTATGGAAATTATCACCACTTTAAAATATGTAATACTTGATGAGGCCTTTCCAATTCAAGACTTAGTATGATTCTCTTAAACAATTTTCCCACCCCTATGAAGCCCTTTGACCTTGATGCATCAGAAAATATTTTTCTTTCAAGAGAACCAGACAAAAATGTGACTATAATAGTCGTCCTAAATCTTAATCGCAATGCAGAAGATTATATGTCCACCTCTCAGACTTGCAGAAACATTCTACACATGCATATATAGACGCTTCTTCTTCTTTATCTTAATGAGGACATATTCCAGTGTGCTCACTGTACTAGGAGATGGGGATTGACTGATATTTTTAAAAAAGACTTGGAAATTAATATAGTACATTCTTATGTCACAGTAAAGAATTGACTTTTCAGAATTCTAGTGTTGCCTGTGTTGAAAAACACTGGGAATTTTCTGTTGATAAAGACATTTAGGAAACCACTGACATCACACCCATCAAACTGCATAGAAGTGATTTACCCTGCAGCAAAGTTGAAGAATTGAAGACTCCCATGAGCCATTGCTACACTACACTACAGTGCCTGTTTTTCAACACTCCTCAACAATTGATGTGCTATATAACATACAAACGTGCGAAAGGAAAACAAAGGTACAGAGAAGATTTTTACACCTACTAAAATCCCCAGAAGATTGAGTTCCTACCTTCTGATACTTAACATTCTATCCCTGAAGTCTTTACATTTCCTGCTTCAAAACAATATACTGCCAAGACATTCTGGACAGGAATAGAACATAGGAACGACTGAAAATGCTGGCACTGGCAACTGCCAGGTAATAAACAAGAAAAGGAAATGCCATTTTATCTGATAGAAGGTAGATACAGATCAAATAGGGAAGAACAATTTTCTAGGGGGGGGGTGCCTGACCTGTCCCATGAGCCAGAAAAAATGCAAGCCAGTGCTCTTTGTGCTTCTGATAATCTGGTGTTGTTAAAGTGTGGGGGCCACTTGGATCCAAACATGGCTGCAGCTGAGCCTATGGCAGTCTCAGCCACTGTGCTTCTGAATCAGGTAACACCCTACAATTTGGTTGTGGTCACACTTAGAGGAGCATCAGGAATCCCATGCTTTTGTTGTCTGATTGTTTGTTTATAGTGCTGAGCATGGGGAAGAGAGCCAAACGCAGTAGCTGAGCTGGAATGGTCTGAGAGCTGCCAGTAAGCATGCACAGTCATGCCTGTAGTTTCTGGCCCAAAATGAGTAACTATTACTTTTATACTTCAGACTCAAATGCAAGATAATTTACAAATTTTACCTAAACTCTTCACAGATCTAAGTGGGAAAAAAAAAGTACATGGTTAGCTCCAGGAAGCTTCCACATGATCTATAATATAAAATCCTTAACAAAGTTCTTAATCTCTGAAAAAAAAAATGAGTCTGGCAGGTTCTCAGCATGTGAGTCTATCAGCAATACTTTTCACAAATGCCACAATTTAATCATACCCTCTTTACAGGCACACAATTCTGCCAATATTGTAGTTTACTACTGCAAACCACCTCTGTGCATTGTTTACCACTGTTCTGTTAAAACCTCAGATTACTTTGTCTGTTTTTAAAAGTTTTCATTTAAAAAAGAATAGCATATTTCATACATTATTCCAGACAGACCCAAAGTTACTGTACAGTTAAAGATTACCTTGAATCTTAAATCTTCCTGCCTTCACTTCCCAAGTGATAAGCACCACGTGTGCTACTTGTGTGCACCTCCACATTATGTAGGGACACAGACTGAACTCTGGGATTCCTGCATGCTAGGCAAGCATTCTCCCCACTGAACTGAATCCTTACCTCAGCTCTAGGATTCTGTAGTGATAACATACAATTTAGACCAGAAAGTATGAGAGTATGGATAGAGGTGGCCACCATTTTTCATTGTAAGTAGAAGATGCAGGTGAGTAGCTAGACTAACAGAAGAGTAAACAACACTCACAGGCTCAACAAGAGTAAAGCACTTGGTCATTTAAGAACCAATGAAAACTAGTGTAGCTGGAGCTTAGCCATGGAGGGATGGGATGGCTATGTTGGTTAGGTGGCTATGGTCCAGGTCTTGCAGGACCTGAAGGCTATGATAAATATTTAATCTGTAATAAGTATTTGAGTTGCAATGGAGACATGTAGAGGCTATAACTCTCTCTCTCTCTCTCTCTCTCTCTCTCTCTCTCTCTCTCTCTCTCTCTCTCTGTGTGTGTGTGTGTGTGTGTGTGAGAGAGAGAGAGAGAGAGAGAGAGAAGCGGGGAATATATTCTATTTCCTTGTGAAGACTGAATTTAAGAAAGGACAAGTAGAGAAACGAAGAAACCAATTCACAGATCACACCAATGGCCTAAAGGACACAAAACAGTTACAAAATATGAGCTCGTGGGGTGAGAGTCAAAGTAAGAAACATATGATTCCTGGGTGGATATAACAACATCTAGAAAATGATGGATAGATAGATAGATAGATAGATGGCCGTGTTGTGTAAATAGGAGTCAAAAGAAGAGAGACTCTGTAGACTCAGCAAAGCTGTCATAAGAGACGATAAGGGTTGAACCTTAGTAGGTGAGTAATGCTGACTATATTCGATAGGAAGGAGATCTAGAATGGTGGACTGGATGAAGGAGGATAGCTTATGCCCTGTCATGTATGCTATGAGCCTACTAAATGAATAAACAATGCCCATTGAAAACCTTTGCAAACACTGGCAAGATGTGAAGTTAAGACAACCTAAGTGCTCCCTTTCCGGGGATCTTGTGCAATGGTATTCTGTGCCAATTTTCTACCTACTGTTGGAGAAAAAAGGTCAGCCTAGCAAAGCACACCTGGTGCTGGTCCTTCAAGTCTAAGAAAAAAGGTTTTGTGTGTGTGAAGAGTGACAATTGTAAATACTTTCTCAATGCTTTGTAGGTATTCCATGGGAGCAGACACATGAATCCCATTTAGCCTGATTGAAAGCCTTATTGTAACTTGTAAATTGAATGAACAGAACATTCCTCGCCCCCACCCCCACATTTTTGATTTTTACTTCCAAGATTTGAAGGACCCCTCAGCCGCTCGGATTTCTATCATATGATCTTATTCTGACTTAGTTCATGTGTTCTTTTCTCTCTCCACTTCTGACTCTCCTCTCCATGAGTGTCAGCAGATTCTGAACTATTTCTTTCTCAAAGCTATTTGGTCTGCCTACTTGCTGTCATTTACTTCCTGCCCAGCGCCCTCTGGGGGCCCTAACTATCTTGAGCTGTTTCAGGTTTTGAGACTACTGGTGTGGTAAACACTGACCCAATAGCAGTTTTCCCATTCTTCCTCAACAGGGCTACAACTCTCCAGATGTGTCTCTCTCACCAAACCACCTCACTACTTGTTTTAAAGAGACCGAGTTTAATTATTCTGGATGTGCCAGGACCTAAAATCTACCTGGGGCCACGATTGGTTGTAAATGGACAACTATCTTCTAATGGATCAGTCATGTGGGAAAAATAGCGTTTTAATCCCTTAATTGGCAAGATTTTCCCTCATTTTCTGGGAGTCAGAAATAAAAGTGAATATAGCCACAATTACCATCATCTTCAGGCAACATGTTACATGAAGGATAAACCCCCAGCCTTAGGATGAAGTTCACACCAAGCATGGAAAAATTGGCTAGAGATAAAAAGAACTTGTGCCCTTGATGACATCCTTTATTTGCTAAATCTATTAGCCCTGATTACATCATGTGACGTCATAAACCCCCTTAATGTTCAAACCTGTATCAGCCAATTATTCTTTAAATACATCTAACACTGCCTTCTTCTATATCACAGCCTCTACACCAATTCTCCCTCAGTGTCACCATCACTACAGAATCACTACTTCTCAAAGTTGCTCAGTAACAGCGTGAGGAGTCACTCTGTGTTCAGGTTGTGATTTCTGATGTATAACTTCAATCCCCTTGTGAAAATATCTGTATATATGTAAGTTGTAAGTTGTGTGATAAATGAAGCTGAGTATGAAGCACTTCCACTATAAATGCTAAGACATTACCTGTTCTAACTGGCTATTGTAGGTCACAATTGGAATTCCAGCATTCAGGAAGCTGGGGTGGCAAGACCAACATGAGTAAGAGTCCAGTGTGTTCTAGGTAGTGAATTCAAGGTCACCTTAAGCTACAGAGTGAGATCTTGTAGAATGAAAACAAAAAAAGAAGAAAGAAAAAATATTAGCTATAAATGAATGTTGTTCCAGTTTGATACTTGGAAATGTTTTTGTTCTCATTTGCATTTTCTTTTTTTTTAATATTTTTTTATTACGTATTTTCCTCAATTACATCTCCAATGCTATCCCAAAAGTCCCCCATACCCACCCCCCACTCCCCTACCCACCCACTCCCCCTTTTTGGCCCTGGCGTTCCCCTGTACTGAGGCATAGAAAGTTTGCAAGTCCAATGGGCCTCTCTTTCCAGGGATGGCCGACTAGGCCATCTTTTGATACATATGCAGCTAGAGTCAAGAGCTCCGGGGTACTGGTTAGTTCATAATGTTGCACCTACAGGGTTGCAGATCCCCCCAGCTCCTTGGGTATTTTCTCTAGCTCCTCCATTGGGGGCCCTCTGATCCATCCAATAGCTGACTGTGAGCATCCACTTCTGTGTTTGCTAGGCCCCGGCATAGCCTCACAAGAGACAGCTATATCAGGGTCCTTTCAGCAAAATCTTGCTGGTGTATGCAATGGTGTCATCGTTTGGAGGCTAATTATGGGATGGATCCCTGGATATGGCAGTCTCTAGATGGTCCATCCACATTTTCTTGATTATTGATTTATATGGGGTAAATAACTGTATCCACCCAAATTTCCTACTTAAAACTCCATTCCCCCATATTTGCCAATAGGGACTTTTGAAAGTCATTGGTATTTGATCAGGTCATGAGAATGAGGCTCTCAAGATGTGATTACTAGGTCTGTAAAGATTAGAAGGAACATGAAATGACTTTCTCTTACTGTAAGTGTAGAACAAGAAGTGAGCCACCCGAAACCAAGAAATCCTTCATCAGAACTGAACCATGATGGAACCACGCTAACCCTCAGCCTCTAGAACTATTAGAGGTTTCTGTTACTCTAATGAACCACTCAGTGGCTTGAGTCAAGCCAGTTTTCCCAGATATATATTGACACTTGTGATTGTAGCAAGTCTAGTAAGGTTCGTGTCTATTTTCACATTTCTGTACTCTTTCTGTATTTTATTTACCCTAATTCATTATATATTTATATGATTAATACTGTCCTTTCCATGTGTTCTTTTTCAGTACTTCATTTATTTCTTTTTATACTGCATTTGTAATACATAAGTGTTTATTTGTCAAATAAAATCAGCATTTTTTCTGCTTAATTTTTGTCTTGTGTTGTATGCTGAGAGAGGCCTTCAGCAAGCTTGAGTTGAATAATCATTGATGTTTTCTCTAAGTT
Source organism: Mus caroli (assembly GCF_978045245.1). NCBI lineage: Eukaryota > Metazoa > Chordata > Mammalia > Rodentia > Muridae > Mus > Mus caroli. Next base: position 34,462,167 of record NW_028227260.1, on the reverse strand, counting down.
CTGTTATAGCTATATTAAATTTTAATTCATTTAACAACTTTGTCTCAAATAATTTTAGCTTTATATTTTGTAATGCCTTTTAATTTTTTTGAAGTTATAATGGCATCATTTCCCCCTTCCTTTGCCTCCCTCCAACCCTCCCATGATCTCACCATTGCTCTTTCTCGAATTCGTGGTCTCATTTTCTTTCATTGCTCCATAATATATATATATATCAGGGTTGGATCCCTGGATATGGCAGTCTCTAGATGGTTGATCCTTTCATCTCAGCTCCAAACTTTGTCTCTGTAACTCCTTCCATGGGTGTTTTGTTCCCAATTCTAAGAAGGGGCACAGTGTCCACACTTTGGTCTTCATTCTTCTTGAGTTTCATGCATTTAGCAAATTGTATCTTATATCTTGGGTATCCTAAGTTTTGGGCTAATATCCACTTATCAGTGAATACATATTGTGTGAGTTCCTTTGTGATTGTGTTACCTCACTCAGGATGGATGATGCCCTCCAGGTCCATCCATTTGCCTAGGAATTTCATAAATTCATTTTTTAATAGCTGAGTAGTACTCCATTGTGTAAATGTACTACATTTTCTGTATCCATTCCTCTGTTGAGGGGCATCTGGGTTCTTTCCAGCTTCTGGCTATTACGTTCATTAATATTTAAGGTTATTATTGAGAGGTGTTTGTTGATTGGAGTCATTTTGTTGTTGAAATGTGGTGTTTGTGTCCTTGGTGGTACTTTATGTTATATGGCTTTGATTTTCTTTCCACAGACTCTTAGCTATGCTCATTCATCTCTTTAATCTGAAATATTGCTTCCTGCATTTGCTTTGGATATAATATACCATAATATACCATGCATTAGGGATTTTTTTGTGTAGGTGCATTTTTCCTTAGTTTGAGGAAATTTTCTTCTCCTTATTGATCTTGTTTAAAATCTGATCCGTATCATTAACCTGGATTCTGCTCTCTCATTTATTCCTAATATCTGAATATTTGTTTTTTCATTGTGTCTCACATTTCCTGTATGTTTCCCTATATTTTTAAAAAAGTAATTGTTCATATTCTGCATATTTTGTATAGATTTTTAAATTTTTTCTTTAAGTCCTAATAGTCTATCTTTCTAGTTGATCCATTGTACTTGTAAGTCTTTACTTTGGGTGTTCTAATTACATCTTTGGGATTTTCAATGCCATCCTCATTTCAGCTTGAATCATCTTCAATGCTCTTATTTCTTTGTTGAATTCAGTTTTCAAATGCTGTTTTATCATCACCATTTCCACCATCCTTATGTTTGTGTTTTCTTGGGCATCACTCTGGTGTTTGTTCTCCTTAAGATATTTCTCCTTTCTTTTATTTAGCTGTTATGTCTTCTCTAGAGTCTTTGTACTCTTGGGGCTGGAGAGATGGCTCAGTGCTTAAGAGCACTGCTTGCTCATCCTCAGTTCAATTCCCAGCAACCACATGGTGCCTCCCAACCATCTGTCATGAATCTGATGCCCCCTTATGGTGTGTCTGAAGACAGCTACAGTATAATCATACACATAAAATAAAATTGGAGAGAGAGAGAGAGAGTGAGAGAGAGAGAGAGAGAGAGAGAGAGAGAGAGAGAGAGAGAGAGAGAGAGAGATTCCTTGTATTCTTTTATGATATTTATGATTGCCCTTTTAAATTCTGTACCTTGGATTTTATCTAGGAAATTCTCATTGGTAAACATTTTTATATGACTGATAGTTTGAGGAAAGAAGATACTGCCTTGATCTTTCCCACTGTATTTTTTGATGTAATTGGGGCATGTGAAGTTCTTTTGTTAGTTCTCTATCTGACATTGACAGAGCAGGTTGGAACAAACTACAGAATGTGTGGCCCAGGGTAGGCCTGCTGGGTGGATATAACCTAGTTGGAATAAAGTCAGGTGGACATAAAAGGCTGATCTGGCATGCTGGATGTCCATCATGGTTTAAACCTTGAGGGGTACTTCTGGGGATTGGGAAAGGTATGTGGAGGGCAGAATCAGGTAGAGTCACCTGGTTAGACCCTGCCAAAGTTTGTGCAGCATCTGCCTGAGTGAATAGGTTTGATGTGACATAGTAGGAGCATGTAGGTTGGTGACAGGCAGAGAGGGTCTTGGCTGAAACCTAGAAGTTAGGGATGTTGAAGGCAGTGGTGGGAAAACTATGCCAGGGCCCTGAATGTGGAACCTGGGGCTTGGGATGAATGCACAAAGGGCTAAGTCTCCTACATAGACCCTAGCAAAGGATTAGAGCTCACATAATTTTAAGGCTGTTGTAAAAAAAAAGTATCTTAAATTATTGGGCAAAAAAGAAGTACACAAATGGTATATATAGTATGAGTCATTTTTTTTAAATAAGGCTGTGATTTTTAGAAATTTTATTGTACACCTGTATTATCCATCTATCTGTTGAAGGACTTTCAGATTGTCTCTATTTCCTGGATATTGTGGATAGAGCAGCAATAAACATGGCTGAGTACATATCTGTGGAGTAGGATAGAGAGTCCTTTGGGCATCTGCCAAGAAATAACATAGCTGGGCCATCTGACAGATCTACTTTCAGCCTTTGGAGATTCTCCACAGGGATTTCCTTAGTAGCTACACCAGTTTGCACTTTGACTACAAGTGGAATGAGGCTTCCCTTTTCTTACACCCTGGTTAGCATTTATTCTCAGTTATTTCCTTGATCTTAGCCATTCTGACTGTGGTAAGATGAAATTTCAAAGTAGTATTAATGTGCATTTCTTAAATTGCTAAGGATGTTTAACACTTTTAAAGATATTTCCTGGCGCCCTCTCCCTCTACCTCTCCCTCTACCTCTCCCTCTCCACACTCCCCCTCTCTCTGTGCGTGTGTGTGTGTGTGTGTGTGTGTGTGTGTGTGTAAAAACTTTCTGTTTGTATCCAGGGCCCATTTGCTTGGATCATTCGTTTTCTGACTCTGGATTATGAGTTCTTTGTTTATCTCGGAAATTAATCCTCTGTCAGATGTATAGCTATAGATTCTCTCCTACTGCGTGGGATTCCTCTTCACTCTTTTTATTGTTTATTGCTGTGCAGATTTAGAGATCTTTAAGGTCCTATTCGTCAGTAGTTTGTCTTAGTTCCTGAAAGAATGCAGTTTTCTTCAAAAAAGTCTATTCCTCAACATGCATCTTGTAGGTTGCTGCCTGTGCTCTCTTCTAACAGTTTCTTCAATTCAGTTCTTATGTTTAGGTCTTTGGTACATTTGGAGTTAGTTTTTGTGCAAGGTGGTAGATATTAGTTTAATTTAATTCTTCTATGTGGACATCCAATTTCCCTAGCACAATTTGTGGCAGATGCTTTCTTTGTACAGTGGTAATTTCTAACATTGTTATCAAACATGAAATAACTGCAGTTATGTGCATTCATGATTGGGACTTTGATTTTGTTTCATTTGCTAGTACCGTGCTGTTTTTATTATTATGGCTTTATCATTCAGATTGAAATCTGGTGTGGTAATCCTTCCAGCATTGCTCAGGATTTCTTTGGTTATCAAGGACCTTTTATGGCTCCATGTGAATTTTAGGATTTTTTTTTTCTCTTTCTGTGTTGGGGATTTTGTTAGGACTGTATAAAATCTGTACATCGTTTTTGGTAGGATGGTCATTTTTACAATATTAATTCTACTAACCCTGTCCATGGGAGATCTAGTGTCTTCTTCAGTCTCTTTCCTCACAGGTTTAAAATTTATATTATAGAAGAAGTCTTTCCCTTACTAGGTTAGATTCAAATTTACTTAAGAAATAGTTGTTTTGGGCTGGTGAGATGGCTCAGTGGGTAAGAGCACCCAACTGCTCTTCCGGAGGTCTGAAGTTCAAATCCCAGCAACCACATGGTGGCTCACAACCACCCGTAATGAGATCTGATGCCCTCTTCTGGTACAATCAATCAATCAATCAATAAATAAATCTAAAAAAAAAAAAAGAAATAGTTGTTTTAGAGTCAGACTATCTAAACCAAAATCAACAGAACAGTGCCAACCATGTAAAACCTCTAAGAGACTCCCATAACAATATAGGTTATTTCCATTACTATTTGTTACTGCCTGTAACTTGGAGGTAAAACCCTATTGCTGAAAATACCACATACTTCAGGATTTTGAAGGAAACTAGAAATGACCTGTAAACCTCCTCCCTGAAAACTAGCTCTCCTAGTATCTAAGTGGACTATGCAAACTGCCAAAAAATCAATCAATGGTGAGATTTGAACAATATGTTCACCTAAATAAGACCTACATAATGACCACACTAGTTGGCATGCCCAGTTGTCACTAGAGAGGCTTCATCCAGTAACTGATGGAAACAGATGAAGAGACCCACAGCCAAACATTAAGTGGAGCTTGGAGAATCCTGCGGAGGAGAAAGTGTTGTTGGAGCCAGAGAGGTAAAGGACACCACAAGAAAACATACAGAAATAACTAACCTGGATCCATAGGGGCTCATAGAGACTGAAGTAGCAATCACAGGGCCTGCATGGGTCTGTGCTAGACCCTCTGCATACATACTGTGATTGTTTAGCTCAGGGTTGGGGGGGGGGACTCCTAACAGTGGGCATAGGGGTGTCTCTGACTCTTTCACCTGGCCTTTTCTTCCTACTGCATTGCTTTGTTCAAACTTGATATGAGGGTTTGTACCTAGTCTCCTTGTAACTTTGTTATGCTGTGTTCAGTTAATATTCCTGGGAGGTCTGTGCTTTTCTGAAGGGAACAGAGGAGGAGTGGATCCAGGGGAGAGGGGAGCTAGGGGAGGAACTGGGAGAACAGGAGGATGGAGAGGCTGTGTTTGAGATACCATGTGTGAGAGAAAAATAAAGAAAAAAATGAAAAAAATGTATTTTGACAGAACATTCAAAATAGCATGATATTTAATAAATAATTAATGAAAGTTATCAACAAGCTACTAATGGCTTTGAAATTTTGTATGCATTTTACACTTTTAGCACATCTCCATTTACATTATACAGATTTCAAGTTCTCAATAGCCACATGTGGTTTATGGTCACTGTAGACTTGGGAAAAATATCTTGTATCCCTCACCAGTCTGAATGTCAATCATTTGAGCAACCAGTACTTTCCTTTGGAATTATACTTGATATGATCTAGACCTAAAATCTCAGATTTCCTAAGCAGTTCATCAATGATTCGAATATTGTACACCACTCTGTAAGACAGATTATTACACCTGAGATCAATAAATACTTTTTAAACCTTGCAAATTCTCTTAACTTTTAAATACTGGAATACTCATTTTAGTGAATGAACTCTTTTTGCTTTTGTTTTGCATGTTTTATAATATTAAGAGCTGACATTCAGGGCTGGAGAGACGGCTCAGTGGTTAAGAGCACTGACTGTTCTCCCAGAGGTTCTGAGTTCAATTCCCAGCCATCACATGGTGGCTCACAACCATCTGTAATGGGATCCAATACCCTCTTCTGGTGTGTCTAAGTACAGAGACAGTGTGTTCATATAAATAAGATAAATAAATCTTTAAAAAAACACTTAATATTTACTAGAACTTGGTTTATGGCATGCACCTCAATGAACATTTTTGATGTTTTACAGGTAAGAGAAGTACAGCTAAGAGGGACTGTCATGCAACTTTGTTCCAAGTCATAGGATTTCTAAGTAGAGGTGTCAATATTTGAACTACAGTTTGCCTCCTCGCTCCAAAGTCTATGCTTGTTCAAACACTCCCTCACATGATTGCCGTGTCTACACAATCTCTTCCTGTTTTCTCCACATTGTCCATGTGGTCAATTCTCACAAGATTACTGCATACATCTGTCTGTCCCCCTGTCTGCCTGTCTGTCTTGATCAAGTTTCCCCCTTTATATCATCCTAGAACTCCTTTCCAAAGGATGTTCCAATTTGTTCAGCTTTGTCTTTCATTTTCCTTACATGGTATTGTGCCTGTTTCCATCACTTTTATGAGGGAGGCTGTTAAGCCGATAGTGTGCTCCTGATAGGTTCTTGTATACATTTTTCTCAATTCCACATTAAATGATATGTTGCTAGCATAAAGTCGGCTGTCACTGTATTTGCACAGTGGAGCTAGGCTAACACTATGCTCTTATTCTTACTCACTGCTTTTGCACCTTCGATTCCTTTTTTTTTGCTGACTGAAAGTGGCAGTCATATTTTTTAAAACTGTGGTTTTTAATATGTTTGGTATTGTTGCTGTGTTGATAACTTTTAATATGTTGATAACATTAAAAACCACACCTTTATAGTTTTTCTTTCTACATGTTCTTATGGAGTTATAAATACTATATTGTATTTTGTATCCAAAATTTTTACATGGACTTCTTCATTTAATCACGCTTCTAAGTGTGAGGTCCATTCTATTCCTCTGACACGCAAGTCAGCTTTATTCTCTAGTTCTATTGGAATATCTTAATATAAATTTCCCACTGTCTGAAATTTCTTATTCCTATGTAAACATGTCCTTTAGTACTCTAATATTCACTACCAAATAGTCACTAATTAGTATTTGCTCTTAATAACTCTTCTTTCTCATACCAGCTGGATATTATAGTCCAAATACATGATTTTTTTTTTGGTATGGTTGGTTTATTTTGTTTTGTTTTTCCAGCCCTGTGTTAACATCTTTTCTTCTGTCTGCTGCATCTTACTCTACATTTCTGAAATTAGTTTTAATTTTTTGCCATTCAGCTTTTACCTGTTTGAAACCTCAAGCCATTAAAAATATCTACAAGGTCCTGCTACGTCATCATCATCATCATCATCAATTTTCTTTCTCTGAAACACTTCTATAACAATGCCTACATGGCAATAGAGATTATATGGACTAAATAGTTAATGCTCCCAGATGTTTTAGTATTATGCTAACAGATATTTCACTGACAACTTCTTTATCCACAGAAATGGAAAGTCATTCACATGGGCAGATTTACCAATTTATAATCCTCAGAGGGTATTCCCATTTGTGAAAATAGAGGTCCCCCTGGACACTCCATTTATTCATATTGATATCCAAAATTTGAGCTTCTTGGGAAAAACTCAAAGGTCTCTTTGCTAAACTTCGCCATAAATATTCAATAAGATATATAAATATAAGATAATATCAAATAAGATGAATAAAGAAGTTCAGATACCAGTTCTCTCTGTTTTTCATCCTATGGTCTTGCTGTAACATTTTCTCTAAAGAGTACCAAAGTTTAACTTTTCACTGTTGATGTTTACCACAGCATGACTGGCAATCTCATGGTAGAAGTCTGCATGTTTTTAAGTTTTTCCACTCTGCTGGGTCATCTAGCAATTCTTTTCTTCTTCTGGAGATACATAGGTTATTTTGCCAAATCTGCTTAAATATAATTATTTTTCCAAACAACTACAAAATGCAGATATCATATTATCAAATGAATGTTTTTATTACTCTGAAACCCATTGCTGACTCTCAGCTTATTCTTACTTTTCATTGCATATAACAGATTGGCTCTCCTCCTAGCATTTGCTAGACTTTCAGCATCTGTAGCTCCAGGCCGTTATTACATCCGAGACAGCTTTTTAAAAAACACATGTTATTTTGCAGAACAAGTTAAGAATCAATGGAAATATTTACATAGGTTGCTCCTGCTATTTTATGACCCAATAAGGCAAAAAGTATTCCTTAGACATAATTTATTTTATATTAATTTATGTAGTTTGGGTTTAAAATTTATGAGACTGTTGAGGATTTTAATACTGACTGGACATTGTTCATTTTAATGTGCAAGGTTTTTTTCTAGATTTTAAAAAATATGACCAACATTCTGTTTTGGATGGAGAGATTGCCTTGCGATAGCCGAGACCTGACTTTTATCCTCAGAGCCAATGTTTTATAAAATATGAAAGTCTGACTTGGTGTCAAGTGCTTGTAAACATAGGACTGGGAGGGTAGAGATAGGTAAGTCTCTGCGGCTTACTGGGCAGCCAGAATATCCTATTTGATGAGTTTAAATCAGCAAAAGGTCTTACCCTAGATATTAAAATGATGGGACCTGGAGAGATAACTCAGCAGTTGAGAATACTGCTTACTCCTCTGGAGGGCCTGGGTTCAATCACAACTGTCTATGATTCCAGCTCCAGGGGATTCAATGCTCTCTTTGGGATTCCTCAGGCACCAGGCACAGACATAGTGAACAGACATAAATGAAAGCAAAAAAAAAAACAAAAAAACAAAAAAACAAAACCCATACACATAAAAGAATTATGTAAAATTAAAAATAAAAAGATGGTGGAGGGGCTGAAGAGATGGCTCAGGGGTTAAGAGCACTGGCTGCTTTTCCGAAAGACCTGGGTTCGTTTTCCAGTATCCATATTGTAGCTCACAACTGTCTATAATTTAATTCTGAGGGACTTGATACCCTCATATACATACAGGCAAAACAACAAGATAAAAGTGAATCATTTAAAAACAAGTGGACTGTACCTGAAGAACAACACATAAGATTGTCCTCTGGTCTCCACAAGCATGCTTGTGCACATACCTGCTTACACACATAGACATGTACAACACCTACATTTATACATACATACATACATACATACATACATACATACATAAAAAAGAAATACATAATGTGTCATTTATTACTATGTGTCATTAATTCCAGATATAACATATAAACCATTATAACTTTATGATCCCAGTGATTCTAAATCAGAAGTCTAGGGTGACTTATCTGAGTCCTCTGCCTCAAAATCTTTTACAAAGCTGGCATCAAGGTGTAGGCCACATCTAGTAGTTTACAGCCCATTGTCAGAGGAACCACCTCTGGTCATCTGGTCCTGGTGTATATAAGAAAGAAGTATGAGTAAACCATACATAGAATGCAAACCAGTAAGCAACATCCTTCCATGGCATGTGCATCAGTTTCTGTCTTTAGGTCCTGCCCTGAGTTCCTGCTATGGCTTCCCTCAGGGATGGACTTACAATTAATAAGGTGAAATCAAATCTTTCCTCTCCAAGTTATGTTTGGTCATGCTGTTCTATTACTGAAGTAAAAATCCTAAGATGGTATTTTCACAAATATAGATTTACAGTGGAAAGATTGTGCCTGCATCTTTTCAGACAGTGCTGGAGCAATAATAAGCAAGAAATATGGGTTTGTAGAAAAATAAAGGTGGTTGCAATAAGCATATTATTTCTAATCACAGGATGATCCACTGAAAAGCGCTAGAAGTTAATTATAGTCTTTCTTTAAAAATCGAGATAATAAGCATATACATATCAGTAATCTTTTACACTTTAATGTGCAGCAGAATCACCAAAGATGCTTATTAAAAAAAAATGAAAGTTCTAGGTTCCTATTTAGTGAACCTTGGGTGGAACCTTGTGTCCATGTATAAACCCATAATTTAATAGACATCAAGTGTTTCTTGCACTGGTAACAGCTTAGCATGCTGTCAGGAACATTTGGGCATGTCTAAATAAGTTTAATGTTGTTTTAAAAATTTCAAGCAATACCTTCTAGAAGAGGAAGTTATACATTCAAAGTTATTAGACTGGCTAGGAACTGTACTCAGACAAAAAAAGAAATAACAGTTCCAGATTCAATCATTATTTTACTCCTTTTAAACATGTCTGCCTCCAGTCAGGCAGACATCATAATATGATCGGCAGACATTGCTTTTTTCTTCTTCGAGACAGGGTTTCTCTGTATAGCCCTGGCTGTCCTGGAACTCACTTTGTAGACCAGGCTGGCCTTGAACTCAGAAATCGCCCGCCTCTGCCTCCGGAGTGCTGGGATTAAAGGTGTGTGCCACCACGCCCGACATTGCATTTTTATCAGAACACAAGAAGTGTGCTGGATTACTGCAACCTGGTCTTGGACACTGTTTAGTACCTAAAGGGAGAAATATGCAGATGGGGCTCTTGCCTAGAGGGTGAGGATGGGTGAAAACCAGACAAACCTTGCTTCACTTGTGTGAAAGGAATGTCATTCTCAATTTGTAAAAAAAATTCCTTGGCTCATCTGTGTGACTACCAGACCCTGTTTCAGTTAATGACATCTTATGTGGCCTCGCTTCTTTTATAATTAAAAGTATTTCTTTTCCTAACAAACAAAGAAAAAAACCAAAATATGTCAGTCTATATTTCTCACAACAAATTGATTAGATTGAGAGACCTAGAGGATTACACTGAAGGTGAGTAAGACAGGAAAGATTCACCCTTAACAAGACGAGCGTGATTTCCCATTGGTGGGGTCAGGGGGTGGAATGAAAGCAAAAAGACAGTGGTGTGAATTTCTCTCCCTTTTCCCCACTCCCTGCCACCATGGTGTGCACTCCTCTGATGAACATCATCCTCCCTCTAATGATACACTAAAATATTTACAATCGGGAACCAAAATAAATCCTTTCTCCCTTAGAGTTGTTCCTGTCAGGTGTTTTATAACATGGACAGACAGTGTAAGATTGTACCTTTTGTTACTGGTGGACGGAATCTGGCCAAAGTGTTTCGAGGTCCCAGGTCTCTTAATCAAATCATTGAAAAGAAGGGCACAGATTTGCTAAAGACGCAAGATGAATTTTGTTCAAAGTAAAACAATAATGTAGGTTATAGAGGGATATATTGTCGAGGTTGACAGCAAGCCACATGAGTTAGAACATTCAAGGGCCCCATTATCGTGTGGGGCTTGCTTTTATAGGACTTAAGAGGTTACTATGAGACATAGTTTAGGTGATTCACTTTCTTTGACTGACAGATCAGGCCATACATTTGTTTTCCCTAATACACATATGCCTTTCCATAATGCATCCAATTTTAATAATATATATGCCAATTTATGGAAGCTATATCATGGTAAATAAGGGATTATTGATAAAACCTTACTACAGGATAAATGTTTGCCTTACTGTGCATGTACCCAAGACAAGTCAAGTCAGACAGATCAGCCCGTCTATTCTCCATACCCAGACACCTTGGGAATTCATTGAACAGAAACAATGTAAAGGTGATTGTTACCAGGGGAAGGATGGGAAAACACACTGTTCTTTGTTCGGATATGAGAGTATGTGTACCATGACACAGAAGCAAACCCTCAGGTGAGGGATTGAATGGGATCTGGGATCTCTAGCTCCCTTGTATCAAGAGGGGTATGTGTATACTAAACACAGGTGAAAGGAATAAGTTGAAAAGTGTATTATTATACCATGGGGAGGTGTGCTTAACCAAAACCAAACAGGGGCCCCGGGTTATTAAAATGTTCCCTATGTTATCTGCCTGAGTTCCAGAGAATGCGGCCCAGCAGTAATCACGTGACAATTTCATTCCATTATTTTTCCCTTTGTGTATGGCATATATAGTATATATACACTTGTGTATATGTAGCCTTTAAAGAACTACTAAGATAGCCTTTTAAATCTGCTTTATTAGGTTCACAATATATACTGAGCATCTTCCCATGCAATAGATAAATTCTGCTAACAAAAAAGAAATGTAAGACTGAGTCGAAAACACAAGTTTCAATTAGAAGCTGGCAGAAGTTGGAGCCCCATGGGGAACAAGTGACACCAAAAATATTACAACAGTACATCACAAACATGTAAGTTTTGAAAGCAGGGGTCCCCATGTCATCTTCAGAGAAAAGCTCAGGACTCAGGGCATAAGGCAAAACTCATCATGGTGGTCATGATGAGGCGGGTCAGTGCTAACCGCCCGCAGGCTGTGGCTCAGCTGCCTTTCTCTTAGCTTCTCCATGAGCTGTCTCACATCATCCCCAAACCTCTGTACGTTCTCCTCTCTCATCCTTCCCTGGGGCTCCCCAACCCTATGCATCAGGTCCCATCTGTAGTGCACGATGGGCTGCCGGACCCGGAACCGCCTGCGACCTCCTCTAGGCACATAGTAGTCTCCAGCTTCGAAAGGCAGGGCCACAATCGGCTCCCTTTTGCTAGCATCCTGTGGCTTTTCTTCCTTTTCCTCCTTTTCCTGATGGTCATTGTCCATGTTGAGATTTTTCACTCCTTGTTCCACTTTGGACTCCATTTCTCCTAGAAGACAAGAGAAGTGTTCAAAGGTTCAGCACCGAGGACAGAGGCCCATTTTCCACCATTCACAATCTTGGATGTCCATATGTTTGTTTTTCAAATTTTATTTTTTCTACCTGAAAGGCTCAACACGCCCTCTAGGGGGCCCCCAGTCACAGACCCTCCCTCCCCACAACCCACCATTTTCCCTGCAGATCTGTTTCCAAAGCTTTTGCAGGCATCAAAATGGAGGATGGAACTGTGGGAATGGTGGGTGATGGAAGGGGAGCTAGGAGGTAGAATGAGGGGCTTGGGATCGTAGGTGGGAAGGGATGGATGAGGGGGATATGAGGGGACTAACGCCCATCCATCCCCGTTCAGTCTCCCCACCCCACCCCACCGCCACTGAACCAACCTGGGCCTATCCCTTGCGGAGTAGTCCTCCTGTCAATTCCCGCTGCCGCCTGGACTCTCTGCTTCCAGTAAACCTGCAGACAGGGTGGGATGGAAAGGACTGGGCGCCGAGCTCAGCACCGCACCCGCCTTCCCCGGACCCACCGCCCATCCCCCTACACGGCCGCCCACGATCCCTAGCAGCCCCATCCCCATCCCCGTCCCCGTCCCCGTCCCCGTCCCCGTCCCCGTCCCCGTCCCCGCTCTCCGGGGCTCGCTCTAGCGCTCTCCGCTGCGGGCCCGCCCAGCCGCCCCTCTCCCGGGACCCCCGCGCCGTCCCCGCCCCTGAGCCCGGGCGTCCCTTCCCGGGCGCAGCCGGGGTTCCCGGCGCGGTGCACAAAGCCGCGGTGCGCGCCCGCCCGCCGGTCCGCCCGTCGCCAGGCTGTCGCCCGCAGGGCCGCGGCGTGCAGGCCCCTTACCTGCCCCGCTCGCCTCGGGCCCGCTGCCAGCCCGCCGCGCGCAGAGGAGCTCCGAGCTGCTGGCCAGACGCTCGTGACGACTGCACCCAAGGCTGCGTCGCTCTGCAGCCCCGGGTCACGTGAGGGCCCTGCGTCACTGCCAAGCCCGCTCCCCCAGCTCGGGAGGCCAGTGCGACAGGAGGCCCCGCCCCCGCCTCCCCGCCGCCAGAGCTCACCTCGGGGCCCCACCCGTCACTCATCCGGATCCTCACCAATCTGAGGAACCACAAGTGGCATCACCGTCAGGAGGTTGGACATCTCCCTTCCCTGTTACCAGGGAGGGTCTGCACCATGCTCCTTGGTTCAGCACCACCACACCCTCATCCTGGCAGTCCGTTTTCTCTCTTCTTTCCATCTGTATAAATCCCTTCTATTAATTTCTCTTTATTTTCTTTTTAAATGTTAATAAGTCTGAGCCAGAACTAGTGGCTCACTCTTGAAATCCTGGCTGAAGTAGGAAATTCACCATGGATTGGGACCGATATAGATTACACAGTGAGTTTCAAATCAGTTTGGGCCACAGAATGAGTCCCTATTTCAAAAGTTTTTCACAGCTCAAATTTTGAAAAGTAGAAGATTTGTTTTGAACAAACTGTTTAAAACTGGCAAAGTGAGCCGGGCGTGGTGGCGCACGCCTTTAATCCCAGCACTCGGGAGGCAGAGGCAGGCAGATTTCTGAGTTCGAGGCCAGCCTGGTCTACAAAGTGAGTTCCAGGACAGCCAGGGCTATACAGAGAAACCCTGTCTTGAACAAACAAACAAACAAACAAACAAAAAACTTGCAAAGTAAAAAGTAAACAAACAAACATGAAAAAAATGTTCTCCTGTGCTCTGTGCTGGACTCAATAGATTTACTCTGATCATCAATAGTTTGTTTAATTTTTTTCCTAGAAAACATTAAAAACAGGATCTCCTTGAAAAATGTGTGTATTTAAAATCAGTTAAATGTATCTTTTTTTTTTTTTTTTTTTTTTTTTTTGGTTTTTCGAGACAGGGTTTCTCTTTATAGCTCTGGCTGTCCTGGAGCTCACTTTGTAGACCAGGCTGGCCTTGAACTCAGAAATCCGCCTGCCTCTGCCTCCCAAGTGCTGGGATTAAAGGCGTGCGCCACCACGCCCGGCGCAGTTAAATGTATCTTAAGAAACAAGTCCAGTTGTTAGAGCATAATAATTTGTTGTAAGCAATCTTTTTCCCTTCAGGAACCAATACCAAGTATTAATAAATAATTCTGTTCTGTCTTACCCTGTAATTACCATCAGTCTTTAACTGTAGAAAGACTTTGCTAGCAACTGGAAATTCCTGGCTATCACTGTGGATAGCTTTAAGGACCTAAGCAAAGGGGGAAAGCTTTGAGGGTTGACAGACCAAAGATATTATCATCCCTGCTCTGAAAAAAAGTTAGAGTGGGAAGACTGTATAAATGTTTAATATGAATATCATGTTCGTGAGTAAAAGGCAAGCTGTTGAATGGTTCACTTGTGCATGTCTCATTCTCAAGTGTCATGTATGTTAGTATGGTGAAATAAAATCAGAATTGGTACCAGTTTTTTAAAAAAGAGAGAGAGTGAGATTAGGAAGGCATTGGTTTCCTTAACACCAAATTCCGGAGGCCCTTATTTCCTACATTCAGGTTCCTGTTGTATTCTTCAAAACCACATGGAGAAATCACCTTTGCTTCCTCTTCTCCAATTCTTCCAGAAGCCCTCCCCTAGTCTTTTTAGCATTGATTAGAGGTCTGCTCTCATATTGGGAACCACAAAAATATCCTACATTTTGTAGATTCCATGTAAATTACACAAGTGTCTCTTGGGTGAGCGGAAAGGGGGCTCCCAAGGCTGCTTCTCTTTTCACCCAGTTCCAGTAGAATCCTGTCTGGGTTCTGGTTGTTAACTCTTTGTAGCATTCGGGCGAGGTGTGCCTTGCTGGGACCCTTTAGACCACTGAGACAGAAAGATCTTGTTCTGAATTTGGGGCCAGACTGGTAAACATAGCAAGTGCCAGGCCACCTGGGGCTACATAGTGAGATACTGTCATAAAAAAAAGCAAGAACAACAAACAAACACAGAAAGATCTCAAGTGAATGACAAAATGATGGGGCTCTTAAAAAAAAAAAAAACAACAAAGAAAACAAACAAAAAAACAAGCCCAAACTTAACACATGGTAAGAAATAATAAAAGAGTAAGGGGGAAATCAATAAAATAGAAACTAAAAGAACAATACATTCAATAAAAGATTTGGTTTTTCAAGACGATTAATGATACTCACAAAATCTTAGCCAAACTAGCAAAAGAGAGAGAAAACCCAAGTCAATAAAATCAGAGATGAAAGTGGAGTTGTAAACAGAATTCAATTATGGAACACTTTGAAAAGTTTTATCCACTGAGGGAGCTGAAGGGGTTTGCAACCCCATAGGAAGAACAACTATCAGCCAACAAGATGCCCCAGAGCTCCCTGGGACTAAACCACCAATCAAAGAGTACACATGGAGGGATCCATGGCTCCAGCTGCATATGTAGCAGAGGATAGCTTTGTTGGACATCAATGGGAGGAGAGGCCCTTGGTCCTGTGAAGGCTCAATGTCCCAGTGTAGGGGAATGCCAGGGTGGAGAGGCAGGAGTGGGTGGGTGGGTGAGCAAACTCATAGAAGCAGGGGGAGGGGTATGGGATAGGGGATTTCTGGGGGAAAACTGGGAAGGGGAATAACTTTTGAAATGTAAATAAATAAAATAACCAGTAAAAAAAATCTGAAAAAGTTTTATCCTAAAAAGACGGAAATCCCTAGAAACAATAAATAAATTCTCAACTCCTATGTTCTACTGAAATTAAATCTGGAAGATGATATAAAAAAATTAAGAAGACACACAAAAAGCAATGAGATTGACACCATATTTCACAAAAGTTTCTCCACAAGGCAAAGCTTTGGCTTTTGAAGACCTAACACATTGCAACACTTCTGAAACTGTTCCACAAAGTGACAACAGAAGGAACACTAAAAAGCTAATTCTATGAAGCCAATTATTATTATGACAACAAATCTGGATAAAAGATATAACAGAAAAAGAAAGCTACAAGCCAATTTCCCTGGTGAAAATACAAGCATAATTTCTCATCCAACATGATTGGGTGCATTCACATGTAAGGGCTGAACAGTTACTGGCTTCTGGGGGAGGAAGGGTCAGTTTTTTAAGGGTGTTGCTTCTGGTAGGCTGACCATGCTACAATGGATGCATACAGAATGAGAAGTAAATGGCCAACAAAAAAATGGAGTTAATGAGCTATTACAATTTAAAAGAGGACACAGGGATGAGGGGGGTATTAAAATATTAATTTAAAAATGGAAGCCGGGCAGTGGTGGCGCATGTCATTAATCCAGCACTTGGGAGGCAGAGGCAGGAGGATTTCTGAGTTCGAGGCCAGCCTGGTCTACAGAGTGAGCTCCAGGACAGCCAGGGCTACACAGAGAAACCCTGTCTCGAAAAAAACAAACAAACAAAAACAAAACAAAACAAAACAAAACAAAAAAAAGAAAGAAAAATAAGGATAGTTATCTTCAGAAAAAGAATACTGGTTAGTGTATATGTGGAGGCACAGGCATTATACACACACACACACACACACACACATGGAGAGAGAGAGAGAGAGAGAGAGAGAGAGAGAGAGAGAGAGAGAGAGAGAGAGAGAGAGGAAAATCTATTAGTCTCCTGAAGCTGGTATAGTAAAATATTGCACACTAGCTGACATAAAGCTACAAAAATGTCCTAGAATCATTTGAAATAGACAAAACATTAATCAAAAAATAAAGACTATTTATGACAAACCTGTAACCAACATTAAACTGAATAATTGAATGGGGCAAAACAATATTTACTCTAGAATTTGGATGAATACATGGTACCTACTCTCTCCACTTTTAATTCAATATATTTCTTGAAGTCTTAGCTAGAGGAATAAGGAGAAAACTATAAAGGGGATAAAAATATGAAAGGAAGAAGTCAGATTAGCCCAATTCACAGACAGCAGAATTGGATATTTAAAAGAGCCTGACATTTACACTAAAATGAATGCAACTGGAGATCATTAAATGAAATAAAACAGACTCAAATAGACAAATACTGTATGTTTCTCTTTCATATGTGAGTCATAGCTTTTGATGTGTATGGCTGTGTGTGTGTGTGTGTAGAGTATGTGTGTGTATAAACTATCAAGCTGGAAATGGAACCATGAGAGGGGAAAAATATTGAAGAAGAGGTCAGCATGATAAAATACTTGTGACACAGAAACAAAACTGAGATCACTGAGGATAGGGAAATGTCCAAGTGAGTGGAGGAGTGGGGAGGAGAGGATTGTCTAGCAAGCACATGTGTGTAAATGTTATAGTAAAACCTAATAATTTTATGCCAATTGAAAATTTTGAAAAGAAAATCTTACAAGGTATATATGGTCTTTTTAACACTTTGGTTTTGGATTTATGACCTCCAGATTATAAGAAAACAAAATTCTGTAGGTTTAAACCACCCAAACTGCAGTACGTTTTAAAGAAGCTTTAGACAACTAAATGCATCCAAATACATATACACACTTATGTAGGCATACATATAAACACAAATGTTCCTTTTTCTTAAAGTAATAATCTTTATTTTCCTTTTCTAAATTATCTCAGTGTTTGCGGCAACTTTCGTACTTTTAGTTGAACATATTTTCCTAAGTTTCCTGGATATTACTGCTTTCAGTATAAGTACAACGTCAATAACAGTCTCCTTACTCTTATTTGTTCATACCAAGAATTGTTATAGTAAGACAATCATATATATGGGGACTGTCTTTTGTCACAGGCTTTTATGTGTCCTTTAATAATATTTCCTACCAATTATGCTGCTTTTAATTGTAAATAAATGTTTACAGCTAATGAAAGAATATTATCTGCATGAAATCCTTGATTAATACTTTAGGCACATAAGACTCAGTTTTAACAGGGTTAGAAAGGATGTTCAACATATGAAACTATATAGCCTACAGTAGCAGCCTGTACCCTATGGTTGAGTCTAGGACTTCGGTATGTACAGCAGTCCTACCTTGGAGAACCTCATTCTCATAATACGGGCTTCCACCAGTGGATGTTGAAGGGATTTAACATAACCAGCAACATCAATAGTATCTTCCGAGCATGATACAATTATTGCAATCTTACAGCAAGTGAGATTGCCTCCACTGGGCCTGCACAAGACTAAGTCTTTCATTAGTCAACCACAGAGTTAAGGGTCCTATCCCTCTCTGTTAAACTATTGGCTACTGAAGGATTCTAGGGGAGTGATAGTCACTATCTTTAATTATGTACCCACAGATATCTCAATTGATAGTTCCAAACACATGGCCACATAGGTGGCCCTGTTTATCCTCAGTGGGTCACAATGCAAAACAAAACAAGTAAGTATGAGACAAGGACTTATAGGGAAGAGGGAGGTTGAACAGGGATAGGAAGGAGATGTGACAGGGTGAGGGGGTGAGAGTGACCAGAATATATTATAAAAATGGGAAATGCTCAACAAAATTAATAAAGCTTATAATAAAAGAAAATATAAGAAGCGTGAATCCTTAAATATGTGACAAATACACAGAACAATTTAAGTCGGCTCTACCAGATAGGCTTCAGCTTCCAGGATGAAACTAGACATCCCAGTTTGTTTACATGTTTGTACTAGAACAAAATCTCAGCAGAGGTTTGAAGAAATAAGATAGTGACACCTAGGAATTTCTTCTCGGTGTGCTATTCTTAGGATCTTGGATCTGTCTGTGTGAACTTATCCTCTGAGACCGTGTCCTCTACCTGGAGGAGATACAGAAAACAATGGGGAGGTCAGCAGATACAAGAATACTAGCACCACTTCCAGGCTACCTGGCCTTTCTTCACTTGACTTGAATTCCCAAGTGTCACCTTGAGCAAAGCAAGGCTTTGTATAGCTCTGTTGTAATTCCACTGGTCATCATGAAGACATCTGTGATAGAAGATGAACAGGGATTATCCAACAAGAAAAGATAACACTGACAACAAACATGAAGGCATTTATGTAACAGAAACATGGCTCTACATATATTTCCAACTATTCAGCAAAATGACCCTTCTGCTATAATATGAGCAAATTCCTGAAAACTCAAATGGTTCCCATTCAATGAACAAGGTTTGCGGATTTCAGGGAATGATCAAATAGCTAATTTAAATGATTAGTTATCTTACTGTTTACTGAGAAGAAACTGTTCAGTAAGGTAGTAAATGAAATGAAATAAAGAAGAAGTGAAGTCTGTATGTTCCCATAACTCACTCTCCTATGCCAACCTTACACCACATTACCATATACACACAACACTCACTTTTGAGACCTGTCAACATTCACCCCAGACTGGGCACAGAATGTTGGCACCATCTCCTGTTGATCTTGAGAGGAGGAAGGCAAATAACTGGTAGAAGATGTGGCCACAGGGGTGGAGGCACTGGGAACCTCATGGGCGTTAGTCACTGACAGCTTGTCATTGATGATACAGAGTCTGGAGGGAAAACATTCCCTGAGATTGATGGAAGAACAGACAAAACTGTACTTCCCAACAACTGTCATGCTATCACTCTTTTCCAATATCCCAGTTCTTTTCCCCTGGTTATCTATAAGTGAGTGCACTGTTGGAGACTGTCTATATTACTAGAATGACAGGTTAATCTTTAGTTAAAGAATGGTTTAGCCTGATGGTGGTGGCACACACTTTTAATCACAGCACTCAGGAGGCACAAGCTGGTGCATCTCCGAGTTCAAGGCCAACCTGGTCTACAGAGGAGTTCCAGGACAACCAGGGCTTACAAAGAAACCCTGTCTTGGAAAACCTGAATAGTGGGGGCAGGAGAGAATGAGACAATGGTTTTAAGTTCTCATCTGGCCTTTTATCAGGTAAAAAAGAATGGACCATATGATCTACATCTTTAGAAAACAGCTATAAATGGGTAATATGACTTGAACAAATTCTCAAAACAAGTGAGTATTACAGCAAGAAAGAGCCTGATGGTCTGACCCCAAAGTCTACACTGTTAACCACTAGCCCTATTCCTTAAATATACCTGTTGACCTTCCACAATATTGGTAATATCACCCCCCCCAAGAACTGCACCACCAGATTGTCATATTGATGGCCTCACAATGGAGTGAAAATGCCCATTCACAACTAGCACTTACTCTGAACTGTTGTCATGGGTAGCAACAAAAATCCGAGTGAAGGCATGCATACACCCTTGAGCGCTGCTGTCCACTTTGAGAAGAGGAAAAAATAAAACATCCTTACTACAGTTACACACATTTTGCACCCTCACAAAACATTCCTCAGTCAGGGCCTTTATGCTGAAAGGGCCCAGGACCACTCAACTATTGGCTTGGAGTCAAGGGGCTGTGGTGGAAAGGGGGGACAGGCAACAAGGGAAATAATCCACTCATATTGATGGGTCTCCTGCCACATTCTCTACCCTGTGAAAAATAACTTCCAGTGTTCACTTGGGCTTGGATTCCCATCTGTCTGGGGTGGAGGATAATTAGCACCATTTACAAATGGGGAAATGCAGAGGCTAAGCAGCTGGCCCAAAGTCACAGAGTAAGGATCTGGAATGAGAGCCAACAAACCCTGCAGCCCATGTGCTCTCCCTCACCCAGGAGCTGTGCAGCAGACAAGCACAGACCTCGGTCAGACCAGGATGGTCAGCGGACAGGAGATCACCCAGAAAGGCACACAAGGAGGGGAGCTGGGGAGTTCTCAGAGATGCGCATCCAGGTCAGGAAGCAAGAAGGGATCTGGAGAGAGGATTCTACAAGCACTCACCTTCCCTGAACAATCCACTAACAGAGAAGCAGAGCATCTTTTCCTGAAAGGGAAAAAGGCACAGAGGGGCTCAGGGTCCTGCCTAACTTTCTACTCACCACCATCTTTCTGGGTATGTGATGTGCCCCAGGGAAGGAGCAGGTGCTTACTGTCTGCAGACATATGTCCACCACGAAGGAGGTGAGGTCATGTTGAGTTTTGGGCAATGTACGAAGGAAGTGAATAATGTCACATTTCTTGTGCTTCAGCAGCTGCCTCCGCATATCTGTAAAGGAGGCAAAGATTTGTGCCCTTGGAGTTCCACATGCTTTGCACATATAGCATTTCCCAGTCAGAGTCCTAAGCTAAAGGGTCTCAGGAACAGACAGCTGTTGGTTTGAAGTCAAGAGAATGTGACAGGAAAGGGGAGGGCAACAACCGGAACCTGAACCTCTGGCATCTGTGATTGTGCCTACTATTCCCCTTTATCCTGCCCAGTCTTGTCCACCACACACTTACAAGGATCCTTGAGAATTTTCATATTTCTGCTAAACTTGAAGTACTCACACAAGCTGTTCCTAGAAGAAAAGGAGGAAACAGTTGTGGTGGTCTAGCCAGTGTGATGGTTCCAAGGGACTGCCTGTATCTTCTGGAGAACAGAGTGCAGTGCTCTGGGTCAGAGTTTGAGTGGAATGTGCTACTCACATGGATAAGTCAATGGAACTGAAGGGGATGGTCAATGTGAAGCAAGCCTCAGCATGATAAGCATTGAGGAGTCCCTGCCGATCTCCATTGTCATAGATGAAGAAATACCTTTTGGGAGAGGTGATAGAGTGGGATGATCTCATTGGTTGGGCCCTGAATAAGATTTTGTAGTTCTATCAACTAGAACTATCATTTTGTAGCCTCACCCCCTCCCCTCATTGCTCCCTTTTGTCTGATTCCCAGAGGGACTTACTGCTTCAGGAACTGTAGGACCATTGTCTTTACGGATTCTGATCCAAAAAAATTTCCCTGAAATAAAAGTGAACAGGATGTAGGTGTTGACCCATTCTTACACACAAATTAAAACCTCTCTTCTCACCTTGCAAGTTGGTAAGGTCTTGTGATCTTCAGGGCCACAGAGAGTTGGTTTACATGATTCTTGTCCATCCTGTGGGACGCAAGAGAGTCAATGCATGGCTGGAAGGTGATGCTGGATGATAAAGGAGAGGGAAAGGGACAGGTTTACAGGAGCCTTAGAAATGTTGCTGCGAGTCATGCAGCTGGGATCATGGCTCCCCTGTGAGTCTGAATCACTTTTCCCTGTCCCTTTGAAGCTTAAGGGACAGCTACAGAAAGTTTAACTTGAGCAAGATCTAATAGCTTTCAGAGAAGGTTGGATGCAATGTCAGTTCCAATTCCAGAAATCAATGATTAAGGAACACACTTACCAGGCTTAGTAACTTGGGGAACAATTCCAGAATTGAACTACCAAAAAAAAAAAGGTAGCCTTATTAAGAATTATGCAGTATATATGCATATACAAACATTACACAGCATCCCTCCCATTAATATATAAGTTAGATGGGTTTTTTGGGTTAATATATTGACTTTTTATGCATTCATCCATCTATTGGCATATAAATTAGGAGCACTGCTCTACTCCCTTTCTCCAGGATCACAGCACATAGAAGCCACGTTGGAGGAGCCAGGGTCCAAGGACTCTTGTCCCTCCTTAAAGGATATATCATGGTTCAGGACTCAGTATTTGAAGTCAGGAAGATGGTGATGGAAAGGGAATGGAAGGAGATGAGGGAGATGTCAGGGAAATATAAGAGAGTGGAGGGGAGGAACAAAGATAAAGCCACACAAGAATGAGAGATGATGGTATTCTCTATCTTTCTCAGTGCTGAGAGGGGCCACCAGTGGGATATGACCACATGGTAAGGCTCAGCTAAAAGCTTTATATCAGGCAGTGCATCTTTGAAGCCACTCTTTCCAATCTGAATCTAACATCTGATTCAGGAAAATGTAGAACACAGCTTTCTTCTACTTGCCCCTTAGACCAGCAGGCAGTTCCCCATTCAGACTCAGGCTGCAGTTAAAAGGGCTCCTTTGCAGAAGTCCTCTATTTCACTTGCAGTAGGCTGCTTCAGGGACCCAAGAAAGCAAGACTTTACAGTATTTGGTACCACTGAATACTGGCTCATTTTTTTCCTATGTTGGACTTACTCTGGGAACAATGAAGGGGTTTGAGGGATGAAGACATTCCCCAGAAGCAGGTGTCTCTTATGGTCACTATGTTCTTTCCTGGAGGTCCCTTTCTACTTGTGTATGTCTGAGTTGGGGTCTAATCTAAGGAATCAATTCACTTCTCTCAGGCTATGCAGAGATCCTCTTTTACATTTAGTAGGATTATGAGCAAGGTAGGTATATAAAAAAGAAAGGAAGGATGGAGGCCTCTTTCTCTACATGGCCCTCCCACTCCAGGAAGCCCTCTGCTCCCTGACATTGGCCCACTTCTACATCTTTGATTCAGAGAACCCATGTTTCACTGCAAAGAGAGATGAGCCTCCAACAGTAGCCCAGAGTAAGTAATGTTGCCATCATCCAGAACTTCTGGCCTCATCCTAGCATAACAGAACTTTTGGGGCAGCCTGGGACAGATGAAGGGATTTCAGAAGAGTAAGAAAAGGGGAGCTCCAGTTAGGCTAGAGGAAGGGTGCATCTTTCTGGAACAGACTAAGTGTTCAGACATAGGAATCACACCCCTGATCAAATGAAAGGATGGGAGGGTCAGACAGAATGGAGGGTTGTGGGAACAGCTGAAGAAACAGGCAGAGGTGAGGGTGAAGTCTGTGATCCTCCAAGAGGACCAGAACTACTCCTCTTGCAGATACACTGACTTTATGTTACTGGACTTATCCGGCATGGTAGCACTCAGAGAGCTTTGGGCTGCACATATCTTTTCTGGATCCGGAGCTTGCACCTTGGCCATCTCCCCTTCAGAGTTCACCTGTAATTATGGGAATAAATGCATAGATTAAGAGAAGTGAAGCAGAAGAGGTCTAAGATCTCAGCTCTTTTCCTTGCTCCACTACCAGTAACTCCACTCCAGTCCGCTGCCTGCTGTCAACACTCTGATATTCACTTCCACTTTCTCTCAGAGGAACTGTGGGAGGGGGAACTGAGTGAGGAGGCAATGACTGGAATGTAAATAAATGAAAATAATTTAAAATGAAAAAGAAAGATCTCAGTATTATGTCTCATCTCATTTTTATAGGCATTCAGTTTGTCAATAGTAGGGGCCATTGCCATAGAATCAAGCAAGCAGATGATAGGGTTTGTTGTAACTCTGGTTCAAGGGCAAAAGCGATGAGAGGTAAAAATAAAGTTCATGATACCACAGGGAATACTTGACACCAATCTAACTACTAGCTAATCTCTCCAGTCTTATTCTCAAAAACATCCACAAGTATAGAAGCTATTACCTGGGTCATATCCTCTTTATGGATACTCAAGGAAGGAGCCATATACCTTCTAGGAAGCAGTGCCAAGTCAGTAGGACGGGTCATCAAATCTTCAGGAGGCGAGAACAGGTAATCAGAACACTGAGAGGCACCCCACTAGTACAGCGCCAGCACCAACCCTTCCTGGATTTATAATTCCTAAATTTCCACCCCAGTGAAACCCTTTCATACCTTGGTCAAAGGGAAGTCTCTGCTGGTTAAGAACTCGCTGAGAAGTAGCACATTGTTGGTTTGTAGTCAGCTGCAGAATCACAGATGGAGTTCTGTGACTCTGAGGCTGAAGTGATAAAAAGATGGGAAGAAAGGAATAGGTTCAGCTGTGAGTATACAAGTGGTCTTCAGTTTACATTACCATTGTGTGATCCATCTTTTCTAACTTCAGCTCTGTCACTGAGTGGGGTTCATCACAGGGGCTGATGAAGATTGATATCTGCAGTGAACCCATGAGAGTCTGTGTTGACACCGAACCAAGAAGCCCCAGGATCATAAACAATATTGCCCCCCTGGCTCACAAGTTTTCAGTGACACTCTTGACACATACCTTATTATCAGTCTCATCTAGAATCTTGTCACTGATGGCCTTCAGCATAAAGGCAATGTTGGGATTATCAACAAAAAAATGGGCCTGCATCTTTTCATAGTGAAACTGCAAGGAGAAGGGTGAGATAAATAGAATATGCAGGCAACTGTTAAGGTTAACAGCGTCCCTCGTCTGTCCAGTTTCCACTTGTCCTCCTTTATGTCTCTCTTACCTGCACCGGAGTGAAAGGGATGCTGCACTGGCTCTGGATCAAATTCAGCAGCCACTTCTTATCATATTTTATGCCAAAGGGAATCTAGCCAAACATGAATAAAGAACAGGAGAAACATTGGCCAACTGGAATTGAAAGTTTGACTTAATCATATAATAATGCTCAGCCCATAACGTACTCTGTGAGTCTACTTACATAAACATCTAGAAAATGTAAACAAATCTATGGTGGCAGAAAACTAGCCAAGAGTTGCTAAAAAATGCCAGGGCACAGAGAGGGAAGAAGAAAATAGAACAATTAATTATAAAGGGAGACACGGATGCATGATGTGTTTGACAGGCATGTTGACTGGAATAATGGTTTCAGAGATGTGCACCCAAGTATTGTTAACTTATATATTTTAAATGTATGTGATTTATTATCTGTAAATTTTCCTTTTAAAAAGCCATAAAAAGTGGGAGTGGGTGGGTAGGGGAGTGGGGGGAAGGCATGGGGGACTTTTGGGATAGCATTGGAAATGTAAATGAGGAAAATACCTTTAAAAAAGTCATAAAAATAAGAAGACCCAAACATATTTCTTCAAGCTTTAAAGCAATATCTAAAGATTGAACAAATTTCATTATTTCTTTTACATCACCTGTAGATTTCCCGAATTGCCTGTCCTTTCATCTGGGTGGTTTCTTTTGATAATCCAGATACTTAAATCGACTTTATTTTTAAAACTTGAATGAATTAATTTACTTTGTATCATTTCCCTGAGATTTTAGGTTATAGACATAATTTCATTTAAAAAGCCATAATAAAAGACCTTACCTGCAGCAGACCTAGCTTTTCTCTTAAACAAGAACCCCAAAGTCATTGCAACAACAACCTCCCCAAATACACACATACAGTTTTAGCAAAACAGCCTTCTAATACAGAGTTGTTATATCTTCTTAGCATTGATTTATTCCTTTGCTTATACACAACCCGCTGTCTTCTCCCTCTAGTGACCCTGTTCTCTTTATATTCCTTCTCTCATTTCCTCTTTAATTGATCTGGCATGTGGGCTCCTATGTCAACTTCTCTGCACCCAGAAAAGTGCCTAATGACTCTACAGAGTCCCTGTGAAGACAAACAAAAAAGTGAAACACAACTCCTCCTAACTATTCTTTTAAATATTAGATACCATTTTGCTGGGGCACTTACTGTGACCTTGAACCAGTTCTCTGAAGTATCATCTTGTTTGTCCCTCTGCATTTTTCTCTCTGGAGGTTTTGGCCCTCCCTCCATGTTAACATCCGTTTGGTTCCATTTATGTACATTGACTCTCTGATAACGGGATGGAATGCCATATGGAGTGCTGTGGAAAATGACGGGAAAAATAGTCTCTAAATACTTAGAAATCCTCCAATAGACCATTTGACCCACTTGTACCAGTGTTACCAAAAGGATGCTCAACCACTTGAAGATGTAAACAACGTATTTAAGCACAATGTTATGTGGATTTCACTAGCTGGTATATATTTCAGCCATTCTGACTGGTTACTTACTATCTTCGGGGATGCATGGGAGAATTACTCATTGCTGGCTGCTGATTAAATGAAGCATGCACTGTATCACTGACGTGAGCAGTCGAGTTGAGAAATTTCTGTCGGAAAATACGCCTGCATCTCATTCTTCTTTGCAAGGGGTTAGTTTCAGAGCTGCGCCCTTAAATTAAAATCAGTACAACAAGGAACAATTTAAAAAATGATAGTGAAAAAATATAATGGCTAATGAAAGTCGTTATTTTAACCATCCCCCAAATAAATCTGTGAGTGGTGTAGAAATAAAATATTTCACTGTGCTTCCACTTCTTGGGAGATGAGAGGCAGGGAACATTCACACCTGAGGAGAAAATACAGGGGTAAAAGTTTGGGTTGAATAATTGGTCTGTGATGTTACTAACCGTCTTGTCCTTCTTAGGCTGAGTGATCTGAGACAAATTATGTTTCATTCCTCAGTCTTCACTCTCTCTTCTGCTTGAAGAACAGTAAAAAAAATTATATTGGAAGTTGTTTTAATAGTTCAAAGATCAAAGGCAAACTCCCTGCCTGACAAAAGAACTAGACAAGAGATAATATAAAGCAGAACAAAATATACAGGTCGTATCTTGCTCATATATTATCCTGAAGACTAGAAAGAGAGAAGGAAAGAACTTAGAGAAAATATGGTAAGCCTATTTAACAGATCGTAGTTGAGAAGTTTCCAAATTTTAATAATTAAAAAAAAGCATCACGTTCAAACAGAGAGCATTGAGAAAAAGAGATGGCTGCGACACTTTAGAGGACTTGATAGTCTTGTGTTGAACAGTAGTTCAATTCCCAGAACAAACATGGTGGTTTGCTACCATCTGTAATTCCAGTTCCAGAGGATCCGATGTCTTCTTCTGACCTCCTTAGCCACCAAGCAAACACGGGGTGGGTGCATGTTCAGACACGAAAGCAAAACACATGTAACACAAAATAAAATAAATCTTAAAAAGTTAAACTAAAACAGAAACAGGCTGGGGAGATGGCTCAGCATGTAAAGGGCTTGCCGCCTATCCATTCCATCAGCTAGATATGGTAGAACATGTCTGAAATTCACCAAGTGGGAGGCTGAGGCAGGAGAATCAGGAATGTAAGGCCAGCTTTAACTACTTAGGGAGTTCAAGGCCAGCCTGGTCTACAAGGTGAGATCCTGTCTGAGAACAAATAAAAGAAAGGATTCTGTCAAATGTTCTTTTAAACACATAAAATTCAATTATCAATAAATTTTAAATAAAAAGGCAAAATACACTCACTTATATGTGGACATTTAAAGACTGAACTCATAGAAATAGAGAGTACGATATGATTGCCAGAGACTAGAAGCTGGAGAAAGGGAGATGAATAAATAATAATCCATGTGTACAAGATAGGTTATCAATTAAGGCAGGAGGAATAACTTCTAATATTATTTTGGTATTTGTGTTTTTATGTGCACACATACTGTGTTTGTTTGTATCTGTCTGTCTATGTGAATATATGCACACAAGTGTGTGCAGGCACTTCTATGCATGTACAGAGGCCTGAAAGGAGCATTTGATCCCTCAGCATCGGAGTTACAGAAGCCTGTCTTGTTACATGAAGGTTAAGGCTAAAATACCATTTCCCATGATTGCTCTGCAAGTGTTCTTAACCACTGAGCCATATCTCCAGTGCCAATTTCTAATGCTCTACTACACAATAGAGAGCAATACTCAGCAATAATTATATATGCATCTATAATATTTGTAAAATAACAAAATGTATATCAGTTGTACTATGCAACTGCAGGTTTTTACTGGAAAAGAAACAGCATTTTGTTGTTGTTGTTTTTCGAGACAGGGCTTCTCTGTGTAGTCCTGGCTGTCCTGGAACTCACTCTGTAGACCAGGCTGGCCTCAAACTCAGAAATTCTCCTGCCTCTGCCTCCCAAGTACTGGGATTAAAGGCATATGCCACCACGCCCAGCGAAAGAAGTTCTATGGGATGGGGGTGTATCTCGTCCCTCACATGCATAAGGTTCTAGGTTCCATGGCCAGCACTGCACAGACTAGGGGTGATGATGCTCTTTTGTAATCCCAGCATTCAGGAGGTAAAGGCAGAAGAGTCACAAATTCAAGGTCACACTTGCCTACATCAAAAGCTCAAGATCAGATGAGGCTACAAGAAACATTGTCTTAGAGAGGAGAAGAAGGGGACAGGGATGAAGTAGTAGAGGAAAAGACATTTCAGTGATAAAAGTTTCAATTAAGCAACAGGAAAGTTTTCAAATCTGTATTTGCATGCATATCTTAATATAAAGAAAAGACTGGAGGGAAAAATAAGTGGACAAATATACAATTTGGATGAAATTTCAACGTATCTCGATAAATCTATCAGACAACAGTTCATTTGCATAAGGAATGTTTAAACAATATTGAGAAACAAAGTAGGCATGGTATCACATGCCTGTAGTACTAAATACTTGGGAGGTGGGGGTGGGGATGGGGTAAAGCAAACTGATCACTTTAGCCCAGGAATTCAAGAACAACCTGAGATGCCTTTGATGTACAATATGTGTGTGTGTATGTGTGTGATTTTAGATATTGTATATACATTATATAACAAATGTAACTGAGGTGGAAACCTACACACAAGTGAAACATTTCATAACAGTTGATATGACAAGCCATAAAGCAAGTATCTACAAACTTCCGTAAGGATAATGCAGTGTTCTGAATGACAGATGCAATGTTAATGTTTGCTTCCCTGCTCCTCTTTTAATGCTAGTATGAATCCAAAGAATATTAATTTCCACCGAAATATACTCTAGGTCATATTTCCTACTTCTCAGATCCTAGGCCTGAAATGATCCAAAGCTCAATCAAGTCTTCCTTTTCAAACGGGGGTGGGGAGGGGGGTAGGAGGTGGCGGGGATGACACCTCCCTTCAGTTAAAGCCACAAGAATGGAGGCTTTCCATTGAAGAAACATAACAATCACCTCAATACTCATTTGATCTTTGTCTTCTGAAGGAGATAAACTAGACAGCTTGTCTGTGTGTGTGTCGGGGGGGGGGGGGTGTCCTGCCACTCCGATCCCACCCTGTGCCTGCCTAGAGAAGTCACCTAAATGTCATATGAGAAGACAAAGGGGCATCTTCACTTCTGCCCTAAGAAAACCTGGGCAAACACATCATGCCGAGCAACTCACCCATGGTAGGTCCTCAAGTTCCTCGTCACGAATGTCCTTATTGTGTTCTTCTGTGTGGTCTAGAGCTGAAAAACTGAAGAGAGCTGCCGAGAAAGACGACAGCAGGCTTCAAACATCCGTTACAAGATGGAATCCCTTACAGGAAGTTTCATCCCATAGAGCATAGGGAGGAGGGCCCTAGAGGTGGGCAGAGACCAACTTCCTGTTTTCACTGCCTCCTGAAGTTTCTACGAGCGAAGCGCCCAGGGAGCTCTTTCACATTGCACCACTGCTATACCAGAAGCCAACTAGAGTCTGAAGCCTCGAGACTCTGGTACTTGTTGCTACAAACGCAGGGAACTTTGCATTCCCTGATCTATTTTGGCTACATTACACTGTGTTCTTTATTGTTTGAGAGCTCCGAGTGCCCACTATGAACCAGGCACTGTACTTCTGTTCTACATCAGATCTGCTCTCCCCTCCCCGACTCCTCAAGAAATTATCTGATCTTAGACTCAGCAGATGACTGAAGTTGAGGAGGCTTAATGGGGTATTCATGAGATATTCACCTGTTACCTTGGGAAACAGAGTAGGCATAAGAACCGTGGCAAAGGGTGAGCCCCTCATGTCAGGTTTGAGTAGAGTCAAGTAGCAGCCTTTGTTGTTGTTGTTGTTGTTGTTGTTTTTAAGTTAGAACAAAGTAACAAAATGTTCTGAAAAGTGTCCTATGATTGGAATTTACCTTCGGCTCATTCCAGAAACAGAGAGTGGAGAGGAGAGAGCGCTGAGAAGAGAGGAGAGGCAGAAGATAAAAGAACCAGCAAAGTTTATTAAATCGTCCTGATGTTTTAGTGAGACTTAGAATGAAAGTTGTCACTGTGAAGAAATGTCTCGGTGATAACAGACAGGAATTAAGTTCCAAACCTGTCAGGTCCTTTTCCAAGAAGGGTAGAAGAAAAAAGGGTCTAGATTTTAGTGGATTTACAGACTTTCTTGAAATGAGATAAAGTCAGACCACTGAATGAACTGAACAGATGCCCCCTACCTGTCTCTCTGTCATCGAATTGACCTTCAAACTTGTGAGCTAAAATTACCATTTAATCTTCATGAGTATTTTCCAGGTGTTTCATGACACTAACACAACTCTTTGATGCTTTTTCCTCTAAAATATTCTTGGAGATTGAAATAAAAAAAAAAAAACGATTTACAATGGACACACATGGTTTGGTATAAAAAAATAAAGTCTATACAAAGTCTCTGTAGGTAGAATACAGACTTGAAAATTTCAAACAGCTTACTTTATGGAAAGAATATCTTCTAAAATATATTTCCAAAATATTTAAGTTTTTCTAAAGACTTATTTTACTTTTATTAATTTGTGTATGTATGTGTGTGTGTGTGTGTATGCCCACACATGTACTTGTGTGAATATGTGTACAGGTGCTCCCAGAGACCAGAGGACGATATTATTTACAGGTGATTATGAGACATCTTGCATAGATCTTAAAACAAAACTCAGGTCTCCTGGTACAGCAGCATATGGTCTTAACTGCTGAGTCATCTATCTAGCTCCTTCATTTTATTTTTGAAAAGTAGGATAAAGTAAATAAACAATAAGAAATCATTAAATTCTCACTGACTTTGTACATATCACAATGTTTTATAACTTATTCTACATTATAACATATATTTAATTTTTATTTTATTTTAATGTGTGTGTGTGTGTGTGTGTGCATGCAGAGGACTGTGGCAGTCAGAGGTACTGAATCAGTATTGAGCTGGACTAACAGATGGTTGTGAACTGAATGATATGAATGCTGGGAACTGAACTCAGGTCCTCTGCAAGAGCAGTGTGCATTCCCAACTGCTGAAGCATCTTTCCAACCCCATAACATGTAAATTTTTGGCATAATCTGCATAAAATGTTTCATTGCAGATGAGAAAACAGCCTGGCATCTTAGGCAGGATGGGGTCATATCTCTTATGTGATCTTCACTGATTTTTTTTTAATTTCAACATCATGTGGCAAATCCAAATAAGAGGAACAATCATTCTGTGTGGGTGGAGAACCAGGGGGTTGGACATTGTAAGCATGTCTCCAACACATCTTATAGAACCAAGACTGAAACCTGAAACTTGGAGATCAAAGCCTTTGTTATTTTATTTTATTTTATTTTATTTTATTTACTACTTCAACTGCCCTTGTTTCAATTAGAGTGGCCTTTTATAAACTTTGTTTAATTCCATAACAGGAATACCCATACAATTTAGATAATGTGGAAAGTAAATGGAAGGAGGAAAGGTTCAAATAGCCAGTTACACCACAAATCACTGACAAACATAGCTAACCTTTAAAAAGATTTAGATGCATTTTATTTTTTGGTGTTTATGAATGCTTTGCCCACATGTATGTGCTGGTGCATGCCCAGAGAAGGTCAGAAGAGAGCAACATATCACATTACAGATGGTTGTGAACCACCATGTGAGTGCTGGCAATTAAACTTTACTCCTCTGCAAGAGCAACACTTGCTTTTAAACACTGAGCCATCACTGTAGTCCTAAATATAGTTAACCTTTTAAGTTTTCCTTCTAACATTAAAAAGCAAAGCCAAGCTTCAATGTATGGTGACAATTGGGACAGTCATAGTCGGCCATCATTGGGAAGAGAGGCCCCTTGGTCTTGCAAACTTTATATGCCTCAGTACAGGGGAACGCCGGGGCCAAGAAGAGGGAGTGGGTGGGGAGGGGAGTGGGGGGAGGGTATGGGGGACTTTTGGGATAGCACTGGAAATGTAAATGAAGAAAATACCTAATTAAAAAATAAATTCAAAAGAAGAAAGCATATTAAGCTCACAAAAAATAATGAAGCATAAATAATAATTGAGGCAACCTAAAGACAAGTACACATAATGTGATTATAATTTTGAATAAGTTCATCGATATAAATTTGTAAATATACAAATATGAGTTAATTTTCTATCTGAAGACTAATCAATTTAAATAATATATATCAATCTACTCACAGAGGCCTCATGTCAGGCAAGGATCAACAAGGGAAGTGATACAAAATAATGTGACTTTATAGATATATATTTGCATAAGAGGACCTTCTGCTTATGCCATGGGAAAAATCTGGGAACTAAATTCATAATTTGGGTTTTGTTCAGAGAGCCAGCAATCTGAGTAGCAGCATAAAGATCTGTTTTCCATCTAATCTTCAGCCAGCAAACTATAGAGAGAGGAGAAATTGAGATAGTTGATTATTCCAAAGCTTAGACTTGGTCCTCTGGTCAAGAGGTCAGTCTTATCTCTGAGATTTATGGTGTTGGTGTTTTTCTCATCCTCCCTACCCCATGACAGGGGTAGGAGAGAGGGAGATAGGGGTGAGGGTTTCACAAACACCAAAGTCACTGGGGCAGCTGTTTGGATGATATCCAGGTTGAAGGATAACTTAAAGCAAACAAACCATTTTCAGTGTGTGCCTGTGGGTCCCTTCCTATAGAACAAGTACAAATGTGTCCTTATAATATAGAATAAGCAGAGCCCCTATTGTGTTCCTGTCATTTGTTATAGTAAAACCTTTTTTTGTCCTCTGTGCATATTAGAATCATCCCCTCACCATCTTGAGGTTGCCATGTGATAATGGTAACTGATACTAGTAGAAGGAGGGGGGGGGTCATGGAACTCTCACCCGGGATTCCAGCTGTTACTGACTTCTACTGTCCCCCTGTTGCAAGTGAAGATGTGCTAGAGTATAGAGGAAGTTGAAGATTAACTAAGGGACAAATTGCATGATGTAGCTTCCATGTTTGGATAGGAGTTTGTGATGATGCAATTGCTCTGGAGTCACCCACACTCTTGCAAGTAACATTTATCTCTACTCTGTACATGTGCCCAAAGTTTTGCCAAGATGGGTGGAATCACTAGTTTGGTCTGCTGTCAGCTCCGTATATGGAGTGATTAAACAGTCGTAGGCTTCTCCCCAGGAAAAGTTAATACAAAAGTACCAACTTATTCTTTACATTGTAGTTTACCTGAGAAAATATCAAGATAATAACTTGAACAGAACAAATTTCCTATTGGATTGACACAAGTAAATGTTCCTGTGTAGTTAGATGTGAGTTTAAGGCAGTTAAAACATTTTACTTGTTATTGTTATCATAGGAGAAAGAAACTCTAATATATAGCCAGGACCAATTTTAAATATGAGGGCAAATATGGATTTAAAAAGAAAAAACGCAGAGTTACAATGTAGAGGGATTTTTGCTAAACCACCTTAATAGGGTTCCTGATAAAAGTAAGACAATATGATCAGGAATCAAGGGCAAAGATAGGGGAACTAAATTACACATCAGAATTTGGACTAATGAAAGTGCTGTGCTAAGATTTACTCTGGAAGGCCAAAAATAGGACACAAAGATAAAATATATAGTTTTTTTTTAAAAAAAGAGTTCAGAAGACTGGTGTAAATTTGTTCATGGAGAAAATTTTTGCCAAAAATATATACCTGTTGTTTTTTTTTTTAATGGATACAGAATGCAGGCTTTGAGGAAAGAAGGCTGAAATAATTGCCTTTGATATGGTAGGTGCATGTGTGTACTTGTATGTACATACATGCATGTGCTTCTGTGGCTGAAACATAACAAAACTGTGTATTCTGTGTTCCTGGATCTCAAGTCTATCTCTGTAGACACACATTTATAGGGGTAGTTTTCTGTCTCTTGGTCAGAATTCAGGCTTAGAGCTTAGACATTTAAAAAAAAAAAAAAGGATGTTTCTTCTGGGTGGAAAATTCCATAGTCTTTATTTCTTTCCTGTCAGTCCTACAGTGTCCAAGTGAGATACTCTGGAATTGACCAAGAAAAGGTCATTTGTTTATTCTTCCTTTGGTTCTCCCTTATTAAAGATAAAAATTCTTAGTTTTTGAAATTAGAACTCACAGCAATCCTTAGACTAAATCACAAAATAATTAAAGGACATGAGCTAATTCTTCTTCGAATGTTCCTATATGTATTAAAAGCATAAATATTAGCTTCCATTGCTATTGAAATCATATATTTTATTCCTTGACCATCTGCTTTCCTGCTCTGTTCCTCATAATAGTGGCTAATATGACCACATTGCAAAGATGGTCTCTTCTAAAAAGAACCCCATTAATACAACAAGCTCATATCCTTGACAACGCTGCCCACTCATTCCCCCCACCCACTCTCTAATATCCAGTCTCCAGGATGCTCTAGACAAAGCTAGCCAGACCAGTTTCCCTGCATCATTCTCTGAGCTCAGAGGCAGGCTGTTGCATAGCAACAGAGGCTCAGAGTCAAATATAGACCCTGGAAGGAAAAGTAGCCCCAGGTAATGTCAATGCTATTAGAAAAGTGAACAAAGCATACCTCCCAAACAGCCTCAAAAGCAGCCCACAACCTCTTCCTACCAAAACCCCTCACTTCATGCTCCCAACCTAGTATGTTCACCAATATGTTTCTGTTCTTGACGAAGTGCACCATTTTTTGATCCCTCCGTTTTCCCATTCACTTCAAAGTCTCATTCACAGAAAGGGGTTACATTTTAATAGAATTTGTATTCAGCATATGCATAGTGGAATTCCATCTTCTGTGTCATCCTGTAAGGGAGTTGTGGTTTTAATCCAAATCTTTGTTATGGATCATAAAGCTGTATCTCCAAGTTGGCAAGACTGGATTGGCTTTTTTCAAGAGAAATTAATGAAGTGCTTTGACCCTGCAGCCCTAGCTTCTGCTTCTGATTTATAGAAACATGTAGAAGCATAGTTCCTTTGCCATGATCTTACCTAGATGATTGATTGTCCAGGTCCTTATTTACGAGAGAGAGAGAGAGAGAGAGAGAGAGAGAGAGAGAGAGAGAGAGAGAGAGAGATCTTGATTCAAGAGCCACCTGCTGCCCACCTAGCTGGATCTTCTATCACCTTCTAAGTTGGAACAGGAGGTTCTATCCCCTCTCAATGGAGTCTTGAAAGAAGCTCAGACTTCCTGTGTATTTCAAATGATTCAATCCTATTCATGACCACCTTCAACATCCTCATCTGAGGACAGCAATACTGTCCCTCCTCACAATGTCACGAACCAGTTTCCAAGGATCACAGGCATGGCTGTGAATTGCAGATGCTTCTTAAGAAGGTGAAATCTGCTATCTTTATTACTAGACATCATAGGTCATAACTGGCTCATCTGATTCAGTACCACACTTTTCCTTTATTTCTTATGTCAAAGTTCCCTCTTTTCAGGATTTTCCAATAATATCAGTTTGCTATCATGATTCCTCATAGCTAAGTCTCAAAAAGCATTCCTCCTCCAGCCTGAGGATGTGAACAAGGGAGAGCCAGCTCTTGCTTGCTGTGAGATGGTGTAGACATGGCAGTGATGCCCTCCTCCACCTTGCCCCTTGCCACCTGTGGCAGTCAAGAAAGTTGGCCCCAAGAACATGAGAGCAAGTGAACTGACCCTGCCCTTACCAGCTGCAGCACTTAGGAGAGCAGGCCCTTCACTTTGCCTGGGCAGCACAGTGGTGAACCAGCACCAAGGGTGTGAGTACAGGATAGCTGGCCCAGCCCCAAGCTGGCTGCAGTACTTGGGAGAGTGGGCCCTGGCATCTCGACTGGGCATCACAGTGGATCTGGATCTGGAGGCATGGATGTGGGTTAGCTGGCCCCAAGGACACAAGAGCAGGAGCGCTGACCCTCCCTCCTGTGGATAGCTGCACTGGATGGCCTAGCTGGAGTAGTGCTAAAGAGTTCTGCCTGGAGGTACACATAAGAAAGAACTGGCAGACTGACCAGCTCATTGCAATAAACATTTACAAAACAAAGAACTGTGGACAAAAGGGTATATTGTGGAACACACTATGACACACTACAGCTTCTCCAACAAGTTTTTTCTTTTTTCTTTTTACTTTTTCTTGCGGCGGGGAGGGGGAGGTTGAAATATTCACAACTTTCCTTTCACTCACTTGTCCTGAGGATCAGCTACTCCATGGGGCCCTATATTCCAACCTCCTGACACAAAGGGTGTATTTTCTTTTCTGTACCATGCTTATCATTAAAAGAGTCTATAGATGAGGACTTCTGCAGCCTCGTAAGTAGAGTAGCACCATCTGACTGTGCCTCAGCTCGAGAAACCCATCTGTTAACGTGGAGACAGTTCAGTTTTCTCTAGTGATAGTGAGGTACCAAATGCTCTATGGATCCTGCCACTCACCCAAATGGACAATTTACATTCTTGGGAACCTGGATGTAGCCATCTGTAAAACTGAACTCTGGTCAGGAGGTTTCCTATAAATAAACCTGAGCTACTAGGTATGGTACATTTATAGGTAACTTTTATACCCATCCACATCTTAAGTGCAGAAGTTCCCAGATCATTGCTCTGCACCAAGGCCCAGAGTCTATCATGGAGGATGGTGTTGAAAGATTTGTAAGAACCAGGTCTTATTGGGCATACTCTTGAACTGGCCGCAGCTACGGTTGCCTGAATAAGACCTGCACAAGATCAAGTCAGCCAATATTTTAGCATAGAGTAGGTAAGGAACCAAGAACTCCATACCACCAACAACTGAGAAAGAAAAAAAAAACAGTTAATGGTGTTTGGAGCAAGTAGGGTCAGTTTTCTTTGAAAATGGGGCCACAAGTAGTTTGAGCACGCTCCAGTGGATGACCCCAGATCCAAAAGAACATAGACAATACAAAGTGAACTCTATGATGTATGAAAACAATGAAAAGTATATCAAGTTGGGGGATGGGAGTTTTGGTAGATCTAGGAGGAGTTAGGGTAATGAGTAGAAATATATATGATCAAAGTGTGTTGTATGAAATTTTCAAAGAGTTAATAAAAATATTATATTGAAAGTAAGATACTTGTTTGTTTATAGCTACTCTGTACACTCTAGGGGCAGAAAAAAATTATCAAATCAACAGCAATGAGAAACCCTAATTACACAGATCTATTCCTCAAAAATCCTCTTCCACCTTAAAAAAAAAAAAAACTTTCTTGGACAAATGAATGACTCTATGTCAGTTGTCAGGTGTGAGTCTAAACTAAACCGTCACAGTAGGAAGCATGAAAAATAATGACACTTTATTAGTGTGTTTTTCTTTTCTTTTTTGTTTTTGTTTTTCCAGACATGGTTTCTCTGTGTAGCTCTGGTTGTCCTCAAACTCACTCTGGAGACCAGGATGGCCTCAAACTTAGAAACCCACCTGCCTCTTCCTCCCAAGTGCTGGGATTAAAGGCATGTGCTACCACTGCCTGGCATGAAACTTCATTAGTATACACCATATGCTTATAATTGGCATCACATAATTTTTAAAAATAAAAATAATGAAATCATTAAAAGCATGATTCCACCATGCTAGGAACTGGGTATCAGATTCTCACTCATAGGGTGCAGAACACCTACTTGATCGGTAGTAAACACGTACTTGAACAGCAGTCAATGATCTCAGATAGTTATTGGGCACTGGGTTTGCATATTTGAGATCCCATCCCAGTGGCCAAACAGAATAATGTGAGCACCAAATAACATAGTTCTGGTGGTTTACTAAAACACATAATCTATATAAGTCCCTATGAATTCTTAAAGAAATGAAAAAGAAAGCCGGAGGAAAATCATTGCTCAATTACTGGAGGTCGTTTAATAAGAGGGCTCTTTATTCTGAAAAGTGACAATACTGAAAGTAGTCAATAACTCCATGTGTTCCTCTGTGCATATCATTGTCCATGTAACCTAATAGCTGATGTAAGAATGTTTCTTTTACACAGAAATTACACCTAATCAACAAAGGCAGAGTTGTTGAATTGTGTGAATTTTATCAAAGTACGATTCTAAAAACAATCTTCAGGTAGTACAAAAACCAGGGAGGCATCAAGGAGGTGAAATACCCATGGAAAATTTTATAATGGGTGGAAAAATCTTTCAGACAAGAACTACAACCAGCCATGAGTCTTCGAGTCACAGACGATGAGCTAGCCACGCACACTGAACTCCTAGGGGAACCACAAATAGCACGAGTTAACTGTCAATAGGTGAGCATTTCTACAAAAGCCCAGGGCATTTCATTACATTTGTGAATATTGACAATACTCATTCTCCTTTACTTTAAAGCCCAGCAAAATTCTTAGTACTGAGAGCTTACTGTGATATCCAACGGGGACAGAGTTCTGCCAATCACCTATACTCTGCACAGCTTCTCTAATGACTATGCTTTTTAAAGTTACCTAAAGGGTGAAGTGTTCATTTGAGACAAGTAAAGGCATAGAAAGGAGAATTGTACAAATGTATTTCCATTTTGTAGGACAGCCTGAATATCACCGTTCCAACCTGGCATAATTATTATGACTTTAATGACATTTTTAATGGCGACTTCCATGGCCAGATGAGTGGAGCAGGGTTCTTCCTGCAAGTATTTGGACAGATTTTTTTTTAACTTTGTGAATGTGATTATATAAGGGTAGAAATTAGTCAGGTGTAGTGGTTTGTTCTTATAATTCTAGAGTACAGGAATATCAGGACTTCAAGGCCATTGTTGGCTATATACTAAGTTTGAGGCCAGTCCATGCTGTATGAAAAATGAAAACTTAAGAAAAAGAGTACAGATGAGCTAATACCCCACTTACAACCCTGCAAACTTCTTTATGTGACAAAACTATATGTTGAATGTGTATCCATGCCAACCATAAAGTCCACATAATAATGAACTTGTTACAAAAATGGTAAGGGTCCATCCACATATGGTAATAATGACGAAGTATTAAAGCCTGGACTGAGGGCATAGTTTGGTGGCAGAGCCTAGGACACAAGAGGCCTGGAATTAGATCACCAGGGCCTGTAAATGCAAACTTTTTGAAAATGGAATCTGTGTATGATTTAAGACTTGACATGAGGTGATGGATTCAGGGTGATCTTTAAAACCAACAACTCTTATTCTTGTAACAAACTGAATGGAAGAAGGTTGTGTAAGGAGGCAAATTGGAGGCATAGTACCACGAAGCCCAAAAGCTAGAGAAAAAGGAATAAATGAGCCCACTAACAACCTGTCTCAAATGTCATTGACTGTTCAAAAAACAACCAGTTTTATTATGACACAAAGGAAAGTAACATCTGTAAAAATTAGCAAAGGGCCGCTGAGATGAGGAGAGAACAGACCCTGGAAAGCTGGTCTTTGATCTCCACAGGTACACCCTGAAACAGGCATGTGTATTTTCACACACACACACAAGCAAGCAATGGGAAAAATAAATTCTTTTGCATCACATCATTTCTGTTGTTAGCACTGGAGATTGGACCTGGGTTTACACAAAATAAGCACATGTTCTGCTTTAGCTAAACCCTCAAGTCCTTATCCTTTGAAAGTGTCGTGTCATGCTCAGAGCAGGCTTTGAAGATGGACAGTGTTGCTAACCCTCACAGTGCACCATAGAGGAAACACCGCGGGCAGTGAGGATAAGGACGGAGCTCAAGGCTGCAGAGTTAGGGAGGAGGAAGGCTTGCGTGCACACCCAGGACCTTGTGCTCCAGCTCCCGAGGAATTGTCAAAGGCTTCTTGTTAAGGGAGAGAGACAATCTGTACAACTGAGCATATGATAGGACACCACTAAAGCAATATTCTAACTTTTATATCAACAAGGAACTGTGCCTCATGATTAAAAGAAACTTTGTGACCTTGAAGAGAGAACGTCTGTTTCGGCC
Organism: Mus caroli; assembly: GCF_978045245.1. Lineage (NCBI taxonomy): Eukaryota > Metazoa > Chordata > Mammalia > Rodentia > Muridae > Mus > Mus caroli. The sequence continues at coordinate 34,421,743 of NW_028227260.1, read as the reverse complement.
AAGGGGCCTGAGCCGAACACGTGGGATAGGGAGTGTGTGAGAAGAGACGAATGCTACAGAGAACACAGGCCACTTGTGAAGTTTCAAAGGGTCGGGTGGGGAGCACTCTCAGACTGCAAGGCCACATATTTATCCCTCGTCCTTTGTGCTTACTAGGGCGATGACGGATCACCTCTAATAGAACAGTGTAGGTCTTGCGTTCAACTAATATTGAATTGCTGACAAGTGAGAAAAATCCCAACAGATTATTGTGTGCATTTTTATCCCTGTGCAGGCAGGACAAGGTGAAATTATCCTGTGGATAGATCCTCTGGATAGATCCAAGGACTGTTGATAGTGAGGCAGGCCTAGCATTTTCCTACGTAGCTATCAACTAACATGCAGAACCATTCAAGGGCAGCACTAAGCACACCTACCACCAGTGAGCTTCCCACATCAAGGCAGAGATGGTCTGTCTTCCCAGGTGGGCACCTGATTTGGGTTTGCTTGGAAGCGTGACGTGAAACATCTGTCAGCACACTATGAAAGACCCAAGAACAGGAAGCACTTCCTGACTCTAACGCTGGGAACACAAAGGGTGCCAGAGAGATCGTGCTTCCCTACTGTGGCTGTCTGTGTACCCATTAGGCAAGGAAAGCAGGAATGATTTTCATGGTGCCTGCCTTAGATTTTAGTAAAGCTCAGCCAGACCTTCCTTGCTGCTGTGTCCCAACAGTTAAAAGTTATTAACAAATGTCCTAATGTCCCACTCTGTGACTTGCACACTGAGCTTGTTTCTTTAGTTACCCCCAGGGCATTTCCGGAAGAAAAGCCTGTCCTGTCCTTTTTACACAGATGAGCAAGCACACGATCATCTCCAGATGCCCTGCTGGGTTGGACAGAGTCCATCCCTTGAGCCCTGTTGGGAACTCTGAGCACTCACAGGTACTCTTTCATCTCATTTCAGGTGGGAAGAAGAAAGCAATCTCTGTTTCAGATATTCCCATTATACTTTCAATAGGATTCCTCCTATTAGTTCAGCCATTCTAGAAAACTCTGGAATTTGGAGGTAAGCTCTAAGCCTACGTCACCTTCCTTTTGTAGGTCTGAGACACTCAAAGTTGCAAACCTTCTTTTGGACCCCCCCCCCGATGATATGCATCTCCACTGTTCTTTATAGTTCCTTTTCAGTTTGTTTTGTTTGGAGTTTAAAACAAGGTCTCACTATAGCCTGGGTTGGCTTTGAAGTTCATATTCTCCTGCCTCAACCTCCAGAAGCTGGAATTGCATGAGCTACTAGAATTCCTAGCTTGTTTCTCTCTCTTTTATTTTTGTGTGGCTATTAGATTGTGTGTGTGTGTGTGTGTGTGTGTGTGTGTGTGTGTGTGTGTGTGTGAAGACCAAAGATTGATATTTATTTTATCCTTCTATTACTCTTCACTGTGCATTTTGAGACAAAGTCCCTCTCACTGAACCTGGAGCTCACTGATTTGGCTAGACCAGTCATCAGGGATCAACATGTATTTTCACCAGCACCAAAACTACAGGTGCATACTGTTGACATAACCAATTTTTTCACAAATTTTGTGGATCTGCATCCAGGTCCTAAGCTTACCCAACAAGCACTTTACTAATGAGCTATCTTCCCAGGCCCCATCCTCCTCTTCCTCTTCCTCCTCCCCCTCTGCCACCTCTGTCTCCTTCTCTTTTCAACTGCAAAGGAATGTATTTTGCAATGAGTAACAAGTATAATGGAGCAATTTATTTAATATTATTGCAGTTGTTTCGATATACCCCTGTCTTAGTTAGGGTTTTACTGCTGTGAACAGACACCATGATCAAGGCAAGTCTTATTTTTAAAAAAGCAACATTTAATTGGGGCTGGCTTACAGGTTCAGAGGTTCAGTCCATTATCATCAAGGTGGGAGCATGGCAGCATCCAGGCTGTCATGGCGAAGGCAGAGTTGAGAGTTCTACGTCTTCATCCAAAGGCTGCTAGTGGAAGACTGACTTCCAGGCAACTGGGGTGAGAGGCTTAAGCCCACACCCACAGTGACACACCTACTCCAACCAGGTCACACCTATTCCAACAAGGTCACACCTCCAAATGGTGCCACTCCCTGGTCCAAGAATATACAAACCATCACATTCCACTCCCTGGCCCTCATAGACTTGTTCAAAAACAGGAGTCTATGGGTGCCATACTTAAACATAGCACAATGCAAATGCATTTAGTCCAACTTTCAGAGTCCTCATAGTCTATAGAAGTCTCAACAATGTTAAAAGTCCAAAGTTCAAGGGCTCTTCTGAGATTCATCCAACTAATTAACTGTAATCTCCAAAGCAAGGCAGGAAACCAGCTGGGCAAACTCCAAACTCTGCATCTCCATGGCTGATGTCAAAGCAGTCTTCAGATCTTCCACTCCTTTTTCATCTTTGTTGACTGCAACAAACTGCTTTCTCCTGGGCTAGTCCCACTCCCTGTTAGTAGCTTTCCTCAGCATGTATTCCATGGCTCTGGCATCTTTAACATCTTTGAGTCTCCAAGGCAATTTCAATGTTACAGCTTCTTGCTTCAGTGTCTGGGATTCCACTTAATCTTTTGGACTCCTCCTAAGGGCTGGCATCACTTCTCCAGCTCTGCCCTCTGTAGCACTCTAAGCTCAGGTTGATCCACTCCACTATGGCTGCTGTTCTTGGTGATCATCCCATGGTACTGACATCTCCAATACACTGGGATGTTCCACTCCAACTAGACTTCACCAATAGCCTCTCATAGGCTCTCTTCATGGTGCCAAGCATCAAAACCTTTACCTGAGCCCTTTAGTCCTGGGCCATCAACTACTGCTGAGACTACACCTTCTCTCACAGTGCCAATCCTCACTATTCTTCATGACATCGTCATGCCTTCAAAACCAGTACCACCTGGGTGACTCTTACACATTACCAAGTCCAGCTGCAGCACAAGGTACAACCTTGGCTATCTCTGGAACACAGTTTCTTTGTGCTCCCAGAAAACAACTCCCAGATTTCAACTCAGTGATGCTGGTCTCTTCTTAATCATTGCTAATGTCTTAGCTCCAGCTAACCAGCATCAATTGTCCCAGTAGTTCCTTCCGTTCTTAACTCTAGAGCCAGAGCCACATGGCTGAAGCTGCCGAGTTCTGCTGCTTGCAGGAACTAGAACATGATCCCCTTGTACTATTACATTGTCACTAGCTTTATGTTTTCCAAATCCTTCACTGTCTAAGCTTGGCTATCCTGGGTCTTGCTCTGTAGATTGGCCTTGATCACAGAGATCATCATGCCTGTCTCCCGGAATTAAAGGGGTGTACCACCATGCCTGGATCTAAATTTAACTGGGTAGGATCTTGCCCCAAGGTCCCACTCCCTTAATCTGTTATATCCTAGAACACAGGATTTTGCTCCATTTCACTTCCTGGGACCCCTTTAATACTTGAACCATATATTTTATATTTCTCCTTTCTAAGCTTGCTATAATCGTTCAAACTTCTCTTCATAAGACTTAACCAGAGAATAAAGTCTCTGCTGGGCTTTTTTGAAACTTCCTTTGTCAATGCAATTAATTTGAGTCTCTTCAGCTTAGCCTCAGGCAGACTTTTCAGACAAGGGCAAAAAGTAGCCACATTCTTCACCAAAATTCCACAAAACCAGTCTTTATGCCACATTCTGAAATTCTCCTCCTTTGAAATCTCTTGGGCCAGGTCAAAACAGTTCAAATTAATCCCAGCAACAAAGTCTTCCATATTCCAACTAGGATGACCCATAAAGGTCCATTTAAAGCATTCCACTGCTTTCCAAATCCAAAGTCCCCAGATCCACATTCTTTCAAATAAAAGCATGGTCAGGCCTATTACAGCAATACCCCACTCCCAGTACCAACTACTGTCTTAGGGTTTTACTGCTGTGAACAGACACCATGACCAAAGCAAGTCTTATAAAAAACAACATTTAATTGTGGCTAGCTTACAGGTTCAGAGGTTCAGTCCATTATCATCAAGGTGGCAGCATGGCAGCATCCAGGCTGTCATGGCACAGGCAGAGCTGAGAGTTCTATGTCTTCATCCAAAGGCTGCTAGTGGAAGACTGACTTCCAGGCAACTGGGGTGAGAGGCTTAAGCCCACACCCACAGTGACACACCTACTCCAACCAGGTCACACCTATTCCAACAAGGTCACACCTCCAAATGGTGCCACTCCCTGGTCCAAGAATATATAAACCATCACAACCCCCTATATATTAAAGTAGTACCAGTCTCTGTTGATCCCATTTCTACCTAGAATTCATTGAGCTACCTCTTCTTCCCTCAGTGTAGAATGAGGTGGCCACACTATGAAGAAATCCCTCACATAGAACAGAATATTCTGCCTCCGTTATCCCCATCCTGAATAGGCATTCCAGAACTTCTTCCATACCCTCTCTGTCCAGTGTACTATGGTACAACTTTCCAGGCCCATTGTACCACATCCTTGGTCAGTTACTCGCTTACATCCCTGTGCTATCCTATACCTGCTGGTGGCTGCAACAGCATGTACGAACTAGCTTGTTTTGCATCATATATGTCTTTTCAGTATTCTTTGATACTTACCAGGTTCTCCAGAAGGATCAGAATCATTCCATATAAGTATTTTTGGACTATATCATATTTTTCTGCTCCTTGTATAATTTTCTTTGTAAATATTGGTGATACACAGGTATGTATGATCTGAGGACAAAACAGAGAACCAGAGTTTGAACACTTCTGAGATAGAAAGAGAAGGAAGATGTTGGGAGTATCCTAAAGAACTTTCTGAAAGCCTGTAAGCATAATCCAAGAATTTTCAGTATACTGAACACTGAGGGATACAGACAGAAACTGCCATAGAATACCGGACTGAATTCTAAACTGTTTGACAGAAACAAAATTATCTTGTTTCTAAATTTGTGCATCCAAGCTATATGTGTTCTTTATAGCATGCTTTTTTCTTTTATTGTGACCATACTCATATGTAAAGACATTTTAATTTTTCTACAACTTAGAATTTTACATTAAGTAGTTCTTTCATCATATGGTTGCTTCCAAGTTCATTTTTAACAATAAATACTTAGTTTCTGAGGATGAAGTGATGGCTCAGTGATTAAACGCACTTACTGTTCATGCAGAGCACCAGGCTTGGTTCTTAGCACACACATAGCAGTTCACAACTGTCCATTACTCCATTTCCAGGGCATCCAATATGATCTTCTGACTTCCAAGGTTACCAGATACACTGTAGTACACACACATACATGTGCCTTTTCCCCAGCCTTGAGTAGGCTAAACAGACCCACAATGGTTTTACAACCTAGCTGAAGTCTCTGGCCTTGCTGCATTCGCAATTTCCCACAGGAGCAGACTGCCCGCTGAGCTTACTTTGCAACATAATCCAGCTGAAACAAAGGATGGGGTCTGTGGGCTCTCCCTATATAAATACAGTGCTGAATATTAACTTTGAGCTTTGATCAGAAACTTTTGTCTTGGCTTCATCCTTCTCTCGAACTTTCTCCTTTTTCATTTCCAGCCCCCCTTTCAGGTAACCCAGTTCTCCGTGGCTTCTGGACAGCTACACATACATGTCACCAAAACACTGATATACATAAAAATATATTTTAAAATAATTATTGTCCCAATCGCGCAGGACCTGAGACTGCTTTGGTTGGGGAGGCAGAAATCCGGCCTGAGTAGGGCCACAAGCCTCTTCGGGTCAGACCAGCACCGGGGTAGCTAGGGCGCAGGGTCGGCTGACACTCGCCAGCTACCCACAACACCCGCCACAGGATCTTAAGACTTCTGGTGAGTGGAATACAGCTTCTGCTCCAATCCAATTGCGTGCGGGACCTAAGACTGCATTAGTTAGGGAAGCAGAAAACCGGCCTGAGTAGGGCCACAAGCCTCTTCTGGTCTGACCAGCACCTGGGTAGCTAGAGCGCAGGGTCTGCTGACACCCGCCAGCTACCCACGACACCCGCCACAGGATTTTGAGACTTCTGGTGAGTGGAATACAGCTTCTGCTCCAGTCCAATCGCGCAGGACCTGAGACTGCTTTGGTTGGGGAGGCAGAAACCCGGCCTGAGTAGGGCCACAAGCCTCTTCCAGTCTGAACAGCACCTGGGTATCTAGAGCACAGGGTCTGCTGACACCCGCCAGCTACCTACGACACCTGCCACAGGATTTTGAGACTTCGGGTGAGTGGAACACAGAGTCTGCTCCAATCTTTAAACAGTGACAACAATAACAACTAATCCCAGAGATTACCAGATGGCGAAAGGTAAACGTAAGAATCTTACTAACAGAAACCAAGACCACTCACCATCATCAGAACCCAGCACTCCAACTTCGCCCAGTCCAGGGCACCCCAACACACCGGAAAAGCTAGACCCGGTTCTAAAAGCATATCTCACGATGATGGTAGAGGACATCAAGAAGGACTTTAATAACACACTTAAAGAAATACAAAAGAACACTGGTAAACAGGTAGAAGACATTAAAGAGGAAGCACAAAAATCCCTTAAAGAATTGCAGGAGAACACTGGTAAACAGGTAGAAGACATTAAAGAGGAAGTACAAAAATCCCTTAAAGAATTGCAGGAGAACACTGCTAAACAGGTAGAAGACATTAAAGAGGAAGCACAAAAATCCCTTAAAGAATTGCAGGAGAACACTGCTAAACAGGTAGAAGACATTAAAGAGGAAGCACAAAAATCCATTAAAGAATTGCAGGAAAACCAGACCAAACAGGTGATGGAATTGAATAAAACCATCCAAGACCTAAAAAGGGAAGTAGAAACAATGAAGAAAACCCAAATTGAGGCAACACTGGAGATAGAAACACTAGGAAAGAAATCTGGAACCATAGATACGAGCATCAGCAACAGAATACAAGAGATGGAAGAGAGAATCTCAGGTGCAGAAGACTCCATAGAAAACATCGGCACGACAATCAAAGAAAATACAAAATCCAAAAAGATCCTAACTCAAAATATCCAGGAAATCCAGGACAAAATGAGAAGACCAAACCTACGGATAATAGGAGTAGATGAGAATGAAGATTTTCAACTCAAAGGACCAGCAAATATATTCAACAAAATTATAGAAGAAAACTTCCCAAACCTAAAGAAAGAGATGCCCATGAACATACAAGAAGCTTACAGAACTCCAAATAGACTGGACCAGAAAAGAAATTCCTTCCGACACATAATAATCAGAACAACAAATGCACTAAATAAAGATAGAATACATATATAAGGAACTCAAGAAGGTGGACTCCAGAAAATCAAATAACCCCGTTAAAAAATGGGGCTCAGAACTGAACAAAGAATTCTCACCTGAGGAATACCGAATGGCAGAGAAGCACCTGAAAAAATGTTCAACATCCTTAATCATCAGGGAAATGCAAATCAAAACAACCCTGAGATTCCACCTCACACCAGTCAGAATGGCTAAGATCAAAAATTCAGGTGACAGCAGATGCTGGCGAGGATGTGGAGAAAGAGGAACACTCCTTCATTGTTGGTGGGATTGCAAGCTGGTACAACCACTCTGGAAATCAGTTTGGCAGTTCCTCAGAAAATTGGACATAATACTACCAGAGGATCCAGCAATACCTCTCCTGGGCATATATCCAGAAGATGTTCCAACCGGTAAGAAGGACAAATGCTCCACTATGTTCATAGCAGCCTTATTTATAATAGCCAGAAGCTGGAAAGAACCCAGATGCCCCTCAACAGAGGAATGGATACAGAAAATGTGGTACATTTACACAATGGAGTACTACTCAGCTATTAAAAGGAATGAATTTATGAAATTCCTAGGCAAATGGATGGATCTGGAGGGCATCATTCTGAGTGAGGTAACATATTCACAAAGGAACTCACACAATATGTACTCACTGATAAGTGGATATTAGCCCAAAACTTAGGATACCCAAGATATAAGATACAATTTGTTAAACGCATGAAACTCAAGAAAAACGAAGACCAAAGTGTGGACACTGTGCCCCTTCTTGGAATTGGGAACAAAACACCCATGGAAAGAGTTACAGAGATAAAGTTTGGAGCTGTGAAGAAAGGATGGACCATCTAAAGACTGCCATATCCAGGGATCCATCCCATAATCAGCTTCCAAAAGCTGACACCATTGCATACACTAGCAAGATTTTGCTGAAAGGGCCCAGATATAGCTGTCTCTTGTGAGACAATGCCGGGGCCTAGCAAACACAGAAGTGGATGCTCACAGTCAGCTATTGGATGGATCACAGGGTCCCCAATGGAGGAGCTAGAGAAAGTACCCAAGGAGCTAAAGGGAACTGCAACCCCATAGGTGGATCATTTTTATGAACTAACCAGTACCCCAGAGCTCTTGTCTCTAGCTGCATTTGTATCAAAAGATGGCCTAGTAGGCCATCACTGGGAAGAGAGGCCCATTGGACTTGCCAACTTTATATGCCCCAGTACAGGGGAATGCCAGGGCCAAGGGGTGGGGGTGGGTGGGTGGGGGACTGTGGGGGGAGTGTATTGGGGACTTTTTGGATAGCATTGGAAATGTAATTGAGGAAATTACCTAATTAAAAAAATAATTATTGTCCTCTTTAACAATATCAACTGAAGTTTAGTACAATTCCCCATATATTTACAAATAAAAATATATTTATAATTTATTTACAATCATTTTTATTTATTTATTTTTGTTTGTTTGTTTGTTTGTTTGTTTTTCCGAGACAGGGTTTCTCTGTATAGCCCTGGCTGTCCTGAAACTCACTTTGTAGACCAGGCTGGCCTCAAACTCAGCTCAGAAATCTGCCTGCCTCTGCCTCCTGAGTGCTGGGATTAAAGGTGTGTGCCACCACGCCCCACTGCAATCATTTTTTAAATGTTCTTTCAAAACCATGAAACATTTATTAGTACAATACATGCAAAATATTAATGCTAGTGTTAATTGTTAATTAATACTAGTGTTAATAACATTGTTAAAATGTTATTTGAAAGTGTCTATTTCTCTACACACTAGAAATAATGTGAACCATTGATTTCTACTCTGATCTCTCGTGATGGTATTTACTACCTCCCACAATTCCATCCTATGGATGTAACATTCGGTTTTTTACAATTCCAGATTATGGGGAGTGTTCTGAAAATACCTCTGATATACTCATTGGATGGCAATTTAAGAGTGTCAGTATTGCTATAGGGATCATTTAATATGGTTCAGATGGGTAGTTAAATTTCAGCATGTGAAATAAGTATAATTTTCCAACCCTTCTTAAAATCATTCTATTTCACAAATGACTTTTTAAAAATATTTCTAGTTCATGTAGTTCAAAGATTAGAAGCAGTCCCTTGATGTTCAGCTACACATTTCAAACTATACAGTGTGGACTGTATGTCTTATATGCACAGCTCCACCCACTCAAGGGCTACCTCATCTCCAAGAGTCCCAGAAAATATTCCTGAGTAGATGTGAACATATCGTGCTTGCTAAGGTCACTTTTATAGCAAACAAAATTCCTCATAAAAGGAGCAGAGTAGTCTCTCAGCTGCCTGCTTCTCCCGCTAGACCTTCTGCTTATGCTTCTCATGTGGTTGCCAACAAAGCAAAGACATTTTATTTTGCTTTCAAACGGGATGGGGGGGGGCAGGTGGCATGAAAAGGAGAATAGGAGAGTTGTGTGAGAATAAGCCTGTGCATCACGGTTACCACAGTAACGAGTGAATCAAAGAAACCATGACAACCAGAACATTTCATGAAGACCAAGGTGATCTGGCGAAAACAGCAGGATCCCAGTTACAGGAAAATGCTTAGTTAACCTGTTGGACTTCTTTGGCTAATTATCAGCTTCCCATCTCAATACCTCTAATGAGTATGTGTTTTCGTGTGGGTTGGAAAGAGCCAGTATTTTAGTTTAGTTTAGTTTTGCAGTTTTGTTTTGTTTTGATTTGATTTGTTCTGAGAAATGCAGGGACACAGAAGGGAGGGCTACAAAGAGACAATTACATTTTCTAAAACATCCGGTGAGTCACAGTTGCCATAGAAACCTGATGTCGTTATAGCAACCAATGTGATTTTTAATGGAGACCTATGTAATGTGGCTAGAAAGGCAGATGTTTGGGCTCAGCTGAAGGTATGGATGCCCCCATGGCAGTGGCTGAACATCCTTAATAGTTGAAAGCCTAAAGGATTTCAGAACCAAGTCAACTGGTTTCTGTTTTAGGACTTGGCCATGTATTGTCTCCTAAGAGAGGTAGTAACCTCTTGACCCCCAGATAATGTGTTTTTCTATTCCAGGTTGTCATGGGCTCAGTTTCCATTTCCAGGAAGAGAGTACATTGGAAGAAGGGGCAGGAAATAGTTCTGTTCTCAGTCCAGCTTCCCCATGCTATGAACTGGGTATCATATTCTCTCACTCATAAGGTTCAGGACACCTACTTGATCAGTAGTCAACACCTCCTTGAACAATAGTCAATGATCTCAGGTTAGTTATTGAGCTATGTCATTGTTTGCATGTTTGAGATTTTGATATGTATTATTCTATGGTACCATCTTTTCATATTTTTATTACATGTATTTGTATGGGGCAGGGACAGGCACCGGGAACTGATCTCAGGCATTCCAGCTTGACAGCAAGCACCGTTACTGGATGAGCCACTTCACCAGCCTCCCATTTTGAAAAAAAAAATTGTAATGATTTTCATGAAAGTACGAACGAACTTATCAAGTATTCACTAAAGGGGTCAAAATGTCAGATACTCAAATTAAGCAGTTTCAAAAAGATTAAAATCATACATATTGGTCTGTTATAATAATAGCCAACTATGTTCTCTAAAACTACACAGATCTCCACACTATCATCATTAATTCCCAGGAAAGGAGGTTTCCTGTTCTGTAGCCCTAGCCTCTCTGACCTTCCTAATGCCCTGGACCTCTGTAAGTACAGCACTTCTGTTGCTATAGCATTCACGTACCAGAAACCTATTTGACGAGATTCATGGAAATTCTTTTAGTTAGATTTTGTCATTTTGAACTATTCTTTTGTATTCACAGTATTTTTATATTTACCTATCTACTGCATATAACAATAGTATTTTCTTATTTATTAACTTTGCATTGATAAAAATTTAACACAGAGCCTTCAGCTTATTTGGTACACGTTATGCCACTAGCCATTACCTCCAGCCTGAATCATTCTTTTTATTGTAATACAGTATGCCAGTACATAATAACATCCCAATTGATTTTATCCACTCACCTACTTGCATGCCTTTTTATAGTTTTCAGATTTTCACACTGTTTGAACCACTAATAGAATATATAGAATTTACATTCCAAAACAATTGTCATTTCACTTTGAATTTTATTTTTTTATTTTGTAGGTAAATTGCATGTATCCTTCCTGTGTAACACAGCCTTTTGGTTGATATTTGTATACTGTAAAAATCATCACCCCCCATCAGCTGTGGTGTGTCAAATTTAAATAGTCTTAAATAGCCGCTTAGTGTACTGAACATGAAACATTTTCCATTTCTCTAGGCCTAAGTCTGTCTTTCATTTTCATCATATTCATCTAAGCCTGCTCTATGGGTCTAGAACCTTGACCATCCTGGTAAACAGAAGAGTGTTTGACAACTGTGTCCTAGATGCCATGCAAGCCTCTTACTTGTTTGAGAGATAAAGCCTGTGTAGAATACAGTCTGGTTTTGCATTACCATGTGGACATGTATACATTTTCCTTTCTCCTATTTGTTTTAGATGCACAAGGAAAGTCCCACAGACATTCTTTAATTCCTGTTTTACTGAATCTTGGAATGTTATTCTGAACGAAGCCGAGACTCAGCTTTTACCCTGAATCCTGCTGTGTAAACATGTCTCCCATCTGGAAGCTATGGCACTGGGCTCTGGGTGTTTCCACACAGTTTTTCCTCATTTTTTTTCTCATGTGAATGCCTTGCTGGGTTAACTATGTAAGTAATCAGAGAAGCCTGCTCTGCATTCGATGGACTTTACTTAGGAGTGTAGGGAGAAGCATGCCAGGAAATGTCAGAAGAGTGGCCTTTGCTATAATCCAGAAAGTGGAGATATGCTCTGACTGCTAAAAGCATGGTTCGGCCTAGAGATGCTTCTGACCTTCTGCTAGGTGACTGATTTGCCTAAGCTGAGCACCCAGGCCTCTGGATACACTAGTAAAGCAGCATCAGAGACACCCAAACTTTTTATGAAGTTCTATTGCTCTCAAAGTACTCTTCTGTCACTGAGCCATTTTCGAATGTGAATGTAGCTAGAAGGGCTTTCTTTCGTTCTTCTTTCTTTTTTTAATTCCTATTCTTTTCACTATCCAAGCCAGGATAGTTTCATGGTAGATGAAATGGGAAAATGTATGTAATTAACAGTCACTAAATATACCTTAAATTAGATTACTCTCAATTGTACACTAATTATATTTAAGCTTCCCTCTTTCTTTCTTCCTCCTCCTCCCCTCCTCTACTCTCCTGCCAAAGTCTTAATTCCTCTTTTCTTTCTCTCTACCATTGAACTACACCCCCAGACCTTTCTTTTCAGGTCTGGAGATGAAACCTAGAACTTACTCAGTCTGTGAAGGTATTGTACCACTGATCTGTATCCCTGGACCCTGGGTCACCAATAAGAGGTCTCCAAACATAGCTCAGGCTGGGCTTTCATTCACTCTACGACCCAGACTGCATTTAAATTCACATCAATCATCAAGTTCCAGCCTCCTGATTGTAAGCATGAGCCTACATATCGGGGTTCTTTAAAAAAAAAATCTGAGCCAGGGGTTTGCCCACCTCCCAGGCAAAGTTGTGGTCCTCCTAATTTAACTTCCTTAGCAGCTGGAACTCCAGGCATGAACCACTCTACATGCCTAGCTCAATAGTCCATCGCAGTTCCTTATGTATCAAGTGATTTTTCTATTCATTTATACTCACAACACCTTTATAAAGGAGATGCTAAGGCTGATCCCCACATTGTGGATGAATAACGGAACAGTGTTTAATGATGGTGTAAACCATCTTCCTTTTTTTTCTTTCTTCTGCTTGTATTAGTTCCATTCTATAGATGTTGTACACACTTCGTTTCAGTTTGGTGATGTTCTGCTGCAGAAACCCCACCCACACACCCACACACCCACACACACTGCCCTGCCACTGCTACCTGTCATTCATCATGCACATGTCCCAGAGTATTTTACAGTCATCTTTTTTTAGATGGCTATTTTTTATGCTATTGATTTGTCTGTTTTTCTCCTCGTAGACCTTGCAGCTTGACAATGGAATCACGGTTAGACCTTATGCTGGTGATTGAGAGATATTTGTGCCACCTCATGGAAAAATCCAGAACTGCAGCTTGAACACAGATGGCAGTAAAGAGGTAGGAGTTGTGGTTCAATACAACTTTATAGAGTTTTCTAGAATCCTGAATAGTTAACAGGGCACCTGTAAGATATCAGGGTATATACTAGGTATTATTAAATAACTTTCAGCTCATTTCTTTGCTTGAAAATGTTTACGCGAGAAGAACAATCATTTCAACACTTTTTTTTTTTTCATTTTTAGACGTCTAAATAAATGCCAAGAGACTTAGCAAATATGGAACCTTTACCTTTGTGGCCTAGTATACATATAAATATATTTTCCTGTAACAAATGTATCAAGTTTGTAACAATTTTTAACCTGTATATGGTCAAAGTGTTTTACTGTATGAATAGTACTATAGTGGTGAACATTTAATTCCCTTACAAAGAGTAGTTTGTGTAAATCCTACTTATATATAAGAAAATATATTGTATTTCTGTATTAATTCTGTATTTCTTAAACACAGGAACATTATAATACCTTATGCTAATATAACATTGAAAATAATTTATATTTTTAACATTATTGTTTAAAAGTATCTGGTGTTAGTCACACTTAAAATAATAGAAATTATTATTTAATTTATTTAATTTCCTATTACTAAACTGATAGGCTAAAAGCTGTCCGTCACTGTTTTTAATAATATTAAGAAAATACATTACGGTACATATCTGAAAAAAAAAACCATGTATCCTCACCTTGAAGTTGATTAGGATACATACTACTAAAGAGACTGTAACTAGATGGGAAATATTACAAATGTTCAAAGGTATTCTTTGTTAATGTAGTTCCCCACAGAAATTTATGCTATATCCTGAGGGCTACCATCATTCATCATCCATCATATGTCTTCCATCATCATCCATCGTATGTCTTCATTGCTTAAGGTTGAATTGGTGCTGACCCTGTGCCCTTAAGACCCCAAACTGGGCTTCATCTTTTCATTTACAGAAAGCCTGCCTCTTGGTCAGATGCCCAGGCTTGGTTGACCATGGAGGAGGCTCCCCATGGCATTGAAATGGAGCACTGCTCAGGTCTCTATTCCCAAAGGTACATGTAGACATCTTCCCTCATTTCTGTCTAGATATTTTCCTTCTTTGTCCTCCAAAAATGAGTCCTCTTTTCTAAACAAACAGCCTAATGTTCTCCACAAATTTAATTTTTCATAAAGTATAGGAGGAACACTGATTCCAGACCTTTTCTGACTCCAGCCAGACCTGATATAAGCCCCCTCTGGTACAAGTTAAAATGGCCACAAGCCTGGATCCATGCTGAAAATATAAGGAGATAAACACAAGGAAACCTGAAATCAACCCTAACAGCAGAAAGTGTCTGCACACATTTGCTGCAACACTGCCACCAGCCATTCCAGCTACTCAAGCTCTCAGGTAATCTCGAAAACGCTGGCAGGAGCCAGGTAAGGATCATGCTTCCCACCCAGCTCTGTGCTTAGGAGAAGGTAGCACCTATGCAGTCATACACATCTATGAAAAGAAGACATCAGTACCTCCCTAGAAGGGTTGTAATAAGATGAAACGCAGACACTGATGAATCTGGAGCCAGGCTTCTCTTAAACGTTATGCCCCATTAACAACAGCCCTTGAAACAGGGTGCAGGTTACAAAGACCTTGATGAACCTTTATCTAAGTCTCACCACGGATTACACATAATGTTAACTGTAGTTTATTGGCTTATATATGGATGTGTTTCTGAATTCAACTTGATTCTTAAAGAGATTTCTCAAGGAAATATTCATATGTGCTTTTTCAACTGCTGACACTGAAACCTATTCTCATCTTAAAGAGAATAAGAAATTATTGATTCTGGAGCCATTTTGAGTAGCCATGACCAGGGAATACAGATTTAGGTTACCCTAAATTCCATGTTCCATTGTGGAAACACTTTCATGAAGTTTCAGTTTTACAGAATACAGAAATTCATAAATCAATGCAATTTAAAAAATATGTTTGTGGGTACATTATGGAGGTAGTTAGAGCAAAATTGGGGAAGCTTTCCTATAAGCCCAAGATACTATCTGATGACATCCTTGGCTTTTGGGTGGATGAGAGCTAGTAATCTACTTAGTTAATAGATTCTAAACAATTTCTATCCATTGTTACAGGATATTAGTTCTAAAACAGAAGTAGACAAGGAATTCGTGTTCCTGAGGGCTAGAACTAGTTCAAGATAAGGCAATTAGACTCTGAACCTGCAACATTCCAATGTCTGCACAGTACTGCAATCCTAGTCAGACAGTCCGTCTCTGCAAACACAGCTTCTTCAGAAGTCTTCACACACAAACCCTGGACATTTTAAACATTTCCAACTTCCTCGAAAGGTAAGTGTTTACTGAAGTCACTTGACTTGAAAAACTGCTTTCCCAACCGATGAAAGGTCTTTCCTAAGTTGTTTGGTGGTTGTACAATCAGAGCTGGGTAGTGTTTATTCACTTTGACAAATGGTTCCCAAAGAGCTCGCCTTGAAATTCTGCTTCCTGGCCCAGGCATAAAACATTTTTTAAAAACCTTATTTTTCCATGGGCACATACAGACAGTAGACACCAGATAGCTATACCCTGAAGTCTAAGGTCTTGTGGCCATCTCATTGATCCACTGCCGTCCAGTTCTAGGTACTATTTACAAGAATCCAACTTGACAGGAAATTTAATTTCCAATCTTCAGTTCTCTCTGTAAGGAATAAGGTCATCATAATGTTTTTAGTCTTTAGTCACTGTTTGAATTAGTATACAATTTCAGTTAGAAACAAGAATGGGTACCTTTAAAAACACAAACATAGTTAAGTGAAAACAAACAAACAAACAAACAAAAGATTGGAATTATAAAAACATGCTTGCAGCCAGGCAGTGGTGGCTCACGCCTTTAATCCCGGCACTTGGGAGGCAGAGATGGGTGGATTTCTGAGTTCGAGGCCAGTCTGGTCTACAAAGTGAGTTCCAGGACAGCCAGGGCTATACAGAGAAACCCTGTCTCAAAAAAAAAAAAATGCTTGCACACATGGGCACATGCACATTCATACACATATATGTATGGTAGAGCATGCTAAGAACCTTCTCTGTGGAGTAAAGCAAAATAAATGTCCCTAAAAGAGAGCTTGTCACCAAGTTTTGAAAGGAAAAGGAGTCTGAATTTTCTCACTTCTCTTTTTCCTTTCAAAATGTATAAGCAAACCTAGCATTACTGGGGTTGTATATTGTATACCTATCTCTATTTATACATTTCTGAGGATAAATTAATATAGGTTTGAATCAAGTAGGATTCTGCCTTCTATGAAACCATATTATTCAGGTCTACATCCATGAAATAACTGCTGGATTCCTCAAAATGGCATTCTTTTTTTTTTTTTTTTTTTTTTATCCTTTGGTGTATCAGCTTGTGATTGGGGACAAACTCTGCGTTCTTCCACAGATAGTTAAAAATAACTGTCTTCAGACACACCAAAAGAGGGCACCGGATCCCATTATAGATGGTTGTGAGCCACCAAGTGGTTGCTGGAACTTGAACTCAGGACCTCTGAAAGAGCAGTCAGCATTCTTTTTCTTTCTTTCTTTCTTTTTTTTTTTTTTTTTTTTTTTTTTTTGGTTTTTCGAGACAGGGTTTTTCTGTGTAGCCCTGGCTGTCCTGGAACTCACTCTGTAGACCAGGCTGGCCTCGAACTCAGAAATCCGCCTGCCTCTGCCTCCCAAGTGCTGGGATTAAAGGCGTGCGCCACCACTGCAGTCAGCATTCTTAACCACTGAACCATCTCTCATACATAGAAGTTTTCCCCATCAAAGGGGCTAGTTCAGTATCAGTAAATAATATTCCCCTAAAGTCACATTTATAGAAAGCAAAATTGCTAACAACACAAATGTGCTTTGTTCCTACTGGCTGAGTCTGCCAATGGCCTGCATCTCAGATTGGTTTCTCTAATAAGTATGTTTTCTCTGGGTGCTTGGAGGCTGAGGTTGTTTGCTTTCATTGAAAGACAAGGGAAATGAAGAAATGGTTATATAGAGGCAGTTCATGTTTGGAGAACAGCCTATGAGCCTCCTGATTCTCATAGAAACTGATTCCATAATGGTTATCATGACTAGTTTTGGAAGGAGGCTGTTGTAAGCTGGAGGGAAGGACAAAGTTCTGACTGCAAGTGTTTGGGCTCATTTGTGGGTGAGGATGCCCAGCACTAGGAACTGAACCTCCCTTGGGAGTAAAGATATTTGGAGATCCTAGAGCCGAATCAGCTGGTTCTTGCTTCAATGCCAAGATATCTCATGAGGGATTTTTTTCGTTATTCATGCCACTCAAGTTGTGGGGGAAAGCTTTCCCTGCCATGGCCTCCCTTTGTAAACGTTATATATTTTGTAAACTTTGTAAACCTTCAAGTCAGGCAAGTGGTCAGGTCCAGCACCTAGGGAGCTCCGGCAACAAGGCTCCTCCCCAAGACTACCTCTCATAGTAGTTGTTTCCAGCCGCTGTAACAATTTACACACTTTATCGCCAGCTCCTCTATAGAACCCACCCCAGATTCTGCTAATTTTACCAGAAAAGTCTGAACAAATGCCACCAATCCCTGATCAGGAAAACCCTCCAATCCCTGATCAGGAAAGCCCACCAATCCCTGAACAGGAACACTCACCAATCCCTGAACTCCCACAAACTCAGGACTTGAAATCCTACCAATCCTCACCCTGGTAATCTCTGCCCTAGAAAGCCCCGCCCCCTAAGAAACCTTATATAAAGACTGTGTCTGCGCTCCCTAGCTGTTGGTTCCCTCCTAGGAACAGATGTAGCTTCTTCTGGACGTTTCCAGAAGCAATGAAGAAGTGAAGGGACGTGAAGACCTGGAGCTCTTCAGTTAAGCTGGGGATACTGCCCTACCCCTGCAAGCTGTAACGTTGAAAGAGTTGCGCTGATGGTTCTGAGGTCCTCTGCTCAACTGGGGGACAGAACTGTAACACTGAAGAGACTGGGCTGATGGTCCAGAGGTCTAAAGCTTAGCTGGGGATACCCAGCCCCCTGGAGATGCAAAGTCTCTGAAGAGGCTTCCTTGGAGATTTATGGCTCATGGGCTCTCACATCTATGAATGTCCTTCCATAGGGACTCAGTCCTATCTCAGAACTGTGCTGTCCCGGGCTCTAGTGTCTCAGGATGCCCTTCCGTTGGGATACTTTTTCTCCCATCAGCTGTGTAAATCTCTGGGCTGTCCTGAAGCTCACTCCACAGACCAAGCTGGCCTCAAACTCAGATCCACTTGCCTGTTGGAAAACATCCAGTACAAATTACCTGCAAGTGATATGTCTGAGGCTATGCCTCAGGAGCCAGAGTGGAAAGATTGAATCATGCCTTCTCATCAAATCACCCTTATTGACTTCAAAACTGCTGGCATGGGGCCGGGCGTGGTGGTGCATGCCTTTAATCCCAGCACTCGGGAGCCAGAGGCAGGCCGAAGCCAGCCTGGTCTACAAAGTGAGTTCCAGGACAGCCAGGGCTACACAGAGAAACCCTGTTTCAGAAAAACAAAACAAAACAAAAACAAAACAAAAAACCTGCTGGCATAAGGATAAGCAAAGTGCCAGTTTGACCTTGTCTTTTAGCTCAGCCAGGGTCGCAAGGGAGAGCCCAACAGCTTCCAGGTCAAGAATCAAGTTGTTCCACGTGCAAAGGACTTAGCTTAGAGGAAAATGACAACCAGGACGTTGTAGGGAAAGCCTGCCTCAACAAAAGGTCAGTGCTGTGACTATAACAAATGTAAACCTCTCTCGTTTTGGGTAATACATATGCTAAATTTTACTTAATTCTGCACTACATTCATACATATAACATTGCTGTAACCTATAATCAGAATTTGTCAGTACACAAGAAAAACTATTGATAAAACTGAATTAAATATTATCTGTATCCTGTGTAAACAGAATCCATTTGGGAGTGTGCTTAGACTCTCTTGCCACTTTCCTAATTTAGTAAGGAGTCCTAGGAATTAGGATTCCTACAGGAAATGTCACATCAGGAATGAAAATGGACCATCTCAACATCCTGATACCTAACATTGGAAAGACCTACTTCCCAATTGTGCTAACACAATGCCATAGCTCTACCTACAGGGATGTGTTCCCAAATTTTAATATTTTCTGTAAATTGTAACATTGCTACCAGCAAGGTGTAGATAGATTTGAGAGTTTCTCTCTACCCACTTTTGGCCAAGACTGTGAATTTAGTTTCATATTCATGTATTAATGTTTTGTTTTGTTTCTTGCTAATGCAAAGAAACAAAGGGGAAGGAAAAAAGTTTTCAGAGCCAGTCCAGAAGCTACACTCGGTAACTGGAAAGAGAAATACAGTTTACTTATGTTTGTTTCTTGTAGAGCTTCCCACTATTCTGAGACTGGTCTCAGAGCCAGAACATGTTTACATGTTCCGGGCACTTGTTAGGACACTAAATTCGAAGCTCAACCCCCAAAACTAAAAAAATGCAGCTATAAAGATTCAACTCAGTTCTACTTTAACAAGCCCTCCAGATGATTGGGATGCCCAGAGAAATCAGAAAACTCCTGACTTGGGTTACCTGCTATCCTACTGTCTCTGGGATTATCAAAGCAACAGGTTGAATGATTCCAAAGTATTAAATTTGCTTAGTGGTGCTGGAGTGATGGCTTCAGAACACTCAGATTTAATTCCCAACATCGACATTACATGGCACCCCACAACCATCTGCAAACTCCATTCCCAGGAGACCCGACGCCCTCTTTAGCTACTATGTGCCCTGCATGGATTTATTGTGCTGATTATTGTATATTATATATGCAGGCAAAACACCTGCACACTTTAAATTTTTTAATGAAGAAAAAGTTGTGTTTTAAAAAAATGTTTACTTAGGTTTTCTGAGAGGTGTCAGATTTCCTGCTGTGAATTATGTTGGCTAGAAAAAACAAAGAATTGGTACAGGTGCCTATCAAATACTCAAGCCAGTGAAACACATGCATGCTGCATTGCTGTTCAAAACCGAGGTTACATACAGGTTTTCACTGATAAGGAGTAAAACTGATTCTCGGAAATAGATTCTGGATTTTCTATACAAACTAATCGTTTGGATCTTATGTACTATTTGTCTTCCCAAATAGATGCTGCAGCTGGAGCTAAAACAGGAAGGAAACGGGGTTTTGCCTTTGTTTCCTCCTAAAAAGATGTTAAAGGCTCACATCAGGGAAGGCTGGTCGCTGACTTTTTTTTTCAGTGTAGTATCTCTAAGTAGACCTGTCAACACCCCTGTTACAGGATTAATGGCAACAGGAAGGATGTAAAGGATACATTTATAAAGTCTAATTCATTTTCTACACCCGGTCCTCTAATGCAATCCTCAGAACACAGCAGGGGTGGCAGTTATCTTCAGTACTATTCAGTTATCCCACCAGAACTTGAATTTAAAACTAGGAACCCAAATAAATCCACCAAAAAAGACTTGGAGCCAGTCATGTATGAGTGCCATGGCAACACGTTTTTTTTTTTTTTCTGGTATCTTATTACTCTCCAATCACAAGCCTTGTCTCCTAGCGCCCGCCCCACACCTGCCCCTGAAAGACCAAAAGACCACCAATCCAGCCCTCAACACACTGGAAGCAGCGACAAAAACCACCCCCTTTCCGGGACGTCATCAATGGTCATCTGCAGTTTAGTCCTGCTTCTATAGACACCCCCCCAAGTGGTCCCTACTCTTTTTGGATCCCTATCTCCATGCCACTGGTAGCTGCCCTCCTCCGCTCCCCCCACCCCGGGCTTTTAGCCAGGAAAACGCGCTGTGATTTCCCTGCTGAC
Organism: Mus caroli; assembly: GCF_978045245.1. NCBI lineage: Eukaryota > Metazoa > Chordata > Mammalia > Rodentia > Muridae > Mus > Mus caroli. The sequence goes on along the minus strand of NW_028227260.1, from coordinate 34,400,553 downwards.
CCTCTCCCCTTAAGCCGACTGGCGCTGCCCCTGTAGCCTCCGGCCTCCGGCAACAGCGCTGGAGGCAGTAGCTGCACCAGCTCCATCCCAGAGGCCTCTGCGAAGGTCGCAGCCAACGAGAATCTCGCAGCATCCTTCCGGGACCACACCGGACACAGTAACATAACACAGAGTGCCCAGCCAGCTCCAACTTCCAACCACGGTTTGACACGAGGAGTTGTTGAGCAGGCCAACTCATTCTTGAAGCTGAGCATCTTTTATGTTAAAATACATAAAATGCCTGACCTTCCCGTTTGTCATTTGTTCGAGGATAACTCACAAAGTTATCAATCATTCTGAAGTGGGAACCCATTTTTTGGGGGGTGCGGATAGTTTATCGTGGCTCATTGAAGCTGCTGCACCAATCCGGACCTTCAGTGTGAGCTGCTGCACCAATCCCGACCTTCAGTGTGCCATTTCTGATGTGTTTACCTTGAATCTGTAACTCTTTCTGTTCTGCATTTGGCGTTTAGTGCCAAACTCCCACTGCATGTCTGGCATACAGGACCCTTATAGAAAGTTGGAATCTCCATTCACCCTTGTTCTGATTGTGTGTTACAGGTTCTGGGTCTTATGCGGGATTTGAACTCAGGACCTCACACTTGGGCAGCGAGTGCTTTCCTCGCTGGCTCAGCCTTGTTAAGACAATGGCATCTTGTACATGAATGAGATTGAAATTTTCTGGCTTCCTTTTGCAAAGAGTGAACATATTAGCAGTTCCTACCAATAGTGTACTCCTGAGAAGAGAATCATTTTATAGCACAAAGTTAAAATTAAAAATCACATTTCTTGAAGTTGACCGTATTGTCTTCTCACCTAAGTTACTTTGGCCAATAAACAGCAGGTTATAAATGTTACTAGCAAAGGCTTTGCTCCAGACAATAAGGTCCCGCTTTCCCCGCTTGTTATTTCATCCAATAACATTCTTTTCCTAGCTGCCTCACTGAAAGTGCAGTCTCTGATGGTCATTCACCATGCAGATCTACCAATCTGGTTCCTCTGTTGTATTTTAAGAACTTGAAGGGAAAAACCATTTTCTGTTACAATAGTGGATCTGCATCCGAGGTATCTACTGAAATATCGATTCTCATTTCCACGGGTAATGAATTCGACCAGAGGCATAAAGTTAGAAGTAGAAATGGAGATTATTTATTTTTTAAAAAAAGAAAGACACAAGAATCTGTAATCTGCTTGTAAAGACCCCAAAAGCGCTGGTCCGTGCGTGAGGCCATGCGACCTTTTATGGGATATTTACACAGCTCCCTCCTATCTATATGGAAAGCTAACCTTTTTCAGCACATGCTCTGTTGGTTAAATGAAGCTCAGAAGGGCTTTCTTTTGTGTGCTAATCTTGAGGTCGCTTTCTCCAAATCTATTTTCCTGACACACTATGATTAACCTAAAAGTAAACCAAAGGGTACAAAATACTTTATTAAATTAGGCTCCTAGGATTTGTTTCTGCCACCAATTTTCATGAATGGCAAAAATAGTTGATGCTATCTCTTTTTTTTTTCCTTTTGGTATTGGGAGTTGAACCTAGATCCTTGTGCTTGCTACGTAAGTGTTCTACCACTGAGCTATGACTCCCTCAACCCCTTTTTGTATATACATTGAGACAGCATTTTATTGCTTTCCCATGTTGACCTCAAACTTGTGGTCATATTACCTTATTCTCCCAAGTTAGTAGGATCACAGATGTGTGTCATGTCTGGTGATGTTCTGCCTTTTTTCTTTTTACTTTCTTTTATGATTTTATTTTAGTTCAATTTATTTTTGCTGCAAGCTGGTATTTATCCTGCTACTCATGGCTCCTGTGTTCTATGCCTAGTTCTTAACAGGACACTATCCACTGGATCCAGTTAGGACTCCTTGAGATGTCTGTATGTCATTCACTGCATTTTTCTGTAGACTAATGTGTGCTCTGAAATGATATATGGAAATGCTCTAAATGTCCCAGGCCAGTATTTCAGTCAGTGAGTTGATGATCTGAGTCTTCATTTACCAGTGTATGGTTCTTGTTTTCAAAGTGAGCTGTCACTCAGCTACTCCTTTTGGGCTCTTTTTCAGCTGTAGGAGACTGTGCTGTTCTCTGTCAGTGGATTCTTAAAAAATAGACCTCCTATGCTTTTGGAAGGAGTCAATCCTTTCCCATTACTACCCCGTCAACCTTCCCATAGCTGTTCCTGCTTACAGTTTATTATAACTGACTTATCTGAGTTAAGATCTCGGTGTTCATTTACTTTACATGAATATCCCCTTCCCCTCAAGGTTCTCCTACCTACGAGGGGGTGGCTGTGGAGGAAGGAAGAGGTTCAGGGTCTGGGGTTCTTTGTGGAATACTTTCTGGAAGAAATGAGGTCTGCAGTGTATCTTCCAACACTCTAAGGTGAAGAAGTGGTCAGTGAATAAAACGTATGATGTCAATAACAAATGAAACTTATGCTTACTCTTTCACACACAAAGAAAATGTTAAAACAGATTTGCTCCCGTGTGGCTGAAATGCTAGGAGACTGTCAGCTTATTGGGAAGTTCTGAGATGAGCGGGACTTTGATGTGAGAAATAGGTGGACATTGTGGTCCAAAGTCAAATGAGCCAATTATAACAGTGGTGACCAGCAATAAAGGTGGCATATTTTCCCTCTTCAGAGCTATCTGGAATCCCTATGAGAATGACACAGTCATGTCTGTGTGCTTAGGATACTGGCTCCTGGCATTGTGAGCACAGACAGAAATATAGTTTTCCTCACACAGGCAGGTTGAGGGTGGTAATGGGGAAAAGTTGATTCCTTTGAATACTACATATGGTTTCTTTTTAAGAGTCCACCGACAGGACAGGGCAGTCTCCTACAGCTGAGAGGAGGACAGGAGTCACAGCAAGCTAGGCAGCAGGTGGCTTTTAAAGCAAGAACCACACAATGAATACCTGGACCATCAACTCCCTGACTGAGATGTTGGCCTGGGACCCTTTCCCCCCAGGTTTTCAGGAGCTGAAACTGTAAGACCCCCCCCCCCCCCCGAAGCTGGGCCTCCGCTCAAGTCCCGGGATGAGCTGGCCGGCACCCCAATGACATGAGAGGAAAAAAAAAAACACACCTGATACAAACTACAAGAGGTTTTATTATCAGCTAGCTGAGGACAAAGTCCCTCTGCTGTGCAGGGCAGGGGAGTTTGACCCTGAGCGGTAACAGTACGGGCCTTTGAACAGCTAGCTGAGGAATTGGGAGGAGTTGGGAGGAGAGTTGGAAGAGTTGGCTACAGCTCCTTTCTGGCGACGGGGGAGTGAGCTGCAGCCTCCTCTCCGGCGTCTATCTCCATGTCCTTGTAGGTCTTCCTACAATTATCACATCTCTGGCTGTAAGGCACAGAAACAAAAAGGCTTTTTGCTGGCTATAGAGAACAAAGAGCTTCTTTCTGGCTGCATTTTTAGAGATCAGGGAAAACAAGCTTGGGGAACGTCCAGGGGCTTTACCTTCCAGGGAGAAACACTCTAAGTTGGGGTCTCACAAAACTAGAAGCTAGGCCTGTGGGATCACACTCATGTGTCCTCCTCATGAATTACAGCAAGCCGCACCTAGAAGAGAGACAGGCTTCCTTCTCACCATCTTGGGGGAAAGTTTCTTGTTCAGTAAAGAAAAGGAAATTGATTCCATTCTTTTATAAGGTAATCATAAAGAATGGAACTCTGTGTGTGGATCATAAACCCTTGGCAAAAGCAGCCCCTTTATTGGACGAGGTCTTGGGTTACTCAAAAAATGGAGAATAGTGAATAGTGGAGTGTTTTTTTTTTCTTCTTCTTCAGAACAGATAATGCTGGGCACATAGGGTTAGGTGCATTAGTAGAAAAAGGAGATGGGATGCTTGTGGCGGTGTTTTAGAGATAAGATGTCATCCATTTTTCCAAAACCATTAGCATTACTTGAGGCCACTTTTTCTTCCAGGGACAGTTTTTGGTTGCCAGCTTCTGTTGCTATGCAAGAGCTTGATTCTGAGTTCAAAGCATGATTTGGGAAAAATAGCCTGTGTAGCTATGCCCTGCAGGTGCAGTGGGGGTAATTGGTGGGGTGTAGGAGCAGGGGTGGGGATTGTGGCATCATCGTGGAATGCTTTCTGTGAAAGATTTCTGCAGTGCAATCATATCTAACAGTATGAAGGAGGGGACAGAGTAGATAAAGCAGATGGTTAATGAACAAAATATGTGATGTCAATACCAAGTGGATCTTAGAAAATCAAAAAGAATTTTTTAAAAGATTGGCTCTATTGTTCTATTTTGTAAATTATTCCACAGAATATTACATGCTTTCTTATTTAACAAATTAGAAGCTTAATTGTTAAGAAATGAGAACAAAAATTATAATCACACTTGGAGAAGTGACTAGGGGGACTCAAGTATGTATAGTAAAAGGAAGATAGCAATGTGGCTTAATGTTTTCAATAGGAGTTTCTGGAATTTCCATTGTAGCAGCAATCCCTCTGTATCCATATCTTTTAGAATCTCTTAAATCCAAAGTATTCCCAACTTGACTCTAAGATATAGAGAACTGAACCTTGCAAGTATTTATAAATGTGCATTTGAGATGTAGAGACAATAACACATACAATATTATAGTGATACATGCACACATATAGACATATATATCTTCTGTGTCTAAGCACTTGGAGTACCTCTGTGGTTTTGGTGATAAAAGCAAGTGCTTTGCCACTGACTTACACACATAGTTTTAAACATTTATTCTGTTTATTTCCCCAGTGAGAAACATGCTTTGTACATATTGGAAAATAGTAAATGTATGTAGCATCTTTTTGTCAATGTATGTATAAATTAATTACATTTTCTTCTCTTTCTTCCTTCCTTCCTTCCTTCCTTCCTTCCTTCCTTCCTTCCTTCCTTCCTTCCTTTCTTTCTTTCTTTCTTTCTTTCTTTCTTTCTTTCTTTCTTTCTTTCTTTCTTTCTTTCTTTCTTTCTTTTTTGAGACAGGGCCTCACTCTGTGGCTACGACTGGCCTCAAACTTGTGTTCCTTGTTCCTCCTACTTTAGTCTCCCAAGCACACACACACAGACACACACACACACACACACACACACACACACACACTTGTATATTAACATATGCATATAAAATCAGGAGAAGGAATTATTACTATATGGAAACAAAATAAGGTGATATGGATATTATCAAGTAGATCTAAATATTTTTGTGATGGCACATGAAGTGCTATCAGGGTTTTACTACCATGAAGAGACCCCATGACCAAGGCAACTCTTATTAAAGAAAACATTTAATTGGGACTGGCTTACAGTTTCAGAGGTTCAGTTCACTACCATCATGGTGGGAAGCATGGCAGTGTATAGGAAGACGTGGTGATGGAGGAAATGAGAATTCAACATCTTGATCCAAAAGCAACAGGAAACTGAGAGAGTAGGCCTAGCTTGAGCATAGCAGACCTCAAACTCTGCCCCCACAATAACAACAAGGCCACATCTCATATTAGTGCCACTCCTTATGGGCCAAGTATTCAAACACATGAATTTATGAGGACCAAACCTATTCAAACCATGACATCTACTCTGACCAAATTTCCTATACATATTACAGTATTACACCCCTCACCTGCTTTATCTTGGATAGACATGAATTTGTACATTTTGATGAACATTTCATCATTTTGTCTTTCTAGCTGGAAATATGTACAGGTGACTTCTGAGTTTAACTAGGTTTACATTATAAGTAAAAACATACAATATTTGCCTTGTAATGCCTGTCAGGTTCATCTATGTTATCAAATAGCAAAACTTTCCTTTACGGCTGAGTTTTTCTTTGAACATAGGCAATAACCCATCCATTTGTATGCCAACCAACAGGCATTAGATTATTCACATATTAACTGTTATGAATAATGTTTTGATAAACACTGTTGCTGTTATACCCTTTTAGTTTGTGACCAAAAGAGGAATTTGGGTAACTGGACCACAAGGTAGTTCTAGTTTAAATGTCAGAGGAACTGCTGCATCATTCTGCCTAATGTCTGTATCAATCGACATTTCCACCAACAGTATAGAAGGGATTTGCTTTTCCACATCCTTGCCAAAATGTAATATCTTTTATTTCTTGATACTAACTATCTAGCAGATATAAGGTGGTATCTGGGTTTTATTATACTTTAATTTCTCCAATGCTTAATGGTGCTGTACCTTTTTACATTTTTACACTTGTATGTGTTTGTTGGCAATGTGTACATCCTCTCTGGAAAAATGTCTGGGGCTGAGGAAATAACTCTGTGATACACAGAGCTTTGGGTTCGGCAATGTCATCAACTAGAATGAATGTTCTAAAATAGATGAGAATGGTAAAATACTTCGACTTCATCTCAGAACATTTGATTCAACTTAGCATCAACCAGAAGGACTAGTTAGTGTGGAGAGCCATGCTGCGAGCAATCGCCATTATAAGATGGCGCTGGCTTCCGCTGTGCCTAACTAGTAAACAAGCCTTGTGAGCAAGTGCGAGAGTGAACTCACACCTAGTCACTGCCCATCTCAGGGCGTAGTAATGAGGTGATGGGCGAGCAACAAATCAGGAGCTGACACGCCACATCAGGTGCTGAAACGCCACGCTGAGGGTTATATAAGCAGCACCATTTTCCGGGTTCTGGGTCTTCCCTCCTTAAGAAGCAATAAAGCTTGCCACAGAAGAATCCCATTGTCCGAGTGTATTCTTGCCGGCGAGAACGATAGCTCGGAACAAGTTAGAATGTTGGTCATGGTCCCTTCTATAATCCCTGCTGACAAGGTGGCTTGAAGCTTGAGCACATTAATCATAGTCCAAGGAAGCAAAAACCCTGGAAATGAAGTCAAAGATTAATTTATTTTATATGTGTGAATACCTTGTTGCTGCCTTCAAGCACACCAGAAGAAGGCATCATATCCTGTTCCAAATGGTTGTAAGTCACAGTGTTCTTGCTGGGACTTGAACTGGGGACCTTTGGAAGAGCAGTCAGTGCTCTGAACTGCTGAGGCATCTCTCCAGCACCAGAAGTCTACTCTTAAACTAGGAGTGGGTGGCAAGGACATCTTACTGGTTCCTTATGAGTATGTAGATGGACCTTGAATATGTGTGTTTTGGCTATGGCTATATGAAGCTTATAAAATCAGATATAGACATCTCACTTTTTCAGCAGAGTTGCATGTGAAGTTCGACCAAATGTGAGTACACTGATGATCACCAACAATGCAAGAACAGTTGGGGATATTAAAGAATTAAAGACAGTTTTAGATTTGGCAGGGTTTGCTAGACTCTCTGAGTCATTATGAGCTATTACTGCCTGTATTATATAGGCAATCCACAAAAGCCAAGCTTTGTCCACTTACTAGGACATATGGTAGCTGTCTTTTTTTTTTTTTTTTTGGTTTTTCGAGACAGGGTTTCTCTGTGTAGCCCTGGCTGTCCTGGAACTCACTTTGTAGACCAGACTGGCCTCGAACTCAGAAATCCGCCTGTCTCTGCCTCCCGAGTGCTGGGATTAAAGGCGTGCGCCACCACGCCCGGCTGGTAGCTGTCTTGATATTGGGGGAACTATATAGCAAAGGCAGAGATAAGTTAGAAAGAAGGTGTCTAAATTTCAACCCTAAAAACTAAATGGCTGCTTCATGGTTTAGTTAAAGTTATAGCTAATCAAAGCCATAAAATTTTCCCCAGGGAAAGAACAATTATGATTTTCTTCTGCTACAAGGTATTTCTCATAACCCGTGTGAATTCAGAGAAAGTGGGAAATTTAAATATATAGTTAAAGAATAACTTACACATTTGTGTGCTTTTCTGCGGTCCAGTAATCACCATGTGTCAGGCCCTTTCTGAAAATTCTTCTCAATGAAGGTGGCCCATTAAACACCTAAATGATGGCCAGTATTTAACAAGTGACTTTAGAATAAGGGACAAATAAGTTTTTTATTGGTTATTTTATTTATTTACATTTCCCCCTTCCCAGTTCCCTCCACACACTCCCTATCCTCCTCCTCCCCCCCCTCCCCCCCTCCTACCTCCCTGCCCTCGAATTCCTCTACACTGGGTCATCAACAGGACCAAGGGCCTCTCCTCCACTGATGTCCAACAAGGCCATTCCCTGCTACATGTGGGGCTGGAGCCATGGGTCCCTCCATGTGTACTCTTTGGTTGGTGGCTTAGTCCCTGGGAGCTTTGGGGGGTCTGGTTGGTTAATAATGTTGTTCTTCCTATTTATTTTGAGTTGTAATACATCTCCTCCTAAGATCTCCAGGTCCAAAAAAAAAAAAAAAAAAAGATCTCCAGGTCCTTTGTCATCAAGAAACCTTTAAACGTATCAAATGCATTTTTGGCATCAATTGAGATGATTATGTGGTTTTGCTCCTTGAGTTTGTTTGTAAGGTGCATTATATTATTGACCTTTTTTTGTTTTTTGTTTTGTTGTTTTTGTTTGTTTGTTTTTGTTTTGTTTTGTTTTGTTTTGTTTTTCGAGACAGGGTTTCTCTGTATAGCCCTGGCTGTCCTGGAACCCACTCTGTAGTCCAGGCTGGCCTCGAAGTCAGAAATCCGCCTGCCTCTGCCTCCCAAGTGCTGGGATTAAAGGCATGTGCCACCACTGCCTGCCTATATTATTGACCTTTGCATGTTTTATATTATTGATCTTTGCATATTCCATTAACCATGCATCTCTGTGATGAATCTCACTTTGTCATGATGTATTATCTTCCTAATATCTTCCAGAATACAATTTGCAAGCTTTTTATTGCCATTTTTGCATTTGTGTTCATTGGAGTTTTCTTGTCTTTTTATGTCTTTACCTGATCTTAGTGTTGATATGATACTTAGAATGAATTTGGTAGTGTTCTGTTGTTGTTGTTGTTGTTTTGGTTTGTTTTGATTTGTAGAACTACTTCCAAAGAATTGATAGTAAATCTTGCTTGAAAGTTTGACAGAATGCTGCAGTGAAAGTGTCCTGTCCTGGGCTTTTCTTTGCAGGGGTCTTTAGACTGAAGTACTGATCTGGTTGTTTGTAATGAATTAGGTTAAGTATCCTCCTATCTTCTGGCTTTAGTTTTGGTTAGTCATATCTATTTAGAAATTCATCCATTTCATCTAGCCTTTCTAGCTTTATGGAGTATGTGTTTTTAAAGTATCTTTCATGCATGCAACAATAAAATCTTAGAAAAATAAATTAGAATAAAGTCCCACTCATAATAGTTCCAAAAACTAAAGTATCTAACCAAAGAGAAAAAAAGAGTTCTAAAATCAAAAGTCAAAGACATTGTTAAAGGGATCAGAGAAGACACTAGATAATGGAGAACTCCATGCTTCCTGATCGGTAGAATATTGGAAAAAGTGGCTTTACTAATATAATTAATGGACAGATGTGATACAATATCCATCAAATCCTGATATCATGTTCCATCAATGTAGGAAAAACAATATAGAAATTCATATGGAACCACTTAAGATCATAAGTAACCAAAGCAAGTCAAAAAACACAGCTAAATATTTTGCAGTACCTGATCTCAATTATACGATATAGCTTTAGTGATAAAGATAGCCTGGCGCCGGGCAGTGGTGGCCCATGCCTGTAATCCCAGAACTTGGGAGGCAGAGGCAGACAGATTTCTGAGTTCGAGGCCAGCCTGGTCTACACAGTGAGTTCCAGGATAGCCAGGGCTATACAGAGAAATCCTGTCTCAAAAAAAAAAAAAAAAAAAAAAGAGAGAGAGAGAGAGAGAGAGAGAGAGGGAGGGAGGGAGGGAGGGAGGGAGGAAGGAAGGAAGGAAGGAAGGAAGGAAGGAAGGAAGGAAGGAAGGAAGGAAGGAAGGAAGGAAGGAAGAAAGAAAGAAAGAAAGAAAGAAAGAAAGAAAGAAAGAAAGAAAGAAAGAAAGAAAGAAAGAAAGAAAGAAAAAGATAGCCTGGCACTGGCATAAAAACAGACCAATAGAACAGAATAGAAGACCCAGAAATAAATCAAAAAAGCTAAAGCTTTAGCAAAGATAGTAAATGCATGGGTTGGAAAAAAAACTGGATATCCACTTACTTATAGAAGAATGACATTATTTCCATATCTTTTGCCTTATAAAAGGCAGTCTTAAATGGATTAAAGACCTTAATTCCAAACCTAAACTGTTGGAAATCCAAATGCAGTAGCTCTCTACCTATGGATCACTCATGATGCCTTTGGAGTGAATAACACTTTCACAAGGGTAGCATCTAAGTTATTTACATTACAATACATAACACTAGCAAAATTACAGTTATGAAGTAGAAACGAAAATAACTTATGGTTGGAGGTCAACATAGCATGAGGAACTGTATTAAAGGGCTACAACATTAGGAAGGGTGAGATCCACTGCTGTAGAGGAAAACATCAAGACTGTGGCAAAGGCACTGGGGTGGGCAAAAACATTTTATCAGAACTTTTGTAGCACAGGGACAAGTATGTAAATTGAAAAGGTTACTGGCTGGGTGGGGGTAGTGCACTCCTTTAATCTCAGCACCTAGGAAGCAGAGGCAGGTAGATATCTGTGAGTTCCAGGCCAGCCAGTTTTACAAATCAAGATCCAGGACAGCCAAGGGTTACACAGAGAAAAGTTTCTGTACAGTAAAGGAAAGTATCAGCAGAGTAGGTAGACACAGTCCACAGAATGGACTTCACCAGCTATATTTCTAATAAGTACTAATATCCAGAATTTAACAAAGAACTACAGAAATTAAACACCAAGTAAATAGAATTTCCAATAGACAAAAGGGCTAATGAGATGAACAGATAGTTCACAAAAGAAGAAATATAAGGGCTGGAGAAATGGTTCAGCAGATAAGAGCACTGAAGGCTCTTCTGAAGGTCCTGAATTCGAATCCCAGAAACCACATACATGGTGGATCACAACCACCTATAATCTGGTGTGCCTGAAGTCAGCTACAGTGTACTTATGTATAATAATAATAAAATAAATCTTAAAAAAGAAGAAGAAATATAAATGGTCCTTAACTATATTTTTTAAAGTGTTCAACATCTTTAGTCATCAGAAAAATGCAAATTAAAACTGAGCCAGGCATGGTGGTGCATGCCTATCATTTTAGCACTTGGAAGGCAGAAGCAAGTAGACCTCTATGAGTTTGATGTTAGCCTGGTCTACAGTGATTGCCATGCTAGCCAGAGCTACACTGTTAGTTCCTGTCTCCAAGAATAAACAAACAAACTTTGAGATCCCACCCAAGTCAGAATGGCTATTATCAAGAAATCTGTGCCTGGAGAGATGGTTTAGAAGGTAAGAGCACTGGCTTCTCTTTCATAGGACCTGAGTTTAATTCTTAGCAACCACATGGTGGCTCAGAACCTTGTATAATGGAATCTGATGGTCTCTTCTGTCATGGAGCCATACATGTAAATACAGCACTCATATACATAAATAAATAATAAATAAATCTTTTTAAAAAAGAAATAAAGAAAAATGCTTGGGTGTTGGTGGCGCACTTGGGAGGCAGAGGCAGGCAAAGTTCTGAATTCGAGACCAACCTGGTCTAAAGAGTTCCAGGACAGCCTAGGCTACAGAAAGAAACTGTCTCCAAAAAAAAAAAAAAAAAAAAAGATAAAGAAAAGAAAAACGGAAATCTAACCACAAATGTTGAAGATGATGTGGGGGGGAGAAAGGAACCTTTATTCACTGCTAGTGGAGGTACAAATTAATGCAGCCATTATGCAAATCAGTGTGAAAGTTCCTCAAAAAATTAAACACCATATGACCCATCTATTCTACTCCTGGACATAAACCCAATGCACTTCATTTCCTAACGCAGCCATATTGGCACCACCATGTGTATTGTTGATCTAGTTATGATAGCAAAGCAATGGAAACAACTTAGATTTCATCAACAGATGGACAAATAATGAAAATGGAAAGTAAGTGGAGTTGGAAAGTATAATATATATATATATATATTTTTTTTTTTTTTTTGGTTTTTCGAGACAGGGTTTCTCTGTGTAGCCTTGGCTGTCCTGGAACTCACTTTGTAGACCAGGCTGGCCTCGAACTCAGAAATCCGCCTGCCTCTGCCTCCGGAGTGCTGGGATTAAAGGCGTGCGCCACCACGCCCGGCTGGAAAGTATAATATTAAGCAATGTGACTCAAACTAAGAAAGAAAAGGAAATCATGTTCTTCTTCATATGTAGACTAGCATTTTACATGTGTGTGTGTGTGTATGTGTATGTATAAGTGTGATTATTGCATAATTTTAGGAAAGAGACCAAGAGGATACCATTATGTAACACAGAATGACAGAGTGCAGACAAACTTGACACAAGTCATGAAATGATATAAAGCTAATGTTTTCTAGTTTAACTGTCATAGTAAATTATAATCATAATATTGTAATTGATAGTGAAGGTATAAAATGCTAACTGAGGGGGCAGGTGAGATGGCTCAGCGGGTAAGAGCACTGACTGCTCTTCCGAAGGTCCTGAGTTCAAATCCCAGCAACCACATGGTGGCTCACAACCATCTGTAATGGAATCTGATGCCCTCTTCTGGTGTGTCTGAAGACAGCTACAGTGTACTTACTTATAATAATAAATAAATAAAAATCTTTAAAAAAAAACTCACTAACTGAAACCGCACGGCCTCAGCAGCATCGCCATTCGTAGAAGTTGACTAAGATGTTGAAATTTGCCAGTAGGAATTAATTATTGCCAATGTACCTGTTTCCTTACCATTTTCTGAGGAGTGGGAAAGGCAGGGTGCATGTGACAATGTTTCCTGCGAGTCCTCGTACAATCATCCTCAGGCCACCTACAGGGACAGGCAGCATTAGGTCAAGAAGTGTATATTCAGTCCAAATAATAAAATGTGCTTTCATAGCATTTGAAATTTGTATGAGGATAAAATGTATTTGTAAAATGTAAAGGAGAAAATATGTTTGCCCAAACTGACAAAAGGTTAAGTTATCTGCCATGTTTTTATGAAAACAATTCATTCAGTTTCATGGGGGGAAAATGAAAAATGAGGGAAATGGAAAAATAAAATGAACTCTGGGTGTATGTGGGCCTGTATGTTTCTAATTCCGAGAACCCAGTGGTTTGTTGTCGTTGTTGTTATTTGTTAAGTTTGTTTTTGAGGCAGGGTCTTACTCTGTAGTCCAGATTGGCTTTGAACTACTTATGTAGCCCATACCTGCCTTAAACTCGCATCAGTTGGGCCTGTGCCTCGTAAGTACTGCTATTACAGCCTTTGAGCCACCATACCCAGCCTCCAGCACCTCAAAACCAGCATCCAGTTGCAACTCTATCTTCAGTTCAGACCAGGACTAACTTCCAATCTTCTCTTTTTCTTTCTTTCTTTCTTTCTCCTTTTTTTTTTTTTTTTCGTTTTTTCAAGACAGGGTTTCTCTGTATAGCCCTGGCTGTCCTGGAACTCACTTTGTAGACCAGGCTGGCCTCGAACTCAGAAATTCGCCTGCCTCTGCCTCCCAAGCGCTGGGATTAAAGGCGTGCGCCACCACTGCTCGGCTACCTTCCAATCTTATCTTTAAGAATGTGATAAAATGTGCCTGTTTATAGCCCAGGAAAACAATGGTGACAGAAACCCAAAGCCCTGGAGGTTTGGTCTCATTAAAGGCAGTAGGTAGAAGTTCCTCTTTTCTCCTGCTGTGGCCAAGTGCTCCGATACAGCTGCAGTCTTCACTTTGACCAAGAGATGGCTTTCAAGCGGTGCCAGCTATACATTTTAATTGCTAGAGTGGACATTTTGCAGAGAAACAGATGCACTGACGGGGTTTATTGTGCTAATATTCTTATTTGGAAATGCCATACGTATATTAAATCTCTTATATTTGCTATCGACCTCAAATCTACCTGGCATTCTCTGATCTATCTTTTCTGTAGTCTGTGTAAATTAAGATTCACACATTCCATAAAGATCAGGATGTTCATTTTCCATCACCGTACCCTTGGTATGGGACTTTCTAGACCTTTCTTCACCCTGTCCTCTGTCACCTTCTCTTCAGGAGGCTATGGAACAGTTTTCACTGATCTTCGATTGCACTGACTTCCTAGAGAAACTCACCAAAGGACTTCTCGTGGTGTTCCAGCTGGTTCTTATCACTTCTGCCGGCTTGTGCTCAAGGCGGAGCTTTGTGAATTCTGTTGGATCGTGCTACTGATTCATGCTTGGTGTTTGCTGTTGAGCAGGATTGCTGGCAGCCAGACAACCATGAGTAGAATTGCCCCCAAAGAAGAACTACTTTACTTCTAAACAGGTTCACAACGCCCTTTCCCTTCTTTTTTCCCCTATGTCTGGTCAGTGGGCTAGAAGGGAGGTTGAAGTGTTGAAGCCGGACCCCACTTTGGCACTCTGTCCCTCTGTCACTCAGGGTCATTGGGCTACCCTATGCCTCCTTGTGACTGGCTGCCAAGTCGCATAAGTTCATACTATGAACTGGTGTTTCATAGTATGTTTTTACAATATTCATACATTCCTGTATTTTTTTTTAGACAGAATTAGAATCAGTTTGTATAAGCTAGTTTTAAATGTAGAGACTTAATCTTCTGCTCGTTATATAATATGCTTTCCAAGACACATTTGGTCATGGGGATGGAAGTCGCGCCACCTTGTGGTATAATTCTATTTTGCAGCTTGAACCGATGAGTGGGAAGGTAGAAAAGAGTGGCTGTTGCCAACCCATCTTCAGAGTTTTGAGGAAGCCTAGGTAGAATAGAGGACAGTCCTAGTGTACAGGAATACTATGGGCCACCAGACAGAAAGGCTGGCCTATCATCATGGACAGAAACTTTTACATGAAAGCAAATGTTTTATTCTTTGAAATTTCTGGGTTAAGTACTGCCTGTTTTCCTTGCCTCCTTTCTGATTTCTCCTTTCTCCCCAATTCCACATTCCCTTCCCCTCTCCCCCGCCCTCTCCTCTTCTCCTGTCTCTTTCCTCTTCCTGCTCCTGTCCTCTTTTCTCCCCTCCCCTCGCCTCTCCTGACAGACTCTTCCTGTGCAGCCTACATAGATCTGGAATTCATTATGTAGCAAAGACTACATTGAATCACTCTGTCTCAGTGCCCTCTGAAAAATGGAATTTATATGTATACAGCACTATGACTGTCTAGAGCAATATATTTCTAGTACGTTTTAAACTAATTTTCAAGGAAACCTCACATTTATGTGTGTTGGCTGAGCATTTCACTCTATGGATGTTCCACAATTTATTCAGTATACTAGTGATAAAAGTTTAGTTCTTTAAGTAGTTTTGAATGACAGAAACAGTGTATGTAATACTCTGCTGCTTACTAACACATAGATTCAGATATATGCACAGCTCTGCTAATGCAAAACACCCTGACCCGTTTTAACAGCATTTGTTGCATCATTGCACATTTGAAATGCTTGATAAGCTGATAGTGAAGAAATATTCTTGCATCCTGATTTCATTATAGTGTGGTTTTGCTGTCTCCAAAATCCCTGCCTATGGAAGCGACACAGTAAATTTTAACAACATCATGTTGTTGGATGTATCCTGATATTCCCTGTCATAGGCTTTGTAGTGAGTGACATTTTCAGGGTGCATACGCTGCTAGAGGGCACAGTTTAAGACCAAGCTCATGTAACCATTTGCAACATGAGATGAGTGAGCCCTGTTTGAGCCTAGCAAACTGACTTAGAGAATTCTAATATTCTAAAAGAGCCGTCTGGTGTAAATATGTCTGTGTATAAGAGAACATGTTGAGGGTGAGGGAGGTAAGGACCACATTTCCCCCTGCTTCCTTCTTCCCTTTCAGTGCTTTTGTGTCCTGTGTGAGCCTAGAAAAAGGGCTTTACCAGTATCTCTCACACTGCCCTGAAAGTGAATTCATGCAAACAAAACTGGTGGTACAAGGACATGCACCTATTTACCCTAGGGTAGGCACTGTCAAATTAACACTAAAGAAAGGTAGTGCCATTTGGACTCCTTGAAGACAAAGAGGGGTGGTACTAAATTCTGTCCAACCCCCACTCTCCTCCACTGCCATAGTTGAAAAGATGTGAAGTGGTGAAATGTAAAGTGGCTTTTATTTATTTATTTATTTGCAAATGAGGAACATAAAGTTAGCACCTGTGGTAGGAAGTAAAAATTATGATCACTACAGAAATTTGCATCAATATATAGTCAGTGGGGCTTCAGTATAGCTACCATCTGCAACAATGGTTAGATATGGTGGAAGTCCAGGCCAGTATTTTGTTTTAACATCTTTCATGTAATATAACTTGCAGTCAATAGAATCTACCCATTTGAAAATACAATTGGGGGTGGGGGGTGGCTGGAAAGATGGCTCAGCAGTTAAGAGCACTGACTGCTCTTCCAGAGGTCCTGAGTTCAATTCCCACCAACCACATGGTGGCTCACAACCATCTGTAATTGGATCTCATGCCCTCTTCTAGTGTGTCTGAAGACAGCTACAGTGTACAGATATAAATAAATAAATAAATAAATAAATAAATAAATAAATAAATAAATCTTTTTTAAAAAAGAAAGAATGATACAATAGGGTAATGAATAGTAATATATAGAGCAGAGCAACTGAGTTTTAGATGTTCCCATCATCCTCCAATATCCCATCCTCCCTTAGTCCAGTTAAATCCTAATTCCTTCTTTGAACCCAGCAACCACAAATATTCTTAGCATCTTCAGAGTTGCCATTTCAGCCATTGCATATGAGTAGACTCACACAACATTAGTCTTCCTTTTTAGTTTATATTTTCAGACAGATTTCATGTAACCCAGGATAGCTTTGAACTCACTATCTAGTTGTAGATGACCTTGAACTCCTTGTCCTCCTGCCTTCACCTACTGCTGTCATACTGGGGTTGCAAGTATATATACAAGGACACCCAGATTATTAGGTGCTTAAAATCAAACCCAGAGCTCGGGCAAACAGTTTATCAAGTGAGTTACACCCAGATCACAGCATTTAATCTTTTGCATCTGATTTCCTTCACTTCACCTGCTCATCACTGTTCGAGCATATCAATACTTCATCCCATTAATTGTGAAAACATACTCTTGTATCTGATTTAACAATGCATTCAATGATTCCAGTGTTGTGAATCATAATGATAATCCTAGAAATATCAGGATATTTTTCTGTTTATTTTGAATATTATCCCAATTTTTAAAAGATATTTATTTACTTTATATATATAAATACACTGTCGTTTTCTTCAGACACTAGTAGAGGGCATCAGATCCCATTACAGATGGTTGTGATCCACTATGTGGTTGCTGGGAGTTGAACTCAGGACCTCTGAAAGGGCAGCCTGTGCTCTTAACCACCAAGCCATCTCTCTATCCCCACCCAACAATTGTTTTTTTAAATATCAACTTAAGTAACCTGGGACAAAGAAACCCCAACTGCAGAATTTCCCAGATCAGTTTTGGCCGGTGGTCATGTCTTTGAGAGATTGTTTTGACTGATGGTTGATGTGACCAGGCCAACTGTGGTGCTACCGTTGCTATGCAATGTCTCCTCCAAAAATGACAATCTTAGAGTATCAACACACTATGGCAGCAACTTAGATGAAATTCAGGATAAATATCTCACAAGAATGAACATAAATATCTAAACAATTCAAACAGAATGCCCCCCCCCCCCTGAATGAATTCCAAAAGATCACAAATGGCTAAATAAACCAGTTAAGCCAACTCAAAACAAGAATACACAGTTCAGTGAGGAAGTAGAAATACTGAAGAAAAGACAAACTGAAATGATACTGGAAACTAAAGGTTCAGCAAGGCAAATAAAAACCTCGGACAGAATGAATTATATAGAAGACAGAACATCGGGACTGAAGCTATATTTCAGGCACGGGGCTAAAGTCCAGAATTTACAAACAACTGCAGAAATTAAATACTGTGATGGCTATTCCCAGTTGTCAGCTTGACGGTATCTGGAATGAACTACAATCCAGAAATGAAAGGCACACCTGGGACCAGATTGTGAGGCTGGAAGACACAGGCTTTTGATCCAGTTTTTCAGGTGGGATGGCACATGCACTTAATCCAGACAGACACATACCTTTAATCCAGATCTTGAGGCACACACTTAATCTGGTCCATAACATCTGTTGGAAGCCTATATAAGGACAATGGAAGAAGGAAGTGTTCATTCTTCATTGCCTGCTTGCACTTACCTGCCAGCACATCTGTTGGAGCCTACTTCTTCAGGATTCCAGCTTATACAGAAAACCAGCTGAACCACCCAGCCTCATGGGACTGAACAACTCTTAGATTCTTGAACTTCCCACTCACAGCTGCCCATTGTTGGGTTAGTTGGACTGCAGCCTGTAATTCACTCCAATAATTTTCCTTAAAACACACACATATATGTGTATATATATATATATATGAGACACACACACAGAGAGAGAGAGAGAGAGAGAGAGAGAGAGAGAGAGAGAGAGAGTCCATAAGTTCTGTGACTCTAATACAAATACCAAGAGGATAAAACTAGCGATAGCAACATAGGAAAATGAACAGAAGAAACAATTTAAAAACGAAAGAACACAAATGGCCAATACTTAGTTTTGAATGTATCTTAGCCATCAGAGAACCGTAAGTTAAAACTACTCTGACATACCACCATACAGACCAAGTCAGAATGGCTACCGTCAACAAATCTCACAGCAAATGTTGGAGCAGATATGAGAAAATGAACCTTTACTTACTGTTGGTGGGGGTGTGAATTAATACAGTAGAAATCATTTTGGAGAGTTCTCAAAAAATGTTAAAAATAAATCTACCATATGGCTCAGTTACTTTGCTCTTGAGCATATGCCCAAAGAACCCCATACCCTGCCATAAAGATACAATAAACATTCTACCCCAATGTTTATTGCTGCTTTATTCACTACAGAAAGCAATTATAATTAACCTAGTTGCCCATCAGTAGATAATGAAAACTTAGTATGTATTAAAACTAGGATATTACTCAGCTCTAAAAAATGACATTAAATATGTGCAGGAAAAACGGTGGATTTAGAAAGTACATTAAGTAAGGTCCACACAGCATGTTCTCTCTCATATGCAGAATCTAGGCAACAGTAAATGTATCTATGTAATCAAATGTACATGTGGGTGCAGTATAACATGAAGAAATGAGAACAAGAATAGCTAAATTAGGAGACAGGGAAGGACTGAATGCAAGTAATAGACATGGGTTATGAAAAAGGACAGAAAGCTAATTGTTTTACTGGTTATTATATTGTCATGGATTTCCTTTTCATTTTAGTGGTGACTAAGTGCATAAAATATATGCAGTACTGAAAATGTAAAATTTTATGTGAAACTTCACAGCGTCCATTTTAGGTGGTATAGACTTTGGGTTTGGCTAATTTTGGTGTGTGATGTTTTTATTTATTTTCAAAGGAAAATTATTTTTTCATAATAAAGCTTTTTTAAAAAAAGAAATACTGAAGGAAAAGGAAACTGAAGTAGTGCTGTAGATTAAAGGTTCAATACACTAAATAATAAAAAAAAAATGAAGAAAAAGCTTCACTAATAGAATGGACAGAACATCAGGTTTAAAGTTAAGGTTGGGGAATTGGATAATTCAGGCAAGGAAAATCATCAGATTTAGGAAACATTTCAACAGAATGTGGGAGATTTTGGGGACACTATAAAAAGACCAAGTCTATGAATTATGCCCATACATGAAGAATTCATGCCAAAGCATAGGACACACTCTCAAAATAATCATAGAAAAAAAAATTCCCAAGTTTAGGGAAGAACTGACTACCCAGGCACAGGAGGCATGAAAACACTAAGAAACTCTTCATGTCACGCTATGGTTAAAACACTAAATGTACAGAACAAAGAAAGGGAGTCCTCTTTCGATAAAGAGGAAATAAATCACATATAAAGCTAGGTCCGTCAAAGTAAATGGATGGAACTGGAAAATATTATATTCAGAAAGAGATATATCGTATGTTTCTCTTATACATGAAGCTTAACAGTTAATATTTATGTAGGTGCATTAATGGCAAAGCAAATGCCCATGAAAAGAAAGAAAAAGAGGCTTTATCAGGTAAATAAGAGAGCAAGTGTGAAGTGAGAATGAACAAGGGAGTGGGTGGAGGATGGGTTAGACAAGAGGGGAGTGAGATTAGGAAAAGGAGTTGTGGGGAAAGATGAAACAAAACTAAGAATTCACAAAAATAGCAGAAAGAAGCCTGCTAATGAGTAAGATAATCCAAATTTTTAAAAGAAAGCATTCAGGGCCAGTGAAATGGCTGTTGCTGCCAACTCTGGTGACACGAGTTCAATCCCTGGGACCCATGTGGTAGAAGGAGAGAACCAGTGCCTTTAAGTTGTACCTCTACATGTGCACCATGGCATACGGTTTAAAAAAAAAAAGTCTAAACAGAAGTATTCTACACGGATAGATAAAGCTGCTCCCAGAATCAAAGTATTAAATGAAAATCCTAGTACCAGGAATGGGTTAACCTTCTGCACATGGTTGCTCATTCAAGATGAACACACACACACACACACACACACACAGACAGACAGACAGACAGACACACACACACACAGACAGACAGATAGACAGACAGACACACACACACATACACAAAACCTTGCAATTGAACCATGGTTGCATGGGCCTATGTGTACTGGCTCTGGACAAATACAACTCTATGCAATCCCTATGCAATTACCTTCAAGCAGGGAGCCCCTTTAGCATCATTCTAAATTAGCATTTTTTGCTTTCAAATAAATTT
Source organism: Mus caroli (assembly GCF_978045245.1). Taxonomy (NCBI): domain Eukaryota; kingdom Metazoa; phylum Chordata; class Mammalia; order Rodentia; family Muridae; genus Mus; species Mus caroli. The sequence goes on along the minus strand of NW_028227260.1, from coordinate 34,379,751 downwards.
ACATGTTCACAAGATGAAGCCTTGGGTGGATAGAGTCTTGCTATCAGGACACCATATTTCCTTGTGAGGAGTAGAGAAAGGGGTTTATCTAGCTTACATACAGTTGGTGTTTCTGATAGATGCTAAAATGCAGCTACACTTTGAAAATAAAATTTCAAATGCAGACTGAAAGACACATCATGCCTATCCATAAATTCAGAAAGTATATCAGTCCTTGCCAAAAGTTGTGCAATGAATTAGGAGTGACTAATAACAGCTGTAGGCTTTGGGGAGTGGATGATGGAAATGCCATTTAATTATATACTGGTTATTATTATACAACTTTGTGAATATGATAAATGTACAACTGAATGTATCCACTTAGAAATAATAAAGTTTTATGCAGAATAATATTTCAATAAAAAGAGGAAAAACCAAATCTATATTGGTCATTAAATTATGGACAAAATCCTTTTTTGAATTATGGATATTTTTAAATTAATTCATTTATTAACTTTACATCCCAATTGCAGTTTTCCCTCCCTTCTCTCCTCCCAGTTCTTCCCCCCACCTCTCCTCCTCCTCATACACTTCCGCCCTTTCTCTTCAGAAAAGGGGAGGTCTCCCATGGATGTCAAATGCCTTGGCAGTAGGACTAGGTGCATCTTCTTCTATTAAGGCTAGACAAAGCAGCCCAGTTAAGGGAACAGGATCCACAGGCAGGCAACTGAGTCAGGGTAAAACCCTGCTCCAGTTTGGGGGGACCCATAATAAGGCCAAGCTGCACATCTGCTACATATGTGCAAAGGACTTAGGTCAGTCCCATGCATGCTCTTTGGTTGGTGGTTCTGTCTCTATGAGTCTCTTTGGGCTCAGGTTAGTTGACTCTGTAGGGTTTCTTGTGGTGATGGACAAAATCTTTTATGGTGGAATTTAAGGTCATAGCTTCTCAAAATAGTTTGTAAGATGTAATAAATCAAGAGTAATGAGTCGTTCACCAAAATTTGAAAACGTACAGGTGAGGCATAGTGGTGAGTGTCTACAATCCCAGCACTTGGGAGGCAGGGCCAGAAGGAGCAGGAGTTCAATGTCACACTTGGCTACAAAGCAAATTTGTCTTTTAAGACTTACTTATTTGATTTATATGAATACACACCAGAGAAGGGCATCAGATCTCATGATCTCACCAGAAGAGGACATCAGATCCCATAACATGGCTGTGAACCACCATGTGGTTGCTGAGAATTGAACTCGGGACCTCTGGAAGAGTAGTCAGTGCTCTTAACCACTGAGCCATCTCTCCAGCCCTCCCTCCCTCCCCCTGTCTCCTGTTTGGCATCAGGTCCTAAGCAGCACTGGAACAATAATCATCTGAATAAACGTAAAAGTATAAAGTGCTAGATAGGAGCTTATCCTCACTTTCTTAGAAGCAGAGTCACACTCTGGCCCAATGGTGCTCCAGATAAACAAGTGGAGTTTTGAAACTTACCACACTTACTTACCACACCCACTAATCAGAAGATAAGGCTACTGCAGAAGGGACAGTACCTAGTTCACACAAACATAGCATGTTGATACACATGTGTATGCATGTTGATATACATGTTAATACACATGTGCCTATGTAAATCATCTTCCAATGCTCTTCTACCTTTTTATTGAGGTAGGGGATTTCTGTCAAAGCTAAATCTCAAATATACTCTAGCTAGCATGATTTTTTGAGACAGGGTTTCCCTTTATAGCCCAGGCTGTCCACAAACTCAGAGATCTGCCTGCCTCTCCCTCCTTGGTGCTGGGATTCAAGGCATGTTCCACCACCACCCTGCTCATATGGAAATTCGAGACAGGGTTTCTCTGTGTAGACCAGACTGGCCTCGAACTCAGAAATCTGCCTGCCTCTGCCTCCCAAGTGATGGGATTAAAGGCGTGAGCCACCACTGCCCAGCATTCATGTTGAAATTATTAAGGGTTTTTATTTCTTAACACACCTGTAAAAGGTCCTTAGTTATCCATAGGATATTTAAACTGTATTCAGGAAGTTCAGTTAGCTAATCACTGACTTCTAAAATTAGAATTACAGGCTTCCCAAAAGACATTTACACGTGTTATGCATCCACAAGAATTCTACGGTTCCCTCCTATCATCTTCACACTTGCACAACATGTACTTTAACCACTGAGCTATGTCGCCAGTCCTTATCTCCATTTGAATTCTGAGAAAAGAATCCAGGTTTTGGAGCAGAGAGAGCATCCAGCAAGGGCATTTTGAAAACAGAGAAGGAAAAATCAATCCCCCAGAGAACTGGGAATGGCCAGCCGCCCACAGAGCACCCACTGCCCTTCTTTTTGTCAGGCCATGAAATGCCCAGGGCTCAGAGAGACAGGGCCCAAGCTGGAGACCTTAAAGGGACCCAGAGGTGAAGAAGGGACCTGAACTTTGCACAGCAAGACACTGGGGGCGGAAAGAGGGGCTGGGGCCGGGGGCGGAGCTTTGGCTTCTGACGCAAGTGGCACGTGACTAGCCCACGCAGGCTCACACCCCTCGCTGGGTCTCGGACCTGCCCTCGCTCACTCTCTCCAGCCCGCCATCCCTAGCGGAGGCACCTGTTCCTGGTGGCGCAGCTCCTGGTGGCGCAGAGCACGCGGGCCCGGGCGGCGCGGAAAGCAGCAGGAGGAGGAAGAGCGGCGCAGGTGAGGGGGACAGCGGCCCGGACCCGCGGAGCCCGTCGTCGGGGTCCTGTGGCCGCCACCCCGGCCGTCGGCAGCGCAGGCCGAGGCTGCAGGTGGCCGTCCCCGTGTGCGCAGCGGCGCGGCCGGACAGGGAGCGGGGCGGCGGGCCCGGGCGGAGACCCTCGGGGAGTAGGAGCATGCGCCCCGCGACAGTTTCCCATAGACCCGGGCATCCCTGCATCGGGGGACCCAGGGATGGTCGGCGTGGAGGGGTGGGGGCGGCCGAGGTGGCGGGAAGAGCCTGGGCGGTGGCGCTCGGGACAGCGCCACAGGTCCTCCCTCCCACCTACTCACCCATCCTTCTGGGTTGATCGCAGGTCTGAGAAGCAGAAGCTTCGCGGCGCACCTGGTGGTGAGCATCTCTAGAAAGAGGAGAAGGCAAGGATAGGCCCAGGTAGGTGCAGGGACAGGGCTGGGGACTGAGAGGAGGAAAGGGAACGTGCGCAGAGCTGGATCTGACCTCCGGGAGTTCAACTTTACTGCCTACTTTTCTCCCATCCCATACTTCCGTTTTTTGTACTCGTAGGGGTCTTGGAAATGGGTTCGCGGGCAAAATGGTAGCTTCTGGGGTGGGAGGGGTTCTGGCCCAGGCTCTTGCCTGGGTTCTGTGCTGATAAGTCCAGGAAGTAAGCAATCTTATCTCTCCTTTCCTAGGAGTGATGGCATCCAAATTTAAACAAGTCATACTGGATCTCACTGTGGAGAAAGACAAAAAAGACAAAAAAGGTGGGAAGGCCTCCAAACAAAGTGAAGAAGAATCCCACCGTCTGGAAGAGGTTGAAAACAAGAAGCCTGGGGGAAATGTCCGAAGGAAAGTCAGGCGATTTGTGCCTAACTTTCTATGGGCCATACCTAATAGGCATGTTGATCGCAATGAAGGGGGAGAGGATGTTGGGAGATTTGTAGTGCAGGGAACAGAAGTCAAGAGAAAGACTAAGGAGCAGCAGGTGAGGCCTTACAGGCGTTTCCGAACCCCGGAACCTGACAATCATTACGACTTTTGCCTCATACCTTGAAATCTAAGATTTTCTCTGAGCTCATAAAATGGCTACTGTTTTACAAGCTCTTATCAAGTGGGGTTATTTTTTCTGTAAACTTTTTGGTGTTTCCACTTAACGGTTTCTATGTAAAATTGTTTAATCGCATTTAATTCAAACATTCCTGTTAGCATGGCAATTTAACCCATTTTAGAAAAAAAATCTTTTTCATAATTTGAAATTAATAAAGCAGTTTTAAAAGCAATATATGCTCGGTCATCTTCTACTTCAGTTTTTATACTTCCTTCAGAGTGTCTATCCTCTCCCAGCTGCCCAGACACTGCTTTTCTTCACATCCCCAAGTAATCAGTAAGGAGCAGTCATACCTTTGATTCATTCATTAGATTATGTTCTAGCCATGTATGTATAGTGTTTTTCAAAGAGTGTGACCTTAATGTCTTTCAGATAACAAAGATGTTTTTAATATAAGACCTCTGCCCTCTCTACACCCATGATCATAACATAGGCTTCCAAAACCTCAACATTTTAAGACGATCTCTAATTCTAGAGCATAGTGTGTGTGTGTATCATAGATTAAGCACAGACAAAAGCAGGGTGACTAATTTTAGTAGCCACAATATTAAAAACCACAAGGCCTTACATTATGATAGTAGGGATTATGACAAACTGGTGGGTAGTCACTGCAAGGCCAAGCAAGTATGGGCTGAGGGAAACATCCATCTTGACTGACCTAGTCCTGATTTATCAGAGTTGTTTGTTTGTTTTTGTTTTTTAACGAAACTAAGAATGAAAAAAAAAAATCAGAGACCAGTTTTATCTCATGGTAGAACTCTCCTGCCTAGTATGTGCAAGGCCCTGGGATAAATCTCCAACATAAAAAAAAAAAATGAAGTCTATCTCCCTGTCTTAGGGCTTTGCTACTGTGAAGAGACTTCATGACCAAGGCAACTGTGCAGGAGGAGCAGAGAGTTCTACATCGTCATCTGAAGGCTGCTAGCAGAACACTGGCTCCCACGTGGCTAGGAAAACCCACCGACACAGTGACACACTTCCTCCAACAAAAGCACACCTCCCTGGGCCAAACATATTTAAACCACCATACTTGCATTAGTGTTAAAATCTGGACAGTTTTATCTGCAGAAAAAGCACTCTTAAAATGTGTTTCTTGCCGGGTGGTGGTGGCACACGCCTTTAATCACAGCACTTGGGAGGCAGAGGCAGGTGGATTTCTGAGTTCGAGGCCAGCCTGGTCTACAGAGTAAGTTCCAGGACAGCCAGGGCTACACAGAGAAACCCTGTCTTGAAAAAAAAAAAAGTGTTTTTTTTTTTTTTTTTTTTTTAATTTTTCAAGACAGGGTTTCTCTGTGTTCTCCTGGCTGTCCTAGAACTCACTGTGTAGACCAGGCTGGCCTCGAACTCAGAAATTTGCCTCTCTCTGCCTCCCAAGTGCTGGGATTAAAGGCGTGTGCCACCACACCTGGCGTGTTTCTTTTTAAAAATAAGTTTTTTAATAGTGTGTGTGTATGTATGTGTGTGTGTGTGTTTTGCTTGCATGTATGTATGTATACTGGGTATTATGCCTGGTGCTTGTGAAAGTTAAAAGAAAGTATTGATTTTCTAAAGCTGAAGTTTCAGATGGTTGTAAGCCACATATGGGTGCTAGAAATTGAAACCAGCAAAAGCTGCAAGTGCTCTTAACTACTGATCCATATCCCCAGGTCCTTAAAATGCATTTCAGGACTAGGAATATAGCTCGTTTCTAGCTATATCATTTTCTGTCGAGAACAAGTCCTTTGGCTTTCATGTCCCAGCACTTCAAAAAAAAAATTCTGAGTACAGAACAACTTATTTTATTAGTTTATATTTATTTTACAAATAATAGATTTCACATATGTATGCCACACATGCTTGTTTCTCATCCCTTCCCACTTAATGCTGTTCCTTCCTTTAGCCGAAATAATCCTTATACTTTCTTTTTTTTTATTATTAGAGAGAGAGAAGAGAGAGTGTGCACACAGAATGGAGCCTAGGGTCTTGCACATGCTATACAAATGCTTTTCTGCTGAGCTAGATCTTCAGACCTCTTGCTATTTTTGAGACAGGTTATCACTAAACTGGTCAGGGTGGTATTGAATTCACTCTGTAGCCCAAATAAGGCTTGGATTTATGATCCTCCTACTTCACCCTCAGAAGTACCAAGTGTTACAGGACTCTGCTGCCAAGCCCGGCAAGGTTTTTTTTTTTTTAAGTCTTTTTATGTTGTAGATATTAATATCCTGTTAGATGAATAGCTGGCAAATACATTCTCCTTGATTTTCTCTTGGCTCTCTTATTTCTTTTACAGCTCCAAAGTTAATTAGATGCAGTCCCGTTTGTTCTGGACTCTTGGTGTCCTAGTCAGAAAGCCTTTGCCTTGGATCTTTAAGTGGTTTCTCTGTGCTTTTCCTTAGAAGTTTCAGTCTCAGGTCTTTCGGGGGTGTTTTATCAGTCCAAACTTTGATTTCACAGATAAGGAAACTGAACAGGAAAATGATTTACCTCCAGCCAAACAGCCAGTTTGTGTAAGAGCTGCGTTTGCAACTTTTATCTTATCGAGCCCCAGTTCAAGGGGCTTGTCTTCTCATTCCAGTGGCTCCACAGAACAGTGTCTGGACATTTTCCTGTCTTGCTCACCAGCGCTTCTGTATCATCCCCCCCCCCCCCCGCCTACACACACACATACACTTAACCTGTTCTTTTTTAAAGCTAAGAACGTGGTGGGGGATCAGAATATGATTCCATCCAAGGAAGAGAAACAGAAGCCCCCTTTGTTGGGCAAGGGATGCATGCAAAGATTGGGAAGAGGTAAAAAAAAACAATGTTTTGATTCAAAATATGGTTTGTTCAAGTACTTAAAAGACCTCGTCCCTTTAATGGAATAAGGACATAATGTTCCAGAGGCGGTAAAGGTCAGGAAATAGGTTCACTATGCTTTTGATTTTGAGCTAGATGAAAGCCCCTTCTTGTGCTGGAGGTGTATCTTCCACAGTAGAGTGCTAGTCAAACATTTATGAGTAGGTATTCACCCCACAATACCACACACACACACACACACACAAATAATAAACTATCTCCTGGCACTGAGTTTGGTGTTAAAAACGAGAGATTTCTGCTGGGCAGTGGTGGCGCACGCCTTTGGTCCCAGCACTTGGGAGGCAGAGGCAGGCGGATTTCTGAGTTCGAGGCCAGCCTGCTCTTCAGAGTGAGTTCCAGGACAGCCAGGGCTACACAGAGAAACCCTGTCTCTAAAAACCAAAATAAATAAATAAGTAAATAAATAAATTCTAAAAGCAAAGGTTCAAGGGTCAAAGGGCCATGATGTTGTTATTTAAACTTTAAAGGAAGCTTCTTTCTAGAGGTCTCTGTAAAGATGGAGGACAGGGTTTTCTGGGGGAAAATAAGTTAAGAAAGGCCCGCTTTCTTAAGAAAGTAGAAAAACTGAATTTCACCTTCCAAGTGAACAGTTGCATTAATTTATGCATCTTATCTGAGGGTCAAAATTTTTGATTTTGGTTGGTGATAGAGTCTGTCCTTTTTTTTTTTTTTTTTTTTTTTTTTTTTTTGTTTTTTCGAGACAGGGTTTCTCTGTATAGTCCTGGCTGTCCTGGAACTCACTTTGTAGACCAGGCTGGCCTCGAACTCAGAAATCCGCCTGCCTCTGCCTCCCGAGTGCTGGGATTAAAGGCGTGCGCCACCATGCCCAGCAAGTGTGTCCTTTTAAAGTGACAAATGGATACCAGTGTCTCTTAAAAGTCCTTGAAAAAGAGAACACAAATACTTGTATGAAACCAATAAAAATGCAACAAAAGATGACCAAACTGATCCCTATCCGTCATTGTAGATTTGGGTTTCTTAAGGAAATGTGCATGCTTGAGGTAAAAGCCCAATAATTAGTGAGAGAAAGTGTGAGGCAATCTCCCAACAGAGGAGAGTCAAGCCTATGTTCTAAACTAATTGTATGAGTGTGTGTCTTGTTGCTGTGACAAAATGCCTGGCAGAAGCAATGGATGGGCTATTATTATATGTTTCCACCTTAGCTTTGTAGCCTAATATTGTTAAATTCATTAGGTATTCCTAGTAGCGGCGTGCAACTTTGACATATCGTTCATATACTCTACAAAGAGATTCTTGTAAGTATAAAACCATCTTCTCTTTACATCACTGAAGGTCGGAGCTATGGTTTCTGTAATCTTCTAAACTAAAGAAGCTGAAGTCACTGAGTCTTTCACACCTTTATTTTTTTCTCATCTTAAAAAAGTTCCCAAGCTGTTGAGTTGGCTCAGCGGGTAAGAGCACCAACTGCTCTTCCAAAGGTCCTGAGTTCAAATCCCAGAAACCACATGGAGGCTCACAAGCACCCGTAATCTTCTGGTGAGTCTGAAGTCAGCTACAGCGTACTTATGTATAATAATAAATAAATATATTTTTTAAAGTTCCCATAGTAGTCATGATTAGATAGATAGGGCTTCATGAAAATCGCTTGCTCAGTTCCTTTCCGAAGGGAAGTGTGAGAAGACAATCAAGAACTAGGAACTGCATCTGAAATGCTTCAGGACACAATTACAAATTTAAGGATACCTCTTCCCGTTTTAATAACAATATAAAATCTGTGTCACTCTGAAGCATTGACCCAAACATTTCCAAGTGAATGACAATCACTTGAGTTTAGTACAATCAGGCAAGAGGGGCAATTGCTTTGGAAAAGTAGAGCAAGAAAAGAATTATTAGGCAAGTGTTTCTTAAGCACTTCGCAGCTCGTAGCATAATCATGAAGAATGCATACTGCACCTGGCATGAGAGTGGGGTGTAGGGTGCAAGTCGGTAAATATCATTCACGAGAGGCAGGGGCAGGAGAACTGTGAGACTGAGGCCCACCTGTGCTACATGGTGAGCCTAGGTCTCAAAAAGAAAACAACTACAAGTGTGAAGAACTGTGGATGAGAACTGAACTGTGGAGAAAGGTAAATCTCAGGCTTTCTGATGAGAATGTAATCACGCAATTGCTGCAGAAAACAGTTTGACTGAGTGGGCTATTATTAGCTAGAAGTACAGTTTACTATAAACAACAGCTTGCTTTCCTGGATGATGGCACACACCTTTAATCCCAGCACTTGGGAGGCAGAGGCAGGCGGATCTCTGAGTTCAAGGCCAGCCTGGTCTACAGAGTGAGTTCCAGGCAGCCAGGACTACACAGAGAAACTATGTCTTTAAAAAACAAACACCCAGTTTGTTTCTCTCACAATAATGAAAAAATAGATAAGAGGTAGAATGTGTAACACCGACCCTTTTAGGTATAAAAAATTCTTTTAGGGCATGGAAGATGGTTCAGGAGGTAAAGTGCTTGCCACCAAGCTTGAAGACCTATCCCTGTTATACACATAATGGAAGGAGAGAACAGACTATCAAAAATTGCCCTTTGACATCCACACAGTACCAAGGCATAACCAGCTCTCCAACTTTCATTTAAAAATAAATTAATTACGTTTTTAAAACTGTGTAAAGCCTTTTATATATAAACAAGTGATCGCTCAATGGATCAAAGGGCTTTCTGTGTAGGTATACCTGAATTTGAATCCCTGGCACCCACATAAAAAGGCAGGCACCTGCATATGACTATAACCCTGCATTGGGAAGCAGAGACAGACAGATCTTGGGAGATCACTGGCCACTCAGATTAGACTACATGGCAAGCGTCCACTTCAGTGAAAGATCTTGTCTCCAGAAAAGAAGGCAGAGAGTGGTGACAACATCCAATGTCCTCTCATTCTCCTCTAGCCTCCATATGTACTCACCTGGGTGAGCATACCTGCACACACCACATGCGGACATTCAACACAGATGCCCCTCACAGAGACATAAACACAAATACAAAAGCCTTTTGATATATGATAAAATTGGTTTGTGAAATCAAAAAGAGAAGCTGAGCTACTCAATAGATTGTCTTCTTGTCCTTTATTATGCTAATTTGAGGCTCAGTCAACTAAAGCATTTCCCAGAGCCAGGCACCTAAGCCTTAGGAAGGGCTTAATTTCTAATATGCCATTAGATTAAGAGATGTTGGTGAATGAATCCTAACATGTCCTGGAAGAGCCTGAGCATGATATAGCAAAAATTGTATGACCCAGTCTTATCTGAGAGTTGAGAATATAAGGTAGACTCCCAGGTATGATGTTTCTAGGTGTATTTCTTGGGGAATTTTCTGAGACTCAGGTTTTGTGTTTATCATTTGGGGCCCATAACATTTAACTGTGGTTATCTGTGTACTTGTGGTTATCTGTGTACAGTACTTGATTTTTATGTTATAATAAGGTCCTTTGTTTAAAGCTTTTTTTTAAATTATTTTATGTATAGGAGTACACTGTAGCTGTCTTTAGACACACACATTACAGATGGTTGTGATCCACCAGGTGGTTGCTGGGAATTGAACTCAGGACACCTCTGGAAGAGCAGTCAGTGTTCTTAACCGCTTAGCCATCTCTCCAGCCCCTATAGTAAGGTCCTTTATCAAAGGACTCTGAACATAATATTGAAATGTATTGAGGTTTTAAAATTAGAGAGAATCAATGTGGTACATTTACACAATGGAGTACTACTCAGCTATTACAAGGAATGAATTTATGAAATTCCTAGGCAAATGGATGGACCTGGAGGGCATCATCCTGAGTGAGGTAACACAATCACAAAGGAACTCACACAATATGTACTCACTGATAAGTGGCTATTAGCCCAAAAACTTAGGATACCCAAGATATAAGATACAATTTGTTAAACGCATGAAACTCAAGAAGAACGAAGACCAAAGTGTGGACACTGTGCCCCTTCTTAGAATTGGGAACAAAACACCCATGGAAAGAGTTACAGAGATAAAGTTTGGAGCTGTGATGAAAGGATGGACCATCTAGAGACTGCCATATCCAGGGATCCATCCCATAATCAGCTTCCAAATGCTGACACTATTGCATACACTAGCAAGATTTTGCTGAAAGGACCCAGATATAGCTGTCTCTTGTGAGACTATGCCGGGGCCTAGCAAACACAGAAGTGGATGCTCACAGTCAGCTATTGGATGGATCACAGGGCCCCCAATGGAGGAGCTAGAGAAAGTACCCAAGGAGCTAAAGGGATCTGCAACCCTATAGGTGGAACAACATTATGAACTAACCAGTACCCCAGAGCTCTTGACTCTAGCTGCATATGTATCAAAAGATGGCCTAGTTGGCCATCACTGGAAAGAGAGGCCCATTGGACTTGCAAACTTTATATGCCCCAGTACAGGGGAACGCCAGGGCCAAAAAGTGGGAGTGGATGGGTAGGGGAGTGGGGGGGGAGTGTATTGGGGACTTTTTGGATAGCATTGGAAATGTAAATGAGGAAAATACCTAATTAAAAAAAATTAGAGAGAATCTACACTAACTACTAGTGGCTCATATCTGGTCATTGTTTTTCATAATTTGTTTTCAATAACCCAAATCTTATCAGAAATCAGTAGTCAACCTATCCATTTCTCTACTAGTAATAAGTACATGTCTAAAACTTTTTGCAGTCTTAGAGGTTTGATGGAATAAAATTATAACTATGACTCAGATATTAATTTGTTCAGTGCAGACAGGAAAAAGCCAGATCTGCTCCTACAATCCTTTGATGGCCAAAGGGACAAGAAGCCTGTCATTTTTAATATCAAGACTTTTGCTTGGGGTTATATGCAACTGGAATCTAGAGGGGAAAAGGAGCTTATGAGAAATTATGATGGAGTTTTGCGAGGAAGATAGGAAACTGGCACCCAATTTTGCTCAGAGTCCGAAAGCCAGAATTCATTCACCTAACTGTAATACAGTGAGGGAAAAGCAGCTCATGAGGACAAATCCAAGAGAAAAACTGAACAGAATTTAGTTAACACCTATCCTGTTTCTGCTAGAGAAACAAAGCAGCAGTTTGCAACTAACAGAATTCTCTAATTTAGGATGATTCTGTCTACTATGACATTTCTGAAGTAGATAAAAGTAATTAGATCTTCCTTCCAAACTTCCCATTTTACCCTACCCGAGGTTCTGGAATCACTACTAAAGGCAAGAGGCCATGTCAAGTTCCAGTCTTGCTGGAGAAATCAGAGGAATTTAAAGAACTTCCTGAAAGGGGTAAAAGACAAGTTAGACAGCTGAGGGCAGAGTTTTCTTTGCAGAGGGAATAACAAAGGCAAAGTCTCTGGGCTAAAAAATGCTTCACAAAGTTACCTGAAGTTACACCCCTTCCTGCTTTCATCTGAGCTCCAGAAAGGAGGTTTTATGACATTGTTGCCAATGTAGCAAATGCTTTGGGTGACTAGAATTTGTAGGATGCAATAGCGATCTTCCTTTTAGTTCCACTGCCTATGCAGACACACTTTTTGGAAGCTGTTCTTTTCCTGTCAGCCAAAATTTATTTCTTATGATTTTTTTTGCTCTCTATTATAAAGTGAAAACTATCATGAAAGTTTCCATTCCATGAAGGTAGACAGTAAATGAGAAGAGATTAAAATTTTATATGATAAATATGATTATGTTTATCTAATGTGGACATTTAGTACTCTAGAAATTGATTTAAAGTTGACATTCTCTCATGTAGCTTTATTTTTTTTTAAAGATATCCTCAGATACAACATGTTGAAAGTCAGGTGGGTGATACACACCAATAATCATAGGACTTTGGAGGCAGAGGCAAGAGTATCTCTATGAGTTTCAGTTTAGCCTCATCTATAAAGTTTAGGAAGACCATGTCTCAAAGCATACAGAGAACATACCATAGCTGGACATGGTAGGACACTTGAAATATCCATACTTGAAAGGCTGAAATAGAATCACCAAGAATTTGAGGCCAACCTAGGCCACATAGAAAGTCTGAGGCCTGCTTGGACCCTAGAATGAAAACTTGCTTCAAAATAAAGAGGGCTGGAGAGATGATGGCTTAGCAGTTAAGAGTACTTACTGACAGCTCTTCCAGAGGTTCTGAGTTCAATTCTCAGCAACCACAGGGTGGCTTTCAACCATCTGTAATGGGATCTGATGCCCCTTTCTGGTATGTTTGAAGACAGCAACTTACTCATATACTTAAATAAGTAAATACATCTTTATTTTTTTTGTAAATACATCTTTAAATAACAACAACAAAACACTCTTTCAAAAAATGTGCGCGCTTGTATGGGAGCATATATATCCCAGGGTTTGCCACTTTTGATACTTAGCCTTTAAGCTTTTAGAAATATATCTCCAGATTGTTTCTACAAAAGTTCCCTTGCTCTTACATAAGACCACCACAACCTAGATCTATGATAGCACTAAAATAGCTATAACCCCCTCTCTAGCCTTTGTTGTGTGTTGGAAATCACATCCTTCAGGGGGAAAAAAGACTCCCAAATGTACAGTCCATGTTCCTTCCAAACATTCTTCACTTAGACGGCAAAGTAGCTGGCCAGCCAGTCTCATGCTTTTGCTGTGCCTCTTCAGATAATGGTATCAGGTCTCAGGAACCCTGAATGATCTTGAAACTTTCTGTCCAAAGTTTGAGGTAGGAAGAAGCGTTCCTGTGCCTACTTCAAGTAAGGATGCACATGGAATACCAATATATCTCATTAGAAATCTTCCAAACTTCAAAAACCTTGGTCTTGAAAATGTTTTATTTTTTTTTTATATAGATTTGAAGTGGGTGGTTGTCTACAGATGACAGAATCAGCAATAATTTGAATTATTTGCAAGATTTGCTTTAACTACCTTGTTATCCACTTTGCAAATGACAACAATTGTCTTAGGATTTGGATCAAAAATAATACTAAAGTAGGTAAAGTTTTGTCCTCTATCATAATATAAATATTAAAAGGCTTGCAATTCATTTCTTACATGAGGAATTATGGTTTTCCAATTTTATCCTACTTATAAATTTTGGGGAAATGAGGAAAGACTAAGCACAAACAGTCTTCGTTACACCGTATCTTTAGGCTCATTTTTATTGATGTCTGTCTCAGGGATTCATTGATGTGAACAGATACCATGACCAAGGCAACTCTTTTATTAGTACAATATTTAATTGGGTCTAGCTTACAGGTTCAGAGGTTCAGCCTATTATCATCAAGGCAGGAGTATGGCAGTGTCCAAGGAGGCATGGTGCTGCAGGAGCTGAGAACTCTCCATCTTCATCCAAAGGAAGTCAGGAGCACACTGCTATTTTCCAGGCAGCTAGGAAGACAGTTTCATTGCCCATCCCGACAGTGCACACTTCCTCCAGCAAGACCACACCTACTCCAACAAGGCTGAACCTCCTAATAGTGCTACTCCCTGGACCAAGCATATTCAAACCACCACAACCTTCAAAAACATCAGAGACTCCATCATCTAGCAATGAAGAGAAAAGATAATGTGGATGAGATGGGGGAGGACAGTGAAGGTTCAATGTAGGGAGTATTATGAGCCAGAGTTCCATCTGCCCGATTCCCTCTCTTGGCTTTCTCTTTTTCCTAGTTCCAGGTACAGCATATGAGAGCATACCAATAAAAACAGATATCCCTCTCTCCTTCCTGTCACCGATGCACAGAACACATAGTCACCAAGCTTTCTTGCATCTTCTAGAAGAGGAGCTTCCTCTCCCTGCATCAAAGCCTGGACATGGCTATCTCTATTTAGAAAGTTTGTTGCTAAGGTAGGTGGCCATTCTTCCTGTGATTCAGTGTCTTCAGAAATCTTAGAATCTTGGCAGGAGCCTGACTGTCTGCCTCACAAATATACACAATTAGCAACATAGATTTTACTGACGTCTTTGCTGCTTGCTTTGCGTTCATGTATTAAGAAGCTACCTTGGCATCATTTAGTGGAGTCATTTCATAAAGAATATCCTCAATTGGCTATGAAGGTGGTGTAATTGCTTTGCAATTAACAGCTATTTTCTGAGCAATTTGATAGCACATAAGCAAAATCTGCCTGTGACTTTGATTTAAATTTAACATCATACTTTTTAGTTGAGTGATACTGCCTATGGGTCATATGTAAAGCATAATTGTCGATTTGTTTGCTTTGTTTACATTGTTTTCTTTCCAATCCCATCTTTTCTCTCTTTCTTCCAGAACAATTCAGATACATTGCTATCAGATGGGGAAGATCAAGTCTTTACGGGTATTGAGGAGAGAGCGAGTTAGGCATGCCTGACAAAGGCAAAGATAACATCAACGTTAGGAGAGTGGTACCCTGAAGGGCAACAGTCTACGATTGGTAAGGAAAGCCTCCTAGAGAAGCCCTTGGTCTTACAAAGATCATATGCCCCAGTACAGGGGAATGCCAGGTCCAGGAAGCAGGAGTGGGTGGGTTGGTGAGCAGGGCGGGGGGAGGCTATAGGGAACTTTTGGAGAGGAAACTTGGAAAGGGGATAGCATTTGAAATGTAAATGAAGAAAATATCTAATAAAAAAAGGAAAAAAAGAAATGTAGATGAAGACACACATACTCCAACAAGGCCACAACTTCTAACAGTGCCACTCCCTGGACAGAGTATATACAAACAATCACATTCCACTCCCTGACCCCCATAGGCTTGTTCAAACACATGATTAGATGGGGGGCCATACCTAAACATAGCATAATGCAAAATACATTTAGTCCAACTTTAAAAGTCCCCATAGTCTATAGCAGTCTCAACAATGTTAAAAGTCCAAAGTTCAAAGTCTCTCAGCCAATCATTTAACTGTAATCCCCAAAGCAAGACAGGAAACCAGCTGGGCAAGTGCCAAACTTTGCACCTTCATGGCTGATGTCAAAGTGGTCTTCAGATCTCCAATTCCTTTTTCATCTTTGTTGACTGCAACAAAGTTCTTTCTCCTGGGCTGCTTCCACTCCCTGTTAGCAGCTTTCCTCAGCAGATAGACTATGGCTCTGGCATCTTGAACATTTTGGTGGCTCCAAGGCAACTTCAATGTTATAGCTTCTTGTTCCAATGTCTGGGATCCAGACATGATCTTCTGGGCTCTTCCAAAGAGCTAGTGTCACTTCTCTAGCTCTGTCCTCTGTAACACTCTAAACTCAGATTGATCCACTCTACTGCTGCTGCTGTTCTTGGTGATCACCCCAATACACTTGGGTCTTCTGCTGCAATTAGATGTCACCAATAGCCTCTCATAGACCCTCTTCACGGCACCAAGCCTCAACCCCTTTGCATGATCCCTTCAGTCCTGGGCCATCAACTACAACTGAGGCTGTACCTTCACCAATGGCCTTCCGTGGACTCTCACAGTGTCAAGCCTCAGCTGCTCTCCATGACCCCTTCATGTCTTCAAAACCAGTACCACATGGGTGACTCTTACACATTACCAAGTACAGCTGTTGCAGGAGGTACAACCTTGGCTATCTCTGGAACACAGCTTCTTTGTGATCTCAGAAAACATTTCCCAGAAAATTTCATCTCAGTGATGCTGGTCTCTTCTTAATTACCACTAATTTCTTAGCTCCAGCTGACCAGCATCAATTGTCCCTGTAGTGCCTTCTATTACGGACTCTAAAGCCAGAGCCACGTGGACAAAGCTGCCTCGTTCTGCTGTTTGTTGGGCCTGGAACATGCTCCCCCCGCCCCCATTCTATTACCAGCTTTTTGTTTTCCAACTCCCTCACTACCTAAGCTTGGCTTTCCTGGAACTTGTTTTCCAGATTGACCTTGAACTCAGAAATCTGCATGCCTCTGTCTCCTGGGATTGAAGGAGTGCACTATCTTGCCTGGGCCTAAGCTTTTCATAGGTCAAAAACTTGTATCTTCCAGCCTCAAGATCTGGATCACAGGTGAGCTCTCCAATTCTGGATTGTAGTTCATTCCAGATACAGTCAAGTTGACAACCAGGAATAGCCATTACATCTACAGTCCTTATCTTGCCCTCTAAACATCATTATTCAATAAAAGGAATAGAGACTCTATGGGTAAATGTTTATTGTGTGGGTTGGATAGGAAGAGAACAGACTGAGCCTGAACTGTGCTAAAGCAATACTGTGGAAAGAAGCCTAACCAGGATCAAAAAACCAAATAGAGGACAGTGTGAACTCCAAAATTAATATTGACAAATTGTAGCATAATCTGTTGAACTAGGACAGGAAAATATGAGATTTTATTTAAGAAAATAAATACATGCACATAATTTGAATTACTTCCAAATAACTTCCCATAAAATAATTGGTTTCAAGGGGAAAGAGTTTCTAGAATTTTCTAGAAGTCACCACCTTAAACAAGTGACAGAGAAACGGCTAATAACACCAATTGTGAGCCACTTGAAAGGATAGAAAAAGAATACTACGGCATCACTACCACCATAGTCATACTAAAGACGCACGATCTGAATCCATCCAAAATGAAATATCAGGCAAACTAAAATAACAAATAAAATGACAGTACTAAAAATGGAAGGCATGTCAATGTCATGTGGGAAGGCATGGGAGGGTGGAGAGTGTGGGGGTGGGGGTGGGGGGTTAGGGCAGAGGAGTGAATACAAATACATTGCATGCAATTCTCAAACAGTAAAATATTGCAAAAAAAGACACTCTAAAAAATAAATGACTAAGTCCATGAAAGCGAAGGATAAGCAAGTTTTACAGAATAACAAGAAGACCTGACAAGTAAATTCAACGGTTCATTCTGAACCAACTCATTGTTTTATAAAAGGACCTCACTAGAATAGCTGATAAGGCATTATTGAGGTCTGAGTCTCAGTTTAGATGGTAGTAATGTATCAGTGTTAGCTTTCTTTGTTAAAATTATTTGTTTCAGATTGTTTCTCAAGTAGACCATGAACTTCTGATCTTTCAGCCTCTCTCAGTGTGTGTGTGTGTGTGTGTGTGTGTGTGTGTGTGATCCAGTATTTAGCAAATTATTAGTGCTATAAGTTTAAAACAACTTGGTTGTAGTTTATAGTGGGATAGATCACTGTTTTAAATAAGATTGGCTGATTCTCTGTTTAAGGCCTCATACAACTGAAATCAAGGTATTTATCTGTAGAACTAGGAGGATTCCCTTCTGAATTCATGCAGATTGGTGGCACAATCTAAATCCTTAAAGTTATAGGAATAATGTCCTTATTTATTTGATAATTTGTGGCAGAAGTTTGCTTTCAGCTCCCTAAAGTTTTTCTCTGGCCTTCCAATAGTTCTTGTTGGTTCAAATCATGTTGAGACTGTGAAAAACTGTAGGGACTTTTGAAGTTGAACTCCGATATGGTCACAAGCCTGTGGGGGCCAGGGAATGGAATGTGGCCGTTTAAATGACAATGGCCCCGTAGGCTTATATATTTGAATGCTTAGTCACAATGGAGTGGTTGAGAAAGATTAGGGGGTGTGGTCTTATTAGAAGAGATGTGTAACTGAGGGTGAGGTTTCAAGAGCCTACATCAGACCCTACCTTGTTCTCTTTGATTTTGTAGATAAGGTTGTAGGTCCTCAGCTGCTGTTTCAGTACCATGCCTGCCTGCCTATTGCCATGCTCCCTGACACAATAGTCATAGGCTCACTCCGTGAAACTTTGCACACTTAACAAACTGTTTTTTCTATAAGTTGTTTTGGTTGGGGTATCTTAGCTCCACAATAAAAAAGCAACTCACACAGGTTCCATCCACCTTCAAGACTGGCAGTGGTGATGCATTCAGCCTTATCATGTTTCAGACCTATCTGCCTTCCTCTTCTTCCACCAGATAGGTACAATTTTGTCCTTTTAAAGGGCTCTTGTGGTCAGATTAAGGATACCCAAATACTCTGTTTTCGAATAATTTTTAAAATGATAGGAGTAACACGATCAGTTGAAAATATAAGTGATATTTGACACCTATAGGAAAGATGGAGCATTAGGCTGACAATTTATTGTCTTATGTTTTTAAAGTCTTGTGTGTGTGTGTGTCTATGTGTGTAATGAGAAGGGAAGAAGTGATGTTAAAAGATAGAAATCGGGAATGGAGAGATAGCTCATTGGTTAACAGCACTGACTGCTCTTCCAGAGGTCGTGAGTGGCTCACAACCCTCTGTCATGGGATCTGATGTCCTCTTCTGGTGTGTCCAAAGAAAGCAACAATGTACTCACATACATTAAAAATAAATAAATAAATACATACATACATCTTTTAAAAAAAGAAAAGAAAAGAGAAAGGGGACAAGTGTAAGAATAAGGCGCAATACAACAGTGGGCAGGGTGTCAGTAGAGAGCAGTGGGGTGGGGTCCAAACAATAAAAAATAAAAAGAAAGCCGCAACAAAATCCTTTATGTTGTTCACTATTTAAAAATTGATACCTATTTTATAAACCTGTTGCTTTAAATTCAGTATTAAAAAATGTAATATTTAAGCCTAATCTACAGCTCGAATTCCAGGACAGCCAGGGCTACACAAAGAAATCCTGTCTCAAAACAAACAAACAGGCAAACAAAATAATATAACAAAAGGAAGAAAATAAGCAAGAAGATGAAGTGAACAACACAATGTCTTGCCCTTTTTTTACTTGCCTGTAACTTCCAAGGATCTTTCTGTTGCTGACTCTATCTCTCTACAGTACTGCTGGGATTACAGACCATGCTACCACTCCTGGCTTTCTGTGGGCTCTAGGCATCCAAACTCAGGTCTTTACACTTGCACAGCACAAATTTTACCAACTAAACCATCTCTTCGGTCCCTGGCAATTTACTCAAGTTCAGGTTCCTAGGAAGAGATAATGCCCCATCAACATTGTGATCTTGTAATAACTTCAGGATAATGCTGCCTGCAAATCCTATAAAAGGTTTGGAATATGATCAGTGGTAGAATTTGTTTAGCATAACCAAGGGTATGAATTTGATCTTTGGCACACATTTGCATGTCCAAGTAGGCACTCACGTGCCTATGTGAGTGTGTACACACACACACACACACACACATTATTCTAAATAAATCACAAAGGATAAAGAACATAAGAGGGAATGTAGCATTGTTAGCACAACCAGTAGGTAGCTATTAGAATGGGAAAATATTTTATTTTTGTCTCAAATTCTCAGCAAACTGTCATTTCTCCTGTTGGATTCCAAAAGTATGTACAAAAGTATGTACATACACAATGCATAGAAAGAGCAGTTCAGGGATGGAGGGATGGCTCAAGGGTTAAAAGCACTGACTGATCTTCTGAAGGTCGTGAGTTCAAATCTCAGCAACCACATGGTGGTTTACAACCACCCGTAATGAGATCTGACGCCCTCTTCTGGAGTGTCTGAAGATAGCTACAGTGTACTTACATATAATAAATAAATAAATCTTTAAAAAAAAGAGAGCAGTTCAGATGGATGTAATCAAAGAGATTGGAAGGAGTGATTCTTTCCCCACCGATCATTAGCAACACCCCTACAATAAAAGATAGGTAAGCAAGTGCAAAAAGATAATCATACACGACACAAGAGCCTTTAGATCAAAAAGGAAATTTTTCAGTCATTTATTTCTTTTTTATTAATTCTTTTTTTGTTTTCTTTTGTTTTCTCTTTCTTCTTCTTCTTCTTCTTCTTCTTCTTCTTCTTCTTCTTCTTCTTCTTCTTCCTCTTCCTCTTCCTCTTCCTCTTCCTCTTCCTCTTCCTCTTCCTCTTCCTCTTCCTCTTCCTCTTCCTCTTCCTCTTCCTCTTCCTCTTCCTCTTCTTCTTCTTCTTCTTCTTCTTCTTCTTCTTCTTCTTCTTCTTCTTCTTCTTCTTCTTCTTCTTCTTTTTTCCGAGACAGGGTTTCTCTGTGCAGCCCTGGCTGTCCTGGAACTCACTCTGTAGACCAGGCTGGCCTCAAACTCAGAAATCCACCTGCCTCTGCCTCCCAAGTGCTGGGATTATTTTTTTATTAATTCTTTGAGAATTTCATGCATACAATCAATGCATGTTGACCATATTCACCCTAAATCCTACCTCTGACTCTTCCAATATCCATTCCAGAATTTTCCCACCCTCTCTCAATTTTGAATCCCATTTTTTTCTTTTTTACAATCCCCCAGAGTCAAATTTGTGTTTACATATACTTCTGGGTATGTGGCCATCCAGTGGAGCTTGGTAGATG
Organism: Mus caroli; assembly: GCF_978045245.1. Taxonomy (NCBI): domain Eukaryota; kingdom Metazoa; phylum Chordata; class Mammalia; order Rodentia; family Muridae; genus Mus; species Mus caroli. The sequence goes on along the minus strand of NW_028227260.1, from coordinate 34,358,978 downwards.
CACCAGGAATTGTTTTCTCTTGGATAACTTTACTGGTTGTACTGGCTGGTTTTGTGTGTCAACTTGACACCGGCTAGAGTTATCACACAGAATGGAGCCTCCTTTGAGGAAATGCCTCCATGAGATCATGTAAGGATCAGGGGGCGGGGGGGAATTGATCATTGTGGGTGATGCCATCCCTGGGCTGGCAATCTTGGGTTCTATAAGAGAGCAGGCTGAGCAAGCCAGTAAGTAAGTAACATCCCTCCATGGCCTCTGCATCAGCTCCTGCTTCCTGACCTGCTTGAGTTCCAGTCCTGACTTCCTTTGGTGATGAACAGCAATGTGGAAGTGTAAGTCGAATAAACCCTTTCCTCCCCAACTTACTCCTTGGTCATGATGTTTGTGCAGGAATAGAAACCCTGACTAAGACACTGGTATACCCTTGATGTACATAATGCATCATGTTGGATTTCATATAATTTCATTCAAGTAAGTCACCTACTTTAACCACTCGAACTATATCCACTCTTATGTTCACATTCAAGGATGCAAGGGTAAGACCTGGTTCTTTAGATGTATGAGCTAATAATGGACATTGATTGGTGAAACCATGTGGGACATGTCCAGAGTTCCCTTGGCCCCTATATAGCATTCCCTTTTCCCAGATAAAGGGTGGGACATTTTGTAGAATGTCTTGGGAATTCTTATTAACCCCTATCAGACAAGATAGGTTAGAGAATTTCCTTATTTTCAGATTCAAGATAAATTTGCTTTGAGTAAACTGGATTCCAGTTTCTATGGCTGACCTTTAGAAAGACAATTGAGAGTTCCCACAGCCTATCTTTATGGTTGAAAATAAAGCAGTAGGAGGAGGTGACAGAGAAACTTTCTTTTCAGAATACTTTTGAGACTTCAAATTTTGGATATTATTTTCTCAGTCCCAACTCCTTCTTAGAGTATTCTGTATATCTAAACTGAACTGAACAATCAAATACAACTTCTTTAAAATAATAGCATTAGCCAGGCGGTGTTGGCACATGCCTTTAATCCCAGCACTTGGGAGGCAGAGGCATGAGGATTTCTGAGTTCGAGGCCAGCCTGGTCTACAAAGTGAGTTCCAGGACAGCCAGGGCTATACAGAGACACCCTGTCTCGAAAAACCAAACCAAACCAAAACAAACAAACAAACAAAAAACAAAAAATAAAATAAAATAATAGCATTTTGTGTTGAGTTAAACAACAACAAACCCACACATTGCCTGGGCTGGAGAGATGGCTCAGTGGTTAAGAACACTAACTGCTTTTCCAGAAGTTCTGAGTTCAATTCCCAACAACCACATGGTGGCTCACAACCATCTGTAATGAGATCCGATGCCCTCTTCTGGTGTGTCTGAAGACAGTGATAGTGTAATCACATACATGAAATAAATAAATCTTTTTTAAAATAATCATTTAAATTCATAGTTTCAAGCTAAATCAACAAAGATAAAGACAAAAATATTGTTCCACTTCTGTTTGGTCCAGAAGATTTCTCAACAAGACCACATTAAACTGTGTTTTAGAGGAACACCCACCCCCCCAAAAAAAAAACCAGGAAAAAAAGCTCTTTAAATGGATTGTTCTCATGCCTTGGGGGTTTGCTAGCTTCGTTTCCCTCCCTCACGAGATTGCCCTTCATTAAGTACAGACAATATAGGTTCAATGTACTTGCAAAATGTTCCAAGAATAATGAAGTGGATAATTTAACATTTCTCAAGGATAATAAAGTAAATTTCCACATCTATATTGCATTTACTAATAAATATGTTAAAATTGCTTCACCCCACATGCACATTCTTCCTCATTGCCAAACAACTTAAAAACAAATCAAATAAAATTACGTTTCATTTGGAAATGTTTCTTTTATGTAAAACACATTTTTTCATATAATACATTTTGATTACATTTAATTTCTTAGCAAGACAGCCTTCTAAACAACCAAATCAATCATGGTGACATTCAGAAAATTCAGCATTGATATAATAACTATTATTTGATCCACAAACCTTACTCAAATATTGCATGTCACATTGAATTCAGATAAATTTGAACACACTTTAATCTAGAGAAGTTTCTTCATAGCATTGACATTTTGATAAGGATGTGAAACAACTGGAATTGGGAAAACTGTCTGGAAACTTCATATAAAATTAAATGTTCATCTTGTCTAACAACACAGCAATTGTTCTTCTTGATATTTCCCAAGTGAAATGATTATGTGTGTTGATAAAAGGACCTATAGAAATATATATAAGGACTATATTTGTAACTGACAGAAAATGGATACAATTTACATACCCCACAGCATCTGAGTGGATAAACAAACCATTCTGTATTTGCACTATGGAGTACTCTGTAGAAGTAAACAACTATAAAAAGCTATTTTATGGGCTGGAGAGATGGCTCAGTGGTTAAGAGCACTGACTGCTCTTCTGAAGGTCCTGAGTTCAAATCCCAGCAACTACATGGTGGCTTACAACCATCTGTAATGGGATCTGATGTTCTCTTTTAGTGCATCTGAAGACAGCTACAGTGTACTTAGATATAATAATAAATAAATCATTTTTAAAAGATTTATTTATTTATTTCATGTGTGTGGGTACACTGTCTCTGTCTTCAGACAGACTAGAAGAGGGCATTGGATCCCTTTAGAGATGGTTGTGAGCCACCATGTGGTTGCTGGGAATTGAACTCAAGACCTCTGGAAGAGCAGTCAGTGCTCTTAACCACTGAGCCATCTCTTCAGCCCCCAATAAATAAATCTTTAAAAAACCCTTATTTTATAACATGTATATATGTATAGATATGTAGAAAGATGGGTGATAGATAAATGATAGATAGATAGATAGATGATAGATAGATAGATAGATAGATAGATAGATAGATAGATAGGGCATTGTTGTGTAGCTCCAGCTTGTCTCAAACTTCATAGTTTGATTCATTCTCACTGACTTCATTCTCACTGACTTTGAACATTCAACCCTGTATCTGCCTCCAGAGTTCTGGGATGATAAGCCTTCCGAGTTCTGGGATTACATGTACTTCTTAGCTTGCAGATAATAAAGCCTTTTTGTTTGGTTGGTTTTATTCTTGCATTTGTTTCTTTGAGATAGTCTCTCCTGTGTAGCTTAAGCTGGCCTTGAATTTTAATTCTCATGTCTCCATGTACCAGGTATGGGGGTTACAGGTATATATATATCTTCACCCAATATAAATTTTATTTTTATGAATGTACATTAATTGTACAAAAGAAGAGTCCTTGTTTCATTATTTTCATAATGCTTATAAATGCACTTTGAACCTATTCTCTTCCCCATTTCTCTCTTTTCTCTACTGCTGTCCATTCTCTTCCCCAAATAGTTTCTCTTTTAGATGTCTTTTATTTTATTTTTTAATTCTAGAGTGGCTGGAGAAGGGGCTCACTATTTAAGAGCACTGGCTCCTTTCTCAGAAACATGGGGTTTAATTCCTGTCACCCGTAAGGTGGCTCACATCCATCTGTCCATAACTGTAGTTCCAGGGAGCCAATGCCCTCTGGCAACATTTGCAGATGCCAAGGACACAAAGGGGCACAGAAATACACACAGGCAAAAATATGCCATACACATAAGATAATAATATAAATTTGAGCTGGGTGTTGGTGGCATAAACCTTTAATCCCAACACCTGGGAGGTGGAGGCAGGTGGATCTCTGTGAGTTTGGGGTTAGCATGGTCTACAGAGCAAGTTCCAGGTTAGCCTTGATATATATATATGATTCTAGGTTCTGCATATATAGGAAAGCAAACTATCTTCATCTTTCTGAGTCTGTCTTGTTCTGTGTAACACAGTGAGCTCCAGTTCCACCAAGGTGAAGTTTTAAAACATTATATTAATGACAGATAAGGTTGCAGCTACAAATACTTTTATCTAAAGTTCTTCAATAGATAGGTGAATATAAACTCTTAGGAATAACTAGAGTGGTTTCTAGCAGGAAACTGGGTAAGAAAGGAAAAGCTTTTGAGAAAGATGGAACTGTCACATTTTACAATTTTAGTCATATTGAGTTGCACACTTGAAAGCTATACTTCTCCCTGTATGTACATTTTATCTGAACTTTCCAAAATCACATAGATGTGCATACATGCATCAGAAGGCAAGAACGTTGGTTTGCATGTTGCTGTGGTTTAGGTCCTATCCAAAGTAGTACAGTAAATAAGCACAAAAATTATCAGGCCTTGGACACCATCCATACCCATGGCTGCCAAATACAAGTGTGCTTTTGTAGGAAACCTGATTAGTCCAAATCCTGTTGATCACTTACAGAGTTCTGACAAAAGCAAATGCATATTTCAAGCAGTTTCCATGGACTCAAAAGCCTGTGCATTCCCTCCTATAACCATTTTACGTTGTGAACCTGATGAGATTGAGGAAGTGGTGGTAAAAGTGATGAAAACTTGGCAGAGTTACACCCACATGGCTAGTTAATACTATTTATTTCATTTTGAATGATCAGGCCCAGAGGGCAGCTGAATAGATAGTCTTCAAACTCTGAAATGGATAAATAGATTCGGGCTAGAATGGTCAGACATATAGAAGTCTTCCAGGAATTATTTATTGGACTGGATGAATAAACAGATGAAATGTGAACCTGTAGCTATCTGGTAAACATAATTAAAGATATGCCCTTCTAGACTTTCTCTCTCCATACACCTATAGCAGATTTGAAATGAATTACATACTTTCATGTGATTTTTTTTTGTGATCCAGTCCAGGGGCACATGCATGCTAGGCAAGTGGTCTATCACTGACCAACATACCTCAAAGCACCTCAATAATGCTCTTTTCTTACTGATTTCTTCCTCTCACTTGCTCTTTTTGTCGCTTCTTTTTTTCAGGATCATTTGTTGCTGCTGCTGCTGCTGTTGTTGTTGGTTTTTTTTTTTTTTTTTTTTTTTTGAGGCCTTGGTTGTCCTGGAACTTGATCTGTAGAACAGGCTGGCATTAAATACATGGGGCACCAACACCCAGCTTCTATATATTGTTTGAGAATTATGTTACTTTATTGAACACGAATACATATTGTAAATATTCATAGTGTTGAGCTATTGCTTTTTATATTACAAATGAATTAGTTATTTTATTTAGCTTGTCTGAAAGTTGCTTCTCTTACACAAGGGAAAAAGAAGGCTAGGTAGTGGTTCTGACAGTAGCAATGACAACTGATAAACATATAGTTTTCCAATTCGCTTTCCACAACTCAGTCTGATTTTATGTATGAATATAATTCATTTTAGGTGAATTAACCAATCTGCCCTCATACGTCTTAGCAGAAAATCTTACTCTACCACGTGCTTTCTCAATAAACTCAGTCCATCGCTTTAGGTGATAGCTTTCCAGGGCTCAGTTAATGATTATTTCAAAATCTCCTGTTTTGTGACCTGTGCTCAAGCAGAGTCCACAATGATCACTTAAAGAGCTGATCACAGCAAATATGGTGGTAGAGAAGAAACATTTTGTTTCGTCAAAGAGTCTTATGTCTGGAACACTATAAATGTCTTGGTTTTTAAGAAAGTAGATGTAAAAAATTAGATGCCCTTCAAGAAGACGATAATTGGTACCCCACAGTGATAAGAGATTCATTTATTTGTCTTTAAGGCTATCTATATACTGTTGTCTTTCTTTTTTTCTTACTTTCTTTCCCCCCCTACTTTCTTTATCTAGTTAGTTTATCATGTGCACATGCATGCACACACATACATACATAATTACACACACAGACACACACAGACACACACAGACACACACAGACACACACAGACACACAGACACACACACACAGACACACAGACACACACACACACACACACACACACAGGGTTCCTCCCTCCTTGTTATGGTGCCAGAGATCCAACTCAGGTTCTCAGGTTTGGCCCCAAACACCTTCACCTGCTGAGACATCCCTGAGGGCCTCATTTTACATTTTTTAAACCAAAGAATTTAAATATTCTCACCTCATTACTCAAAGAATCCTTTGAGATGCCAGAAGCTGGGGACTCAAAGACTCAAAGGTTAAAGGCTTCTTTTGAACTCTAGCAGAATTCAATTCCCAACACCCACATCGAAGGGCTCACAGCTGCTAGTAGAGGCAGCTCCAAGGGGGGAATCTGATGCTTCTGGCCTCCACACCGATGCACACATACATACAATTAAAATAATTAAAATCTAACAAAAGCAGTCAGGCATTGTGGAGCTAACATTTAATCCCAGCACTCAGGCAGGGGTGGGTGGGGGGAATCTCTGAGTTCTAGGCCAGCCTGGAGTACAATAGTAAGTTCGAGGACAGCCAGGGCTACAGTGAATCCCAGTATTGAAAAACCAAAATACATAGATTGATGATAGATGGATGGATAGATAACAAAAGCAGATTTTTAAAAAAAAGTTGTCAGAAACATTTCTTCAAACGACAAATATGAAGCATATGACTTACTTAACTGCACTGTTTCCTCTGTCAATATCATAAAAGGCAGCTTTGTGTTTTCTCAATGATTTTATTTATTTTTTCCCTTTAAAGGTATGTGTGTGCATGAGAACATGCAGAGAATGAAGATCCCCATGGAGACCAGATGAATCGGATTTCCTGGAGCAGGAATCACAGGTGGTTGTGTGATCATGACTGTGGACACTGGGATCTAAACTCAGGTCCCCTGGAAGGGAAGCAAGTGATCTTAACCAGAAAGTCATGTCTCCAGGTCCTTACAAAGCATTGAAACACCAATTCAGTTGGATTGCCCCGAGTCTCCAAATCAAAGCTTGAGTCTGCAGTGTAGGGTTGTTTAAACAAGAGGGAATGGCATTTTCCCCCCTTCCTACTTTTGATCATCTATGCTTTTGGGCCTGAGCTGACACAGATTTGAGATGCCTTGCATGAGACAGACACTGAGCTAACTCATCATAGAACCAGGCCAGGGCACATTTCAAGCCATTCTGGAAGTCTGAACAGGGTAGATGGGACAAAAGTGGGGGAGGCCTTATTTGCTTACTAACCTCATTTTTGCCAGTTATTCCAGAGCCTAGTTCAATGGACTCGGAAGCAAGGTTCACCTCCTTATTTTTCCATCCCAAGTAACCTAGTCAGAACCAGTGAGACACCTACTAGCTCAAAGGCTGTCCTAATCAGTGTTTTTCCAGTGAGGAAGCTTTGAGGCTTTATCTCTTCTCCTGAAAAAAAAAAAAAAAACCAACATTTCCCAAAGAGAAAGATTAACAGAAGAAGAGATAACATGCTCGGGCTGAGAATGGGAACAGCCCTCCAAGTAAGTCTGTCCAGGATCGCTCTCAAATCTCAGCTCTGGAAGGGCTGGTGCCTAATCCAAGCCTAGCCATAGAAACCAAATGGCAGACCCAGGTCCCAGAGGAGTGTGCCCTGTGCCTGAGTTTCCCTCTAAGCATCAAGGTGATGAACACACAGCCACTCTAGTCAAACTGTCACAAGGAGCCTAGCCCGAGGAACCTTACTCTAGTGGGAACTCCAGCCCAGGCAGCATCCAGAAAGCTGGTGCAATCTTGAAAACTCATATGCATTTGCAGGGTTTTTTTTTTTCTAATATGCTTTACTCATGTTACAAGAAGAAAATGCACAGCTCAGCATGGTGTTCAAAATACTTTTATCTCATATTTCTGGTCTTTGGCTTTTTAAAATTTTAATCCTGTATTTCCTTGTAAACAAGAAGCTTTTAAGTCTTATGTATAGAACTGCTAATATTTTCCTTTTAAATTCATATTTATGTTTATATAAGCATTCTAACTTTTAAGTTTTAGCACACACACACATACACACAAGTTCTGCCTGAATGTATATTTGTGTACCACGTGCATACCCTGTGCCTGTAGAGGCCAAAAGAGGACTTTGGATCCCCTGTGACTGAAGTTACAGTTTGTTGTGAGCCACCATGTGGGTGCAGGGAATTGAACCTCACAAAAAACAACCAATACTCTTAACTGCTGGGCCATCCGTCTAGCTTCAGCATTCACCAATGTTTTATTCCGTTTGTCTTTCTTTATTCATGCATTTTATGTATCTGAGTGTTCTGCCTTCGGACACACCAGAAGAAGGAAGCAGATCCCATTACAGATGGTTGTGAGGTACCACACAGTTGCTGGGAATTGAACTCGGGCTCTCTGGAAGAGCAGTCCAATAGTCTTAACCACTGCACCTTCTCTCCAACACCCTTATTCTATTTACCTAACGTCTTCATTTATATCGGAAAGCACACTGTGGATACCAATGGTCCTCATGCTTCAGTGTATATGTTACTTACCTGGGGCAGTTTGTTAGCTATGTTGTACTTACAGCCCATCTTCAGAATATGAATCAAGAGGACTGACTATAAGTGCACCCCAGAAGCCAGCATCCTCAAGATACTTCCCAAAAGACTATGATGTAGAAAAGAATACAGCATTTTGGATGACAATCCTCTCCCCCCCCTCTGTCTCTCTGTCTTTTTCTCTGTCTCTTTCTGTGTGTGTGTGTCTGTGTGTGTTTCGCCTTTCCCCTTTTTTCCCTGCAATTATTTGTTATAACTGGAGAAATAAAAATGCTTGTTGCAAAAACTGAGTGCTGTCCCAGGACGCACATGGTAGAGTACTAATTCCTGCCAATTGTTCTTTGACCTCCACACACTCTCTGTGGCACATGCTGCACACACACAATAAATAAATATAATTTAAAATTTCAAAAGAAAAATATTGACATTGGACATGGGGTACAGAGGGCTAAGGAGAATAATAGATTAAGGAACTGAGCATGTCACAATATTTTTAATGGAATCCAAATATTATTACTGATAGAATCTAAAGTGACAGATAATTCTGCTCTTCTCTCTAGTTCCCCCTTTTTACTTATCTAGATTTTCTATTTTTTCATTCTAATATAGAATTAATTAATTTACTGCAAAATAAAAGTATTTGTTAATAGTAATAGTATTTGTAAAAACATGATACATCTATCAAAAACCCATCAATATGTGGTGGATATCAGAATGAAGATTCCCTTTATTCTACAGGATGAATGCAATACCTATCATTTATACAAAAGCCATTCTTCTGCAAGTACCTTTGTTCATAGTACCTTTCAAAGTTTTTAAATCTTTCAATATTCAGTAAGGGGTAGGTAGAAAGGGGTGGTTATAGATTCTTAGGTACACACACATGCATCCACATCTCCACTTTATATTCTTTTTATCTTTTAAGAAATGAAATGTAAAACAACCTTGTACAATTTACACATGTTCCCTGGGGATCTCTGAAACCAATGGCGCCTGCCGACAGCCTTTCGATAGCGTTTTCTTACAAGGCAAGGACATGATCTTCTTTTTTGTTAGAAGCAGCTGTTCTGGGAACTGAGTGTGAAGCTCTGTTGGCAGAGTGCTTGCCTACTATGTGCAAAGCCTTGAATTTGATCCCCAGCATCATCAACTGAAAGCGGTGGCACAGACCTGCAACTCTTACCCTTGGGAAGAGGAGTCCAGAGCATCAGAAGCTTAAGGTAATCTTACCCTACTTAAGCAAAGTCAAGTCTGGGATACATGGAATACTGTCTCAAAAAGCACAATGAAAACAATAAACACCACCCTAAATACCCAGTAATTCTCCCAAAGTTTTCATTCAAACAGATACCTTGGTCTGCTTTCAAATATGCTTAATATTATCCAGTTATTACTTCTCCAGAGAAAATGCCCCATGTTGAAAAATTAAAGGGATTGCTTTTGCTAAGGATTCTGCAGGAATCATTAACCTAGAGCAGTTTTTAAAACTTTTTTTTGCAATCTGTATGACCCTGCATGAATACATGTGTATTATGTCGGGGGCTGGAGAGATGGCTCAGTGGTTAAGAGCACTGGTTGCTCTTCCAGAGGTCCTGAGTTCAAGTCCTAGCAACCACATGGTAGCTCATAACCATCTTTAATGGGATCTGACACCACCTTCTTGTATGCCTGAAGAGTGTCAGTGTCCTCCCATTTGTACCATGTCTGTGTAGAGACCAGAAAAGGGCACCAGGTCCCCTGGCACTGGAGTTAAAGGGAGTTAACATTCCAGCACTTCAGAAGCTGAAGGATTGCCATGAATCCCAGCTAAAATCCTAGCCTGGGCTACAGAATAAGACATTGCTTCAAACCAAACAAACTGCCAGCTATAGTGGCACCACCTGTAACTGAACCCTGGGGTTGGGGGTTCAACTGGAATTCAAGGAAACCCAGCCGGGTCTTTACACTTAAGACCCCACTGGCAGGATCCAGCAGACTTGGCCCTAGTTGGTAGGCAGGACAGTTCCCAGGGAAGAAAAGGGTGGGGACTCAACAGAAGGAGAATGGCACGGAAGCCCAGCCCCCACCTCTGCATCTGAACACAGGCTGAGTGAGGCCATGACCTCTCTCAAACATGGCATACTATGTTCCACACAGATCCCTGTGAGGCAAGTATTTCCCCCACGAAGAGACCAAGTCTTAACCAAGTGTGTCTATAATGATTGCCAGTTTTATTCCTCTGGCCAAGGAAGCCAGAGGTAATTCCAGGTTTACATTTCTGTTTAATAGTTCAAGAGTTTAGTGCCTTTATTGCCTCTACAAGCTGGTTACAAATTAATTTTAATTAACTCCCACTTATTAAAAAATCTGCAGTTCTTTGTGAGACACATATTCATTAAAAAAAATCAATGTAAGCAAAAGGCAAAATTAAAACACACCACACCAAAAATAAGCACTGTAAATTTTTTGATACGTATAATTATACATGTACACACATAATTAGGAATTTTCCTATCTATGTGAGTTCATCCTAACTATGCTGCTGTTTTTTTCAATCTGCTGTCTAATTGTATATTTCCATGCATAAATGTGAAACTTTCCAACTGAAAGATAAACGTGGAAAATGGGTCAAAAATCCAAAATCCAATGAGATGCTGGTAACAACGAAACTACATAACAGAAAATACCGCCAGGTAATTATTATTAAAAGTAAAATGAAGTTCAAAGATACATCAGAAAATGCTAAGAGAAAGAAAGCAGCAGCCACATTTCAATATCAGAGAAAAAAACGATTTCAAGGCCTGAAGCACACAGGGTAAGGGCGGCTTCGGGAATGTCTTTGCTTCCAATGCATCAACACGAACTTGTTTCTTACTCTTCTTATCTCTTCCCTAAGCCTTTCCAACTCATCTACGCCTCTTATCACTTCTTCAGGGTTCAGATGCCTTGCGGGAGTGTCCTCTTTGGGCTCCGGGCTGGGTTCAGCAGGCTCTCCTCTAAGGCTTCCTTCAGTTTCCTCTCTCACATTTTCTCCAGAAGCCTGAAGAGTTTCTCCTGCCTGCTGTGGTGGATCTTCTGAAGGATGGCCTTCATCTGATTTTGGTGTGTTCTGGGGTGTTCCTTCGTTCTCGTCACAAGACTTTTGCATGTTGATTATTTTCTTAATGAATTAATCCTAGGGGGATAAAAACAAGGAAACAAAACCGACTAGGTGTCAGGCAGATGGACAAGCTTTTGTGTTCCCATAGCGACTGACTTTTGATTCAGGTCTCTTAATTGCCAAAAAGTTTTCTAACTAGACAAGTCAGGTTCTGAGCTCCTGACTCCACCCCTTCCTTCACCCCCCACCCCCCCTTGCTCTCCAACTCCATCTTCTCCTGTCCCGGCTCCAGCCCACCATTTTCCCAGCAGGCCCTGCAACAAACCTCTCCTAGCACTGAAATGGGAGCGGCGTGGAAGCAATTAACCCTTCCCTCACCACATGGCTCTAACACTCCCGCCCTTTCGGGCTTTTCCAAGTCATCCCATCCTCAGCTTCTCACCAGCAACAGTCAGGTCAGCGGTCTCCTCTCTCTTTTAAATGTCTTTAGCCTCTCCCTTTCCTTCCTTCACCCCATTTCCGCAGCAGGATTTGCAGGGGCCCTCTGTGCTTAATCCGGATGGGAGGCAGCTGTGACGCCCCTGGGATGTGCTTTGGTGTCTTCCACACTCCTACCCCCACCCAAAGGGACCTGAAGCAATTGCACCCTTGCACTGACCTGTAGGTATCTGGAGATTTTCCTCTCTTCTTGCACCTCGATTTATGTCGCGCTCAAAAGATCAAGAGTGCTGAAGAAAGACAGGAGTTCTTGGTGAGCACACCAGTGCCTAAATCAAAAGGTCTTGCTAACGGATAGCACAAAGTTTTTCCACGTCCCCCTCTTCTCCCTCCCTTTGTGGCAGCCCCGCCTTCATCTGTACCCTGTTTCCCAGCAAGAGGGCAAAGAATCAGACAAGTTTTTCCCACAGTGTTATTGTTTCTTCTGTCTCTCGCAGTTCGCCTTTCACCGTCTCTTTTCTTTCTCTGCCGGACTCGGTTAGCTACCTCCCTCCCAAGTCTGCCCCATCCCTCATCAAGCAGCCCCAAACCTCTCGCACAAAATAGTTTAGCAGAACCCCAGGATAAGAGAAATAGTGTGGGATGAGCGTGCTTTCTGTTCTCTGCTCCCTCCACCCTATGGTCTCTTAAGCCAGCGCCCACTATTAAAGTACCTGGAAGTAGCTGGGCCACTCTTCTCTAGCAGGACAGAGCTGCTACTGAGGAACTGGGCCTAGACTATAAGGACTTCTGCACACGTCGACTGCTGGTCACGTGAGGATCGCGTCATCAATGAGCTCCAGCCTTTGGTTACCCCTCCCATTAACATGCAGCCCGCCCCCTACATTCCCTTCACTCGATACTGTCAATCTTTTTTCCTATTTGCCAATAGGAGACAATAAAACTCGTCTCGTCACCAAGTAGTATCTATTCACCTTACTCAGATTACCAGGAAAAGAGCAGTCTTTTAGGGTACGTCGACCAATTCTCCTAATTTGGAAAGTCAGCTCTTTCTCTCCCTTGCTCCCTATACTTCCCTTCCCCTCCCCCACCCCCAAATCCTACAGTCCACCATTTCTCTGGGAAGCTTCTCTGTCTTTAAAATGGGGGAAGGTTGTAGATGTGCGCTTGTGGGGGTAGCGGAAGAATAAAAACCTAAGGAAGGGATGTTTAGCTTCTTGAGTCGTTTTCTGTTGTGTTCCGTTGTAAGAATCAGATTTTAAAATGATATTTAAAAAGAGATACTTCATATTCACTATTTCACACTAGATGAGGAGAAAATAACTTCATTAAATCAATTTTCAGGTTTCAAAAAGTATTCTAATGACTGCAAGTGAAAGCACAGTATTTACAACATATTGATGTGTTGGGGTTTTTAAAAATCTTACTAAAATGGCATCGTTTGCAAACTGACTCTGAAAACAGCCGATTTGTTTTGTTAGTTTTGCCTCCACAATCCACGACTCTCTTTGCCTGAGCTTAGGCTATTATTAGACGTCTGAACTTTTAATTGATGACTGCTGGCAGCTTCCACTTGCAAATAAAGGCTTCAGACAGATTTCTTTTCCTTGTCCTTTGTGGGAGCCAGTGTCTTTGTTAAACAGAAAAGCCTGCTTTTCACTCAGTGAACTTTCGTGGAACTCAAAGAAATATGTTTGTTGGTAAACTTTTGTTATTAAGAACAGAATGTTTGTAAGGAAATAACGCTCACAATGAAGCAGAAAGGAGGTACCTCTTTGTATGTCACTATTGACTGTGGGGCTTATAAGCATGTAGGGTTTTCCATTCATTCATTCATTTGTGGAACTCTAGATACCCTGGTAGGATTCAAAGTGCTCCATTAAAACAAGAGCCACCTCAGAGAACTCCATACTCTACCATAGAGCTATGTACACCACATGTTCACTGCTGCTTTATTCACCATAGCAAGGAATAATGTTCAGCTTAAAAAAAAAAAAAGAACGAAAAAATGTAGTTTACAAAATTGTCAGGAAAATGAACGCACTTAGAATGTTTAATATTCACTGAGATCACACAATATCAGAAGGAAAATAAATCACATATTCTTCCCCATAAGCAAAACCTAGTTGATAATATATATGTATATAAACAAATTCACATGTAGGCACAGTATAACATTCAGAAATGAAAACAAGAAAGTCTAATATTCGGAGGTGAGGAAGGATTGAATGCAAAGAATGGACATGAGATAGGAAGAGGACAGAAATCTAATCATTTGCCTAGTACTAACTTTGTTGTAGATTTCTTCTTTTCTTTTCCTTGTTGCTGATAGATAAGTGCTTACAATACATTCAGTAGTGTAGGTGTAAGCTCAAATGGGCAGCTTCACAGCTTCAGAACAGATATTTGAACTGTACTCCTAGTTCTAACCTTGTCCTGGATTTTTTTCTCTTTTCTTTCCTTTCCTTTTCTTTTTTTTTCTTTCTTTCTTTTCTTTTTCTTTTTTTTTCTTTTTGGTGATAGGTAAGTGCATAAAATATATTCAATAGAGAAAGCGTAAACTCCAATGGGAAGCGCCACAGCTTCAGAACAGGTATTTTAACTGCACAGAAGTCCATTGAGAGGCATAGACTTCAGTTCTCCGTAATTTCATTGCCTGGCATTTTTTTTTTATTTTCAAGTTTTTTTTTTACAATAAAGTTTATAAAAATAAACTATCAACATGCATAATTGTTGTTATAAAAAAGCAGAGAGGATATTACTAGGGTGTTTAAAAAAAAAAGAACAGCACTATTTTAAAGAAGAAACAGAGCTTCTGAAAGCCAGAGTTCACTAGTATCTGCAGGTGTGGTGCTATTTGCAGTGGTTATCTATCTATCTACTTGGAGAATCAAGAGAAAGACAATGCCGTGTGGCTAGGACTGTCTCTTGGCAAGTGTGATCACAGCAGGATGTATTTGCACAAAAAAGTCCACCACTGTGAAAGAAAGGCTCTCAAAAATAGATGTTTTTGTTGGCTTAATGTTTAATAATTTATAATTAAGCACAAATGGGAGATATGTTTTCTATTATTTGAGGAGTCTGTAACATAAATTATAAATTATATTTCTATTTGAGGAGTGTGTAACATAAATTATAAATAATTATATTTCCTTACCACTTACAACAAAATGTTTCCACTCTTTGTGATGCTACCGTTACAAATATTAATAGCAAAATTGCATTTTATATTATTATTCTATGAATTTTAATGTTTGGATTTTCTTTTTTGTTTTTTTGAGACAGGGTTTCTCTGTATAGCCCTGGCTGTCCTGGAACTCACTTTGTAGACCAGGCTGGCCTCGAACTCAGAAATCCGCCTCTGCCTCCAGAGTGCTAGGATTAAAGGCATGTGCCACCATGCCCAGCCTAATGTTTGGGTTTTTATTTTTTTTTTCCTGGTGCTGGTATTTTATTTCTTTGTGTACATTAGGCCATGAATTCGTATGGAATGGGCTCCAACAGCTCAGGCTCTTTTCCATTAGTCCTCACAAAGTGTGCTTCTCTGGGTGGCGCAGGCTGGCGCTTAAGCTGCACCCAGGTGCCCTTCTCTTTGGCTTCCTTTTTCTTCTGGTCCTTCTCCTTCACCCGCTTCAGGAAGCTGTCCCTGCTCTTTGAGTGCTTGATGTGCTCAATCCGCACATTGATCCTCTTGGCCAGAATTTTGCCCTTAACCTGCTTGTTGACAATGATGCCCACGGCATGCTGGGTGACATTGTAGACTCTTCCGGTTTTGCCGTGGTAGCACTTATGGGGCATTCCTTTTTGAACAGTGCCCATTCCCTTGATGTCTACAATATCACCCTTCTTGTAGATTCGCATGTATGTGGCCAAAGGAACAACGCCATGTTTCCTAAAAGGCCTAGAGAACATATACCGGGTGCCTCTCCTCTTTCCCTTTGTGTTCGTCATTTTGGCGAGTTACTGGAAGATGGCTGGTCTCTCTGTCTCTGTTTCTGTCTCTGTCTCTGTCTCTCCTCTGTCTCTGTCTCTCTGTCTCTGTCTCTGTCTCTGTCTCTCTCTCTCTCTCAGACAGGGTTCAGGGTTTCTCTGTGTAATATCCCTGGCTGTCCTAGAATTCACTCTGCAGACTAGGCTGGCCTTGAACTCACAGAATTCTGCCTACTGATGTCTCCACAAGTGCTGGGATCAAAGGCATGTACCACCACTGCCCAGCTTCTCCCAGATTCTCTTTTAACCATATCATCTTTTTAATCATACCATTCTGTTTTTAACCATATCATCATTTAGCAATCTTGATTTCTACTTTAATATAACATTGTTTTGTCTTTCTCATTCAGCATAATCCTGCTGTTGTATAAAACAAGAAAGAAAGTTAACAATTCCAAAACAAAGTGTTTTTTTCTGAAGCAACAACAGGAGCTCAAGGATTTAACATACATCTCAAGATTCCAACCAGCAGACACACAAAGTCACTAAACAAGTTATAAAAGATGACAAGACATTTACCATTTTATCTCTCCACAAGGTCACTGCATTGTAATCAATGAAATTCAGATCATTTTAAA
This sequence comes from Mus caroli, assembly GCF_978045245.1. Lineage (NCBI taxonomy): Eukaryota > Metazoa > Chordata > Mammalia > Rodentia > Muridae > Mus > Mus caroli. The sequence continues at coordinate 34,342,566 of NW_028227260.1, read as the reverse complement.
GCTCAAATGTTGCCCCTTTGAAGAAAACCTTGCCCACAATGCTCTGACTATCTGTTTTAGTTTTTTTTTTGTTTTTGTTTTTGTTTTTGGTATAGGTACACCATTGTTCTCTTTCCAGTTACTATTCAGTCATATGGCTATCCCACTGTGACCCCATTCACCTACTGAAGAGCATTTGAGTTTTTCTAATGCTGAACATCTATGAAGAACACTGTTGTAGGCATTCATGTATAGAATGTAGTCTTTTCTAGGGACTACCTAGTACATCCATCTCTCCCTCCAACCTACCTCAAACATTACTATCAAATGTCATTCTTCCCTGCTTTGGAACTGTCAGCTTACTTCTCAGATGTCCTCCAGTGGCAAGCCACAAGTAAATCCTCATCTTCAGTGTAAACATGCATCTTCTGATGAGCCCCAGGACACTCATTACCAAGCTAGTCATGCACTTTTGTGACTCACTGTGTCTCAAGTCTCTATTTCATCTCTCTCATTGTTCTTACTGCCATTTTCTTCCTTTCCTAAACACTGCCCTCTTTTGGAGGGTTCAGAGACAGGGTTTCTCTGTGTAGTCCTGGCTGTCTTGGAACTCACTCTGTAGTTCAGGCTGACCTGGAACTCAGAGCTGCCTCTGACTTCCAAGTGCTGGCATTGAAGGAGTGCACCACTGCTGCCACCACCATCACCACTACTTGGCTACTGCCTCTTTTTTTTTCCCTCTTATATTATGATACTATATCCTTAGAGCCTCCAAAGCTACCTCAGCTGGAAGTGATCTGGACCTTCTTTGTCATTAATGTGATAAGGTTTGGACCTGTCCCGTGGCCTTTAACTAAAGTTTTCTAGCACCCTTTTTTTCCCCTGTACTTGGGGGCGAGTGTGTCTGCATGTATTGGGGGAGGGGGCTCTAACTGGACAACAGTGACATGTGGATTGGGTGTGGGCATCAGAGATCATGCCCTGGCTCTCCTGTTTCTGGGGTGATGCTTGTAATAGTAACATGTCTCCCACAAATTCCATCATTTTAGAAAAGAGTCTGAGTGGCCTGCGAGTGTATCTCAGTGGTAGAATTTTTACCTACCATGCACTAAGTTCTGAGCTCAATTCCTACTGAAAACACACACACATGATCACACCTGGGGTATCTGCTCCCACAAAAAAAAATTGGAAGTTTTGTCCTATCTTCCTGTTCTGCTTATCTGTGGTCACAGCTCTAATGATGTGCTTGGTGGAGATTATTAATCCTAGTTTTCTAAAGTCTTACAAGAGAAAATTCATTTAGTTTACTAGTACAAACCTGACAAAGAACCAGTTGATCCAGGCCTTCGGTTATTTTCTCCGCAATTTCAGAACAGCAGTGTAAGTTAGTCATAGTAGATTTTAAATACAAATGAAGTTTAAAACACTACCATTGTATTAATGTAAATGCCCATCTGTTGGGGTTGGGGAGATGTCTCAGTCAGTAAGAATGCTTTCTGCTCTTCCAGAGAACTAGAGTTTGATCCCTAGTAACCACAGAGGCCTTCAAAACTGCCTGCAATCCCAGCTGCATGGAATACGACATCCTTTCCAGGTCACTTCTGGCATTTGCACACACATGCACATACATAGACAAACACACAGAGAAGTAAAATGTAAACTGCATGTCTTAGTAAAAAAGAGAAGAAAAAGATGTATATGTTAATTTTAACAATGAGGATTTCTGGAGAATAGCCACACTGGACATCTGAGTTAATTGGTATCTGAGTGTGTGTGTGTGTGTGTGTCTGTGTGTGTCTGTGTGCGCACACACGTGTGCACCCAGCCTGCACTGGAGATGCTTCTAAATCCCAAAATGCCCCCTGACTATGAAGGGAGAAGAGGGGGCTGCAGTAGACCATTATTTTCATATACAGGAAGCCCTTAGGTATGGCTATGATATCCATGCTTTTTGGTTTTTTTTTTTTCTAAGTAATTTCTATAGTTTTGTATTCTGAAGCTCTCTGTATGAAAATACATCTTGCACATTTTTCATTGCTGTTTAGGTACTGAAGTGTGGTACTTCATTACATATGTGCATTGTGAAGTGGCCAAATCAGGGTAATTAGCATATCTAGCACCTTAAATATGTATCATTTCTTTTTGGTAAGAACATCAAAAAATCTATTCTAGGCACTTCAAAATTACACAATAAATTATAGTTAATTATACTAATTATAGTTAATTATACTGTACAGAACACTAGAACTTACACTTCCTATCTAACTGTAACTTTGCATCCGTTGAGCAACCTCTCTGCCAAGGACCAGTCTCAGTTTGGAGAGGGGTTCTGAGAGAAGGGATGTCTGGGAACTGCAAAACAAAGGACTCCAAGCCAAATAGCTTTCCAGACTGCTATCTCTGAATTCTGTTCTCTCTGGAGATCTTCAGACAGCTCTCTCTCTTTCAAGCAAGCTTTCTCTTGCTATTCTCTATTTGAGGCAGTTCTCCAAGCAGTTCTTTCTTGCTATTCTAAAAAGAAATCTCTGGGTAGCTCATCTCTTGCAATCTAGTCATTTCCTCCAGATTTCCTTTTGATTATTCTGTGAATCAGCATCCCGTGACTCCAGCCCCTTAATTCTTAGGAGACAGCAAGCACACATTTCTTCGAACATTGCAAAAGAATTCAGAGATCTGCCTGCCTCTGTTAAGCACAAATAGTAAGACAGCTGGGTGGGATTCTGTCCTGAAAGTACCATTTCTACCACACCTGGGCCTAACCCTGCTCTGTCCAGGCAGGCCCTGAACGCAAGAGTCTGCTTTTGTAAGATAAACAAAAAACCTTAGCTGCAATCACCAGTCCCTAAATCCCCTTCCTTAGTAGCTTGTTGACTCACAGCACAGCTGGTTTTGTTCCTTTATATTTGTGAAGCCCCTCATATAATTCATATTGGATCCTTATTTTAAAGAAATGATATATTTCTGAACCTGTGGCTTTTTTGAGTTATTTTCTACAACCTTAAGGGCTGTCCTGAAGGCCCCAGATTTTACCATCCTTCTGAGATACTTTTACCTCCCAAACTCGTGCTGCCTAGAATTATCATGGAGTCATCAACAGGGAAGACATTCTTCTAAGGAGGAACATAAAAATATGTACATTATTATACAAACAAGCCTTACACCCACACCCATACCAACCTGGTGGTCCTGTCCCAGGGACAGGAATCATATCATATCATATCATATCATATCATATCATATCATATCATATCCCTACCAAGTCCATGCTGGACTCAGCATCTCACTGTCTTTTATTTTAACTCAAGTGGGATCTCCAAGTGTGATTGTGGTTATTGAGCACTGGACTTGCTTGATGCAGACTGCAAGGAGAAACAAAACCAGTAAGAATAAACCAGCTGGGGCTGGAGAGATGGCTCAGAGGTTAAGAGCACTGACTGCTCTTCCAGAGGTCCTGAGTTCAATTCCCTGCAACCACATGGTAGCTCACAGCCATCTATAATGAGATCCAATGTCCTCTGCTGGTGTGTCTGAAGACAGCTACAGTGTACTTATATACATAAAATAAATAAAGAATTCAAAAACAAAGACTAAACCTATTGAAATCTTTCCATTTATCAGCAAAGTCATCCAGGAGACTAAGAGGTGAACTCAAGCACAGCAGAGGCAAAAGCTGCAGACACTTCCTCAACAGAAGTGGATCCCACTCTAGAATTACCAATATCCTTGATCTTATGATGTAGGGCACCCATATCTAAAGCTAAATTAGAATTGTCCCAAAGCCCCTTTAAATGAGACTGAATTTTAGACCAGTCATGTTCAGAGGTATTGTACTCCAAGGGGGTTACACAAATCGAACAGAACAGTGAATGACATTGCACTGAGACCCCTATCTTAATATTTTTGAATTTGATTTTACATAAATAGAACTGCTATTCTCTAAAGCATTAAGTCTACCCTGTGAAGTTCCCTGGATCAATATTCTCCTGGATCATGAGTGCTTTTAACACATGTGAGGATAACTGGTCGACATGTTGTACTGTGTGATGTAGTGGATAAGGCAAAACTAGAAATCACACTTATTAAGGCTATGACACATCTTTTAGATCTGTCGAGAGCAAAAGTACTCCTATGCAAAGCTTTTATCAACAAATCTGGCAGAGAAGGGCCAGAGAAATCTCCCCTGAGAAAAATGTGGCTGCACCAGGGCTGAGACCCAGCCCAGAGTATCCCAGGCTTTGGCTGTCTCTAGATGCTGCACACAGAGTGGGTCTCTCCAGGCCAGCCCACTGCAGATGGCTGAGAGTTTCTAGGACCTCCTCTGCTCCATCAAGAGAGTGGCCTTTAATGACTGATCATAATTTCCTTTCCACATAGCAGCAGACCTGTAGAATAGTCACTACAGGCGTGGAGAGAGGGGGTAATGCACATGTTAAGCCTGTAACAGCTTGATTGGCAGCATATTAGTGGTCAGTTGTTATAGGCCTAGAAAGGAGGCAAGGGTATTAAGGGGATCTTGGTCCTGGAAGGAGTCCTTTAAGTGGAAAGTCACCTGTGTTGCATTAAGAAAAGCAGAGGGAAGACTTGGGAATTATTTATTCCATTTGCTTTTGTAGTCAAGAAAGAGGATACCACGTTAATTATGTATCTGGGATAGGCAGTAACAGCTTGTCTGTGAAAAGGACACTGGCTTAAGTGGATAGTATTTTTTATTAATTGATTAAGAAATAATGGTTATTAATGTAGTCAATTTGACCTATGGGAAGTAGATTTGAGTGGATTCCCTGAAGCTTATAAGAATCTTTTAAAGTTTAAAACAGATAAATCACTGTCCTATCTCCATCTAAGTTTTTTTCACATCCTCTAACCTTCACAACTTGCATAACCTATCAGCCTCAATCACTTTCCTCGATTGACCTTCACATACTCTCTCAGCCTGTCACTCACTCTCTCAGACCCTCACTCACTCTCTCAGACCCTCACTCACTCTCTCAGACCCTCATTCACTCTCTCAGACCCTCACTCACTCTCTCAGACCCTCATTCACTCTCTCAGCCTGTCACTCACTCTCTCAGACCCTCACTCACTCTCTCAGACCCTCACTCACTCTCTCAGACCCTCACTCACTCTCTCAGACCCTCACTCACTCTCTCAGACCCTCACTCACTCTCTCAGACCCTCACTCACTCTCTCAGACCCTCACTCACTCTCTCAGACCCTCACACACTTTCTTCCAATATGATTTTCTGAAGCTCAAAAGAATTTTTAAACAAATTGAAAAATATTTAAACAATCTTGGGTTAAAAAGCACGGACATTGTTTCAGGTGTTCCTGTTATGAGGGAAGAACAAGCACTTAAACAAATTTAGACCAAAAAAAAAAAAAAAAAAAAAAAGGTGTGAACTTTTTCAGTTTTGGGTGAGCGAAGTTGTCCCAAGCCTCAGGAGCAAGATCCCACCCACTGTTCTCGGCCTGGCGGGGCCTTTTTTGCTGACTGGTCTTCATTTCTTTCTGGCCTAGGAGAGGAGGAGGGGCCTGCTCGACCCCCACCAGCAGTCTGCCCCAGCCATTTGCAAGTCTGTGCTAGGTCCCTCTTCCCCTGGGCTGCTTGTGACCACACAGCTCGGCGAGTGACAGAAGGAGGGGGTGGCAGTAGGAGGGGGTGCCACTCTCTGCAAACCCTGGAAAGTAGAACAGGAAGAGAAAAGACAGCTGTGCCTAGTGGCACCCCGCCGGTTGGAAACTTCGGTCCTTCCCTACTTTTTCTTTGTTATGGCACAAGCATATCAAAGCCCATCTTTAGCATCTGCTGCAAGACAGGATGTGAAGAAGAAAGGAAAGTGCCAGTTTGATTGAGCAAGTCTCTTCCCCTTAATGGGAAGGGTAGGAAGGGTTTCACAGACGGTTGGATAGTTTCTCTATTTTCTTGTTCCTCCCATTGCAAAATGGCTGTGCTCTGAGCAACACTGGAGGCTTGTCCCACACCACGGAGCGTGGAGGGAGTGGATGTAGTGGGCCAAATCGCAGGGCAGTCTTTGCTAGCTACGCAAGAGACATCTGCTCCCCTATCCAAAAGGTCTTTGATAACGTATCCATTTATTGTTATCTCCTTTAAAAGGTCTGGTTTTCTTTAAAAGGTCTGGTTTTCTTCACTTCTTTCACTCTAAACACTAGATTACTTGAACCAAAGCTTTCCTCTCCTCTGGCCTGAGTTTGTACTGACTGACCCCCAACACATAATGGCAAGGACAACACATGAACAATTCTCTATGCTGCATGAATCTGTACTGTTTTTGAGGGCGGCTGCAACATGATTTTTATTTCTCCTGTGTAGTCAGAATCAATAACTCCTGGGATTACAAGTATCCCTTGTAGGGAGGTAGATTTTTCTACCGAAAATTAGTCCCACTGTGCCTGTGGGCAATGGACCTCGTACCCCTCTGGGCATGGTCACTGGGGAGAGAATCAGGAGTTAATATGACTGAGGAGGTGGAACTGGGGTCCAATCCTGCGTTCCTAAATTTTCTTTTGATATTCTCAATTGGGCTCTACGGTCCAAAAAATGCCCCCGTTCTAGTCAATAGTCAATGTGCAGCCTCCCTATTTTCCTTTCTCCTAAAGAATAACTCTTTTCTGACCTCGTCATAGTCCGTTCTCTGCAACAAAAATTATCCTCCTAAGAGACAAGCCTTTGCTACCTGTTGCCAGTCCCATGGTGTCCAAGTAGTGATTGTCAAGAGAGTGGGGCATGTCTCGTTGTGCTTCTTAACAATCTCCTTTTCTTTTTCTCTGAGATGAGTTTCCTGTAAGCAGCAAAATGTTGGGTCTTGTTTGTGTAGCCAGTTTGTTAGTCTATGTCTTTTTATCGGGGAGTTGAGTCCATTGATATTAAGAGATATTAAGGAAAAGTAATTGTTGTTTCCTGTTATTTTTGTTGTTAAAGTTGGCATTCTGTTCTTGTGGCTGTCTTCTTTTAGGTTTGTTGAGGGATTACCTTCTTGTTGTTTCTAGGGCATGGTTCCTGTCCTTGTATTGGTTTTTTTCTGTTATTATCCTTTGAAGGGCTGGATTCGTGGAGAGATAATGTGTGAATTTGGTTTTGTTGTGGAATACTTTGGTTTCTCCATCTATGTTAATTGAGAGTTTGGCTGGGTATAGTAGCCTGGGCTGGAATTTGTGTTCTTTTAGTGTCTGTATCACATCCGTCCAGGATCTTCTGGCTTTCATAGTCTCTGGTGAAAAATCTGGTGTAATTCTGATAGGCTTGCCTTTATATGTTACTTGGCCTTTTTCTCTTACTGCTTTTAGTATTCTATCTTTATTTAGAGCATTTGTTGTTCTGATTATTATGTGTCGGGAGGTATTTCTTTTCTGGTCCAGTCTATTTGGAGTTATGTAGGCTTCTTGTATGTTCATGGGCATCTCTTTCTTTAGATTTGGGAAGTTTTCTTCTATAATTTTGTTGAAGATGTTTGCTGGTCCTTTGAGTTGAAAATCTTCATTCTCATCCACTCCTATTATTCGTAGGTTTGGTCTTCTCATTGTGTCCTGTATTTCTTGGATGTTTTGAGTTAGGATCTTTTTGCATTTTACATTTTCCTTGATTGTTGTGCCGATGTTCTCTATGGAATCTTCTGCACCTGAGATTCTCTCTTCCATCTCTTGTATTCTGTTGCTGATGCTGGTATCTATGGTTCCAGATTTCTTTCCTAGGGTTTCTATCTCCAGTGTTGCCTCATTTTGGGTTTTCTTTATTGTGTCTACTTCCCTTTTTAGGTCTAGTATGGTTTTGTTCATTTCCATCATCTGTTTGGATGTGTTTTCCTGTTTTTCTTTAAGGACTTCTACCTGTTTGATTGTGTTATCCTGTTTTTCTTTAAGGACTTCTACCTGTTTGATTGTGTTATCCTGTTTTTCTTTAAGGACTTGTAACTCTTTAGCCATGTTCTCCTGTAATTCTTACTTTTCCTTATTATCTCTTAATATCAATTGACTCAACTCCCCGATAAAAAAGACATAGACTAACAAACTGGCTACACAAACAAGACCCAACATTTTGCTGCTTACAGGAAACTTATCTCAGAGAAAAAGATAGACACTACCTCAGAATGAAAGGCTGGAAAACAATTTTCCAAGCAAATGGTATGAAGAAACAAGCTGGAGTAGCCATTCTAATATCTGATAAGATTGACTTCCAACCCAAAGTCATTAAAAAAGACAGGGAGAGACACTTCATACTCATCAAAGGTAAAATCCTCCAAGAGGAAATATCAATCCTGAATATCTATGCTCCAAATACAAAGGCAGCCACATTCATTAAAGAAACTTTAGTAAATCTCAAAGCACACATTGCACCTCATACAATAATAGTGGGAGACTTCAACCCACCACTTTCACCAATGGACAGATCATGGAAACAGAAACTAAACAGGGACACAGAGAAACTAAGAGAAATTATGAATCAAATGGATCTGGCAGATATCTACAGAACATTCTATCCCAAAACAAAAGGATATACCTTCTTCTCAGCACCTCATGGCACCTTCTCCAAAATTGACCACATAATTGGTCACAAAACAGGCCTCAACAGATACAAAAATATTGAAATTGTCCCATGCATCCTATCAGATCACCATGGACTAAAGCTGATCTTCAATAACAAAATAAATAATAGAAAGCCAACCTTCACGTGGAAACTGAACAACACTCTTCTCAATGATACCTTGGTCAAGGAAGGAATAAAGAAAGAAATTAAGGACTTTTTAAGAGTTCAATGAAAATGAAGCCACAACATACCCAAACTTATAGGACGCAATGAAAGCATTTCTAAGAGGAAAACTCATAGCTCTGAGTGCCTCCAAAAGGAAACTAGAGAGAGTACACATTAGCAGCTTGACAACACACCTAAAAGCACTAGAACAAAAGGAAGCAAATTCACCCAAGAGGAGTAGACAGCAGGAAATAATCAAACTAAGGGGTGAAATCAACCAAGTGGAAACAAGAAAAACTATTCAAAGAATCAACCAATCAAGGAGCTGGTTCTTTGAGAAAATCGACAAGATAGATAAACCCTTAGCCAGACTCACTAGAGGGCACAGGGAAAGCATCCTAATTAACAAAATCAGAAATGAAAAAGGAGACATAACAACAGATCCTGAAGACATCCAAAACACCATCAGATCCTTCTACCAAAGGCTATACTCAACAAAACTGGAGAACCTGGATGAAATGGAGAAGTTCCTAGACAGATACCAGGTACCAAAGTTGAATCAAGATCAGGTTAATGATCTAAACAGCCCTATATCCCCCAAAGAAATAGAAGCAGTCATTAATAGTCTCCCAACTAAAAAAAGCCCAGGACCAGATGGGTTTAATGCAGAGTTCTATCAGACCTTCAAAGAAGATCTAATCCCAGTTCTTCACAAACTATTCCACAAAATAGAAACAGAAGGTACTCTACCCAACTCATTCTATGAAGCCACAATTACTCTGATACCTAAACCACAAAAAGACCCAACAAAGATAGAAAACTTCAGACCAATATCCCTTATGAATATTGATGCAAAAATCCTCAATAAAGTTCTTGCTAACCGAATCCAAGAACACATCAAAACAATCATCCATCCTGACCAAGTAGGTTTCATCCCAGGGATGCAGGGATGGTTCAATATACGGAAATCCATCAATGTAATCCAGTATATAAACAAACTCAAAGACAGAAACCACATGGTCATCTCGTTAGATGCGGAAAAAGCATTTGACAAGATCCAACACCCATTCATGATAAAAGTCTTGGAAAGATCAGGAATTCAAGGCCCATACCTAAACATGATAAAAGCAATCTACAGCAAACCAGTAGCCAACATCAAAGTAAATGGTGAGAAGCTTGAAGCAATCCCTCTAAAATCAGGGACTAGACAAGGCTGTCCACTTTCTCCATACCTATTCAACATTGTACTTGAAGTCCTAGCCAGAGCAATTCGACAACAAAAGGAGATCAAAGGGATACAAATTGGAAAAGATGAAGTCAAAATATCACTTTTTGCAGATGATATGATAGTATATATAAGTGACCCTAAAAATTCGACCAGAGAACTCCTAAGCCTGATAAACAGCTTCAGTGAAGTAGCTGGATAAAAATTAACTCAAACAAATCAATGGCCTTTCTCTACACAAAGAATAAACAGGCTGAGAAAGAAATTAGGGAAACAACACCCTTCTCAATAGTCAGAAATAATATAAAATATCTTGGCGTGACTCTAACTAAGGAAGTGAAAGATCTGTATAATAAAAACTTCAAGTCTCTGAAGAAAGAAATTATAGAAGATCTCAGAAGATGGAAAGATCTCCCATGCTCATGGATTGGCAGGATCAACATTGTAAAAATGGCTATCTTGCCAAAAGCAATCTACAAATTCAATGCAATCCCCATCAAAATTCCAAATCAATTCTTCAACGAATTAGAAAGTGCAATCTGCAAATTCATCTGGAATAACAAAAAACCTAGGATAGCAAAAACTCTTCTCAAGGATAAAAGAACCTCTGGTGGAATCACCATGCCGGACCTAAAGCTCTACTACAGAGCAATTGTGATAAAAACTGCATGGTACTGGTATAGTGACAGACAAATAGACCAATGGAATAGAATTGAAGACCCAGAAATGAACCCACACACCTACGGTCACTTGATCTTCGACAAGGGAGCTAAAAACATCCAGTGGAAGAAAGACAGCATTTTCAACAAATGGTGCTGGCACAACTGGTTGTTAACATGTAGAAGAATGCGAATCGATCCATTCCTATCTCCTTGTACTAAGGTCAAGTCTAAGTGGATCAAGGAACTTCACATAAAACCAGAGACACTGAAACTTATAGAGGAGAAAGTGGGGAAAAGCCTTGAAGATATGGGCACAGGGGGAAAATTCCTGAATAGAACAGTAATGGCTTGTGCTGTAAGATCGAGAATTGACAAGTGGGACCTCATGAAACTACAAAGCTTCTGCAAGGCTAAAGACACCATCAATAAGACAAAAAAAAAAAACACCAACAGATTGGGAAAGGATCTTCACCTATCCTAAATCATGTAAGGGACTAATATCCAATATATATAAAGAACTCAAGAAGGTGGACTCCAGAAAGTCAAATAACCCCATTAAAAAATGGGGCTCAGAACTGAACAAAGAATTCTCACCTGAGGAATACCGAATGGCAGAGAAACACCGGAAAAAATGTTCAACATCCTTAATCATCAGGGAAATGCAAATCAAAACAACCCTGAGATTCCACCTCACACCAGTCAGAATGGCTAAGATCAAAAATTCAGGTGACAGCAGATGCTGGCGAGGATGTGGAGAAAGAGGAACACTCCTCCATTGTTGGTGGGATTGCAAGCTTGTACAACCACTCTGGAAATCAGTCTGGCGGTTCCTCAGAAAATTGGACATAGTACTACCGGAGGATCCAGCAATACCTCTCCTGGGCATATATCCAGAAGATGTCCCAACCGGTAAAAAGGACACATGCTCCACTATGTTCATAGCAGCCCTATTTATAATAGCCAGAAGCTGGAAAGAACCCAGATGTCCCTCAACAGAGGAATGGATACAGAAATTATGGTACATTTACACAATGGAGTACTACTCAGCTATTAAAAAGAATGAATTTATGAAATTCCTAGCCAAATGGATGGACCTGGAGGGCATCATCTTGAGTGAAGTAACACAATCACAAAAGAACTCACACAATATGTATTCACTGATAAGTGGATATTAGCCCAAAACTTAGGATACCCAAGATATAAGATACAATTTGCTAAACGCATGAAACTCAAGAAGAATGAAGACCAAAGTGTGGACACTGTGCACCTTCTTAGAATTGGGAACAAAACACCCAGGGAAGGAGTTACAGAGACAAAGTTCGGAGCTGTGATGAAAGGATGGACCATTTAGAGACTGCTGTATCCAGGGATCCATCCCATAATCAGCTTCTAAACGCTGACACCATTGCATACACTAGCAAGATTTTGCTGAAAGGACCCAAATATAGCTGTCTCTTGTGAGATGATGCCGGGGCCTAGCAAACACAGGAGTGGATGTTCACAGTCAGCTATTGGATGTATCACAGGGCTCCCAATGGAGAAGCTAGAGAAAGTACCCAAGGAGCTAAAGGGATCTGCAACCCTATTGTTGGAACAACATGATGTACTAACCAGAACCCCGGAGCTCTTGTCTCTAGCTGCATATGTATCGAAAGATGGCCTAGTCGGCCATCAATGGAAAGAGAGGCCCATTGGACTTGCAAACTTTATATGCCCCAATATAGGGGAATGCCAGGGCCAAAAGAATGGGAATGGGTGGGTAGGGAAGTGGGGGCCGCTATGGGGGACTTTTGGGATAGCATTGGAAATGTAATTGAGGAAAATATGTAATAAAAATATTAAAAATAAAAAAAAAACAATCTCCTTTTCCAAAGAGAAAGCACCTCCGGGATCGGACAGCTCTTCTGATTCAGTTCTCTTTCATAAATAGCAAGATTTGCCTGTTTAAAGCCTTTGGTATAGGGGTGGGTGGTGATGGCGTTGTCCTTAGCAAAGCTGTAGTTTCCCCCAGATTAATCCAATCAGAGCAAGTTGACTCTAAGGAGGCCGAGCTAGAGTGAGGTAGATCATCAACCGCTTCTGTTTTTAAGGTCTGCTTAATTGTGCTCCACAAGAAAAGAGCAAGCCCAGACATACCTTGACCCTCGAGGGTCTGTACCCACTTGTAAAGGTCTTTACTGACCTTACATCATCATCAGGGCTCTGTGACCCTTCTTCTGAGACCCATGCATGGACTAACTTTCTGTATGAACCTGACATCTTGCAAAAGCCTTGCGTCCATATTGACATCTTGCTTACTAGCTGCTTGTTTCAAAACCTACACGCTCATTTCTTTTTTTGATGTTTGTGAGCCACCATGTGGTTGCTGGGATTTGAACTCCGGACCTTTGGAAGAGCAGTCGGGTGCTCTTACTCACTGAGCCATCTCACCAGCCCTCATTTCTTCCATATATGAATTTGCTTGACACATTTTCATTTACCAAATTTTTACCCCATTGACACTTGAGGAGGCTACACTTTCTGGCCGTGTTGCAGGGTCAGGAACCATGTCATTCTGTCCCTACCAAGACCATGCTGAATTGTCATCCTTCTTCCTCTACCATTCAATTTCAAGGGTAAAGATGTTAGAATGAGTAAAAACAGATCCTGGCCTGACATCCACTTAAATTGATTATGCTTTTGCTACTGTATTTCTTGACATAAAAATATGCTCTACAGGATTAACATGGATAAATTTAATAACTTCTGCAAACTATCCAAAACAGCCATTGGCCACAACAACTTAACTTAAAGCAACTTATATAATGTATGTTATTCCTTCTACCCATTTCTTTTGCCTTCTGACCACTGACTGAAGTCACATTGTAAGTGATCCTGGCAAGGAACTTCCAGTTATCCAGCATGTGGACCACTGTAAAGTGCTGTGTCACAGGCACTGACTTTTTTTTTTTAAGATTTATTTATTTATTATATGTAAGTAAGTACACTGTAGCTGTCTTCAGACACTCCAGAAGAGGGAGTCAGATCTTGTTACAGATGGTTGTGAGCCACCATGTGGTTGCTGGGATTTGAACTCTGAACCTTCGGAAGAGCAGCCGGGTGCTCTTACCCACTGAGCCATCTCACCAGCCCGGGCACTGACTTTTCAAAGTCCAGTAAGTCAGTCTGCTTAGAGGTCAGTGGGCAATACTATGCTATGTTCTGGCCCCGTGTTTACTCATTCTGACATCTGTACTCTGCTTTGCCGACTTTCTACTTTGTATCTCTCCCTCATCTGAAAGGGCCATAAAATATAAAGTCAGCTTTTTAAGCACTCCAATGGTAAAATGCCAAGTTAGTAACATAGTTTAAAATTCTATCACTATAAAATGTTTAAATGAATACATATTTAAAATATAGGATATGACATAAAATGGAACAAAATAATATGCATGTAGTAAATTAGATTATATTGAAGTTATATAGGGAGTGAAAAATGACAGAATATTATTTAGAAAATGGTTCCATATATATGTATGTATGTATCTATCTATCTATGAATTCAAATATTTTATTTAAAAGTTCTATTTTTTCTGGTATAAACATAGAGTGATTTTGCTTTTGATAGTAGTTAATGTCAAACATCCACTTTCTTGTGGAATCATGGATTTGTTTTTTTGTTGTTGTTAAAAATATTTTATTTTAATTTATGTGCATTGGTGTGAGAGGGTCAGGAGCTGAAATTACAGACAGTTGTGAGCTGCCATGTGGGTGCTGGGAATTGAACCTGGGACCTTTGGAAGAGCAACCAGTAGCTCTTAACCACTGAGCCATCTCTCCAGCCCATGGGTTTCTTTAGTGACATTTCAGCTTGGCTCTTCAGTCACTTTCATTCATTAAGATTCAGATTCAAGCAACTGGTGGCACAAACTTTTAATCCCAGCACTTAGGAGGCAGAGGCAGGTGAATCTCTGAGTTCAAGGCCAGCCTGGACTATGAAGTGTGTTCCAGGACAGCCAGGGCTATACAGAGAAACCCTGTCTTGAAAATGACCCCCCAAAATGCATTGTCATATTTAGTAGACTTCATTAACAATTTCCATTTCTAGGAGAAGCATGAGGAATTCTCATATGCCCACACCACACCCATCTTTGCTTACTAGTTATGGTACATGTTTATTAAAACCAAGAAATTAATGTTTATGCACTGCTTTTAAGTAAAGGCTAGGCAAACTTTGCAAGATATTCCACTAATATTTTTGTGCTCAAATATTCAACCTAGGACATATGGATTCCTTTAATTTACCAGGCTTTTTAGTCTGCTATATTCCATTTGGTTTCTGTTGTATGTTTGCCCTTTTAAAGTTGCTATTTGTTTCTCTTTTCATACACTCTCTCTTTTTTAAAGATCTATTTATTTTATATGAGTACACTGTAGCTGTCTCTAGACATACCAGAAGAGGGCATTGGATTCTATTACAGGTGGTTCTGATCCAACATGTGGTTGCTGGGATTTGAACTCAGGACCTCTGGAAGAACAGCCAGTGCTATTAACTGCTGAGCCATCACTCCAGCCCCTTTCATACTCTTTTTTTGTAAAAGCAAACTTCTTCCACTGAACTGCATGGCTGGCAAGAAATGAATTTCTATATCTTGTCCATATTGAAGCAGAAGAGAACTAGTATCTACCAAGGATAGGGTAGTGTTAGAGATTTTGTGAATATGTGTTTTAAAAACAGCCAGAGTGATTAGTGAATATTTGAGGACAGATCATTTGAAGTTGCACAAAAATCCTGCAGAGTTTGCATACATAAATTACTAACATATCTTAAAAGTGAACTTTGTTGTTGTTGTTATGTTTAAAAAAAAAAACACGGTCTCACTATGTTGCTTTGGCTATCCTGAGACTCACTCTGTAGCCCAGGTTGGCCTTGAACTCACAGAGATCCACCTGCCTCCACCTCCCAAATGCTAGGATCAAAGGTGTGTGCCACTATACTCTGTTAAGATGAATATTCTAATATTCCATATTCTTTCCACATTTAATATTGCAAATTAGGTCAGGTGTAGAGGCATGCACCTTTATTCCTTGACAGATCTCTTTGAATCTGAAGGCAGCCTGGTGTACATAGTGAGATCCAAGCCATCTACGGTTACATAGTGAGACTCCCATCTCAAAAAATAGATAGATTTAAAAAGAACATTCTAATTACTCTCACCAACACTTTCTTATTTATAGCCTTTTCATTTTTATCAGTCACTCCTAACTCCTATCTACAAATCCCCTTCCCTAATTCATGTAGTTCATGACTTTACAAAACATCATTTTTATTTTGTGACTCAGTGATTTAAACAGGGGTATCTGTGGCTATGGTTTTCAAACACTGCATTGGAGTTTGGTGGGCTCATAATTGCATACATGACTAGTGACAATGATTTCTGCCTCCCAGAATCTATCAGTAGCCAGTACTTCTGCATGGAGGTTAGGGTGCCATGAACTCCCCCACCCCCATCTAACACTGATGGTTGGTAGGGTCAGTCATGTGCAGACAACAGCTTCTGTGAGCTCCTGACTATTGTTTGTGCTCTTCTCCCTTGCCCACTTTCTCCCTTCCCCTCTCCTCTCTCTTTCTATTGAGACAGGGTTTCATTATATAGCTCTGTCCTGTAACTCGCTAAGTAGACCAGGCTGGCCTACTTAGTGGCATAGAGGTCTGCATGCCTCTGCTTCTCAAGTACTGGGATTAAAAGCCTTTGCTACTAGACTGACCTGCCTCTGCAACTGCCCTTTCCTAGCCAGAAGAGGGCATTTTACTGCCTTTCTTACTATTGTCCAGCTCCTTCATCATTTTTTTTCTCTTCCCCCGTGTTCCTTGGGTGTTAGTTAGGTGGTGTAAATAAATGTCTTGTTTAGAATTCAGTTCTCAAATGTCACTTAGTCTCAGCACCTTCATGAGCCACAGGCATTCACTGAAAAGAGGAGCTTCTCTGATTAAGGATGAGATAGAAACATGGGTATTTTGAAGGCAGTTTAGTGCTGTGCCAATTTAATGAAAGAAGAAAAGCAAGTTCCTTTATCAGGACTATGTACATAGTGTCTTCCCCAGCCATGCCTTTCTGACCAGGTTTATAGTGCCAGATATGGGATTCCTCCTGTGGAATGAGTAGGCCTCAAATCTAGCTTAAAAAGCAGTTGGTTGGATCCTCTGGTAGTATTATGTCCAATTTTCTGAGGAACCTGAAAGGACCCAGATATAGCTGTCTCTTGTGAGACTATGCAGGGGCCTAGCAAACACAGAAGTGGATGCTCACAGTCAGCTATTGGATGGATCACAGGGCCCCCAATGGAGAAGCTAGAGAAAGTACCCAAGGAGCTAAAGGGAACTGCAACCCCATAGGTGGATCATTATTATGAACTAACCAGTACCCCAGAGCTCTTGTCTCTAGCTGCATTTGTATCAAAAGATGGCCTAGTAGGCCATCACTGGAAAGAGAGGCCCATTGGACTTGCCAACTTTATATGCCCCAGTACAGGGGAATGCCAGGGCCAAGGGGTGGGGGTGGGTGGGTGGGGGACTGGGGGGGGGAGAGTGTATTGGGGACTTTTTGGATAGCATTGGAAATGTAATTGAGGAAATTACCTAAAAAAAAAAAAAAAAAAAAAGCAGTTGGTTAGCCCCATAACAGGTATGCCATTGCTGCGCAAATGGGCATTCGTACTGAAGCTCAGAGTTCACAGCTGTGTAAGATCCTCAAAGGATTTTCTCCCTACCATCCAACTGGCACCTTGTGGCGTTAGGAAATCTAATCAGCAATGAAGCTTCCAGCTCAGTTCCAACTGGAGTTCTCTGTACTTGACAACCAAGGTATGAAGTATTCAGCAATAGGGGCTTTGATATCAAATTTTGCTGGTGCCATTTGTTGAAGAGGCTGTCTTTTGGTTTTAACCAATGTATATTTTTGTACCTTTGTTGAGAATTGGGTGGTTAGAGCCATGTGAGATTATTTTTGAATCCTCATTTATATTTTACTGTATATATGTCTGGATTTATTTATTTATTCATTCATTCATTCATTCATTTTTTGAGACAAGGTTTTTCTGGGTATCCCTGGCTGTTCTGGAACTCACTCTGTAGACCAGGCTGGCCTTGAACTGAGATATGCCTGCCTTTGCCTCCCAAGTGCTGGGATTAAAGGTATTTGGCACCCAACTGGGCACTGCTTTTATATGATGTTTTTATATCAGTACCAAGCTTATTTTATTTCTATGACTCTGTAACGTAACTTGAGACAATATATTATGATTCTCCAGCGTTGCTCTTTCTGCTTAGTATCAGTTTGTTTAGAAACTTATGTACTTCCATGTGAACCATAGAACTGAAAAATGAAAAATTAAAAATTTTCTAATAGTTCTATGAAGACTATCATTGTATTCTTGATAGTTAGTGCACTGAATCTGTATGAGACTTGTGGTAAAATAGCCATTTTCACAATATAAAACTTTCAATCCATGATTATGGAAGATTTTCCCCCTATTTTAGCATTGTCTTCAATTTCTCTTTTCAGGGTCTTAAAATAGAGGTTTTTCATTTCTCGTTAGATTTTGTTTTGTTTTGTTTTTCGAGACAGGGTTTCTCTGTGTAGCCCTGGCTGTCCTGGAACTCACTCTGTAGATCAGGCTGGCCTCGAACTCAGAAATCCACCTGCCTCTGCTTCCCAAGTGCTGGGATTAAAGGTGTGTGCCATCACTGTCTGGTGGTTAGATTTATTTTTAAGTATTTTTTAAGTTATTGTGAATAATATTTTTTTCTAAATTCTTTCTTGGCAAGTTTGTCATTGGTATATAGAAAAGGTACTTATTATTTATTTATTATTTTTACTTTTTAGTATCACAATACTGATGTGATTTCTTGTTCAGTCTCTCAGGTCTTCAAAGTATAGACAGAAATACAAATGTCCAATTAACATTTAGAAAACTGTTCAACATCCATAGCTATGAGGAAATTAAAATTGCTTTGAGATTCCAGTCAGAACCACTGTCATCAAGAAAGGAAATTACAATAAATTGTAGTGTGGATGGGAGGAAAGTCGATCTCTTATAAAACTGCTGGTGAGAGATGTAAACTCATGTGGCAACTATGAAACTTTGTATGACGGTTGCTCAAAATACTACAAATAGAATTTCCATATTACCTAGCTAAACCCCTCCTGTGTGTCTACACAAAGGATTCTATATCTAACCAAAAAGATCCTTGTACATCCATGTTTATTGCTTCACTGTTCACAGTAGATAAGAAATGGAAGTAGTGTTTCAGATGCTTATCATAAAGTTTCAGATGCTTATCACACACAATGGAATTTTATTAGCCAGAAAAATGAAATTTTGACGTCTTTAAGAAAATGGATGGACAAGGAAGTCCTAAGGATAATACTAAGGATATACTAAGTCCTTAGTATAATACTAAGTAAAATAAGCCAGACTCAGAAAGACAAATGCCATGTTTTCTTTTATATGCAGAATCTAGATTTAAGTGTCCAGTGCTTATGTGTAGATCATGCAGCTACAAGTTATCCATGGATGGGGAAGAAGAGTTAAGGAATATTGTTACTTAAAACCAGAAAAGAAGAGTATTATGAGAAGAAGGCAACCCACAATTGTGGATGGGGTGGCAGTAGAGAGCAGTGGGGTAGGACATAAAAGGAAGTATGTATAATGAAGCCACAACAAAATCCAATAAATTGTTTACTAGTTTAAAAAATTGATATAAAAGGGATCTGATGCTTTCTTGGGTGCACAAGCGGACAGAACACTCCATTATGAATAAACAAACAAATATTCTGTTTAAGAAGAAAATATGGATCAACACAGCACCTTGCCTTTTGTTTGTCTAGGAGTGTGTTTATTTTGTCTTCTTTTGAAAGACAGTTTTGTTAAGTGCAGTTCTTGGTTGAGAGGTTTTTCTTTTTTTTTTTTTTCTTATTCGAAACAGATTTATTAGAACCTATGAGAAATTATAATGGTAACAGTGGTGGTAGAAGATAATATCAGGCTGCTGGACCTCCCCAAGAAAGAGATACAGCTTAATAGTGATAACAGTCTAATACAAAAATACTCCAAGATTAGTCAGATTTATACTTCATAAAAATATATCCATATACTGTAGAACAGTAAGGGGAGAGCCAAAAGGTGAATGCCATCCACAGGGAGAATGAAACAGAGCCCTCCTATTCAAGTCCATTATGCTCTTTATAATGTCCTCTCTCTTTAGCCCCTTCCCTACTTCTAGGGTCCCTCATACTCGGAAAGTGCTGGAATGCCGGCCTACAATTTTCAGATATAGCTGCTGTTCAAGGGTGTGTCTGTACTGTAGACACTAGGCTGAAAATAAGCTCATGGTTTTCCATCTCAACACAACTACCTCAAATCAGAAGAATTTGACTGACATTCAAAGAAAATGAAATAATTATCTTTCCAAAGTACATCCAAAAATGCTTGAATACATATGTTCTATAACACTAATGAGTCTCTTGAGACCATTTATCAGAGCCCAGCAATGACCTCTCCTTCTTAATTGCTCAGAAGATACCATGCCCTCCAAATTATAAATGAGGAATTCATAATTAGGTAAACATGTCGTACTCACAAAATAGACCTGCTTTGGCTGCCTTACACCCTTGAGTGTGTTCATAAGCTCAGAACAAAGTTGTACAAATCTGTCTGGAATAACACCATGATGGTCATCATAGACTTCAACAGGGGCAGGGTACTTCTCCAGGGTCAGCTGTGTGAGGTTGGCAGTATGCTGCTGCAGCTTCTTCAGGCTGCCCATGGAAAATGTGTTCGACACAAATTCAACTTCAGTGAGCTGAGAACACTGTCTCAGCACAGGCAGAAGGTCATGGATTTGGAAGTCCGTGAGGTTAAAGCACTTCAATTTTAATGTCTGCAGAGTAGCTGTCAGTCTTTCTAGTAGGCTTCCTAGAAATCGATGACTTAAAGACTTGAAGGTGGTGTAACTAATGTCCAGGTATTTGAGCTGATGGATGCTTGGACACTGGGACAGATACCTCATGTCTGATTCTGAAAGCCTGCAATAAGTGATAGCAAGGGTCTCTAATGGATGCTCAAAGCACCTGAGCATTAGGTCCAGGCGTTCATTCAGGAAGTAGACATTATTCAAATGGAGATGCTGGAGTTTGGAGAACTCTGAAAAGATCTCTGTAACAATACGGGCTTCCTCTAGGTCCCTAAGGTCAGCAGGTCTCCTGGTGTTCATGAAAATGAGTTTCTGGAGGTTTTTCATCTGGCCCAGGCCATGGGCTAGCAATGCAAGTTTATATATATTCCAGTGTGTGGACTTTATTGCCAATTCCTGGATTGAGGCTACATAAGAAAACTTCAAGAACCACAGTTGGTTACAGGGAAGGCCCGTAAACTCCAGCTTCTCACAGATCACCTGTATCCCATCTTTTCTCTGCTCGGCCCACCAATGCAAATAGTTTAGGTATTCAGAATGACGGCAGTACTTGAGGGAAAGATTCATTTTTATAGTCATGGTCTGTTTCTCCCCTAGGATGTGATGATTTCCCACTGGTTGGTTCTCTTGCCAAAGACATCTTGAGAGCAGACTTCATGAAGTAATCCAGCCCAACCATCCCAGAAGTCCTGGTGGGCATTTCCCAAATCAAGCACTTGTAGGTTCCACCTGCTAGGTCGATCCTTTTGTGACATCAGCAAATCAAGGCCATCTAGTACAGCTTTCAGGGTCTCCAGGAGATTAATCCCACTCAGAGCTCCCACAGGAAGGAGTGGGAAGGGCCATGCTGCCACCATCAGACTCAGGATCTTAGGTTGTTTGCTGGTGAATGCATCCTTGAAGAGTGGTGGGAAGAGTTGCACAGGCAGGTTTGGCAGAGCAGAGATGGTCAAGGCTTCATCTTTCAACAGACTTCTTCTTGCTAGCTGCTGAAGTGTTGGTGGGTCTTTGAAGCTCATCGTAGCTTTCAGGTAGGCAGATGAGTCTGCAGTCCAATTCACAACAATGTTCCAGTAGTAGCTGTGAATGGAAGTCCAAGGATCTAGCAGTTGCTCAGTCCCACATGGCAAGCAGGCAAAAGAGGGAGCGAGAGGTTTTTCTATATGACCATATATATCATCCTTCTTACTTCTGGCATTTATTGTTTGGGAGATAAGCTGGTCGCAAATGTACAGAGGTCTTCCTGTAAGTGGTAAGTTCATTCTCTCTTGCTGCTTTCAACATTTTTCTGATTTGACCTTTGGTAAAGTTTGGGAGTTTTCAGATATTATTTAGATTTCTCTCTTCTCTTTCTGCTCCCTTTGGTACTGTGCTTTATTGGTATAACTTATGGTGTCCCACATTTCTCTGAATTCTGCTCATTTCTCTTTCTTCTTTTATTACTATTATTAATACTTCTTTATCCCAACTGTAGTTTCCCCTCCCTCCTGCCTTCCCAATCTCTCCTCCTCCACACACCTCCTCCCTTTCTCTTCAAAAAACAGCAGGCCACCCATGGGTATCAACCAAACATGGAGTATCAGGTTGCATTAAGACTAGGCACCTCCCCACAGTGTTAAGGCTGGATGAGGCAACACAGTAGGAGGATAAGGGTCCCCAAAACAGGCACAAGAGTCAGAGACACTCCTGCTCCCACTGCTAGGAGTCCCACAAAATGCCAAGCTACACAAACATAACATATATGCAGAGGACTTAGGTCAGACCCTTGCAGGCTCCCTGATCGGCAGTTTAGTTAGTCTCTGTGGGTCCTTATGGGCCCAGGTTAGTTGATTGTTGTAGTCCTTGACTTCTCTGGCTTCCATAATCTTTCCTCACCCTCTATAGCAGGATTCCCCTAGCTCTGCATAATGTTTGGCTGTGGGTCCTATCAGTTGCTGGACATAGCCTCTCTGATGACAATTGGGTTAGGCACTTGTCTTAGTCAGGGTTTCTATTCCCTCACAAACATCATGACCAAGAAGCAAGTTGGGGAGGAAAGAGATTACATTTTCAGCTTGCTGTTCATCACTAAAGGAAGTCAGGACTGGAACTCAAGCAGGTCAGGAAGCAGGAGCTGAAGCAGAGGCCATGGAGGAATGTTGCTTACTGGCTTGCTTTCCCTGGCTTGCTCAGCTTGCTTTCTTATAGAACCCAAGACTACCAGCCTAGGGATGGCACCACCTAAAATGGACCCTCCCCACTTGATCACTAATTGAGAGAATGCCTTACAGCTGGATCTCATGGAGGCATTTCCTCAAGGGAGGCTCCTTTCTTTGTGATAACTTCAGCTTGTTTCAAGTTGACACACAAAACCAGACAGTACAGCACTAATCTATGAGTATAGCAGAATATCATTAAGAATAATTTCATTGACCTCTCTCTCCCTCTATCCCCCTCCTCCCTCTCCCTCTCCCTCCTCCCTCCTCCCTCCTCCCTCTCCCTCTCCCTCTCCCTCTCCCTCTCCCTCTCCCTCTCCCTCCCTCTCTCTTTCTCTCTCTCTCTCTCTCTCTCTCTCTCTCCCCTTCTCCTTCTCTCTCCCTCTCTCTCCTTCCCTCCCCACTCTTTCTTGCTAGGATAAATCCTAAGCCTATCCAATCTCTGTCTTGGGCTATCCAATCTCTGTCTTGTTCTTAGACCTCCAAGCAGAGTCAGGGGTGTGCTCCCTCTTGGGGCACCGGTCTCAAACTTGATCAGTCACTTGTCCACTCACACAATTTCTGCACCACCTTTACAGGAGCACATCTGTAGGCAGGACAAATTGTGAGTAGAAGGTTTCATGGCTGAGTTGATGTCCCAATCCTTCCACTGGAAGTCTTGCCTGGTTACAGGAGATGGCCAGTTCAGGCTCCATATTGCTAGAATTTCTAGCTTGGGCCTCCCTCTGTAGATTCTTGGGAGTTTTCATTGCACTAGGTTTCTAGCTCATCTCTGCCCTCCTAATACAAACGATAAATAGGCTGAGAAAGAAATCAGGGAAACAACACCCTTCACAATAGCCAAGAATAATATAAAATATCTTGGCATAATTCTAATCAAGCAAGTGAAAGACCTGTATGACAAGAACATCAAGTATTTAAAGAAAGAAATTGAAGAAGATGTCAGAAGATAGAAAGATCTCCTATGCTCATGGATCTGTAGTATTAACATAGTAAAGATGGACATTTTACCAAATTCAATGCAATCCCCATAAAAATTTCAACGCAATTCTTCTTTTAGTTTTATATTCTTCAGATTACATAAGCTCTTCCAATCCAAACATTCACTATTCTTTTCTTGCATTAACTCAAATCCAGTTGAACTCTTGTAGACTTTTTAAATTTCAGTGTTCTTACTTTCTAGATTTTCCATTTGGTCTTTTAAAAAATATGATATCAGTCTCATCATAAATAGTTTTCTGTTTGGTGTAACATTGTCATTATACTTGCCTTCATTGCTTTAATAACAGGGTTTAAAAATTGAGACATCTGCAGGATGTGATATTTTATGCCTTTAATCCTGGCATTCAGAGAGACCTATTTGAGTTCAAGGTCAGCTAAGTTTATATAGTGAAGTGCTGTTTCAGAAAGAAGAAAAGATGCACACACCACAAAGGCTCACATACATGCACATGCCCGTGCGCGCACACGCACATACACAAACACACACACACACACACACACACACACACACACACACACACACAGAGAGAGAGAGAGAGAGAGAGAGAGAGAGAGAGAGCTGTATATTGTCTACTTTGAAGACTTTGCTAAATTCAGTGCCTTGTCCCTTTCACAATCTCTCTTGTTTGCAACTTGATTCCTCATGTATGGTCCATACTGTCTGTTTCTTTGCATTTGATTTGAAACAAGAAATTTTAGGCTATGTATTATTCCTTCAGAGGTTTATTATCATTATTTATTCCCCCAGCTTCTGGCAGTCATGTTTATTCCCCCTACCCTCTGGCTGTGTGGAGCGGCTCATGTTATTCCTTACAAGGCTCATTGGGTTTAGACACAGATAATTTGTGTTTTTGTAACCCTGTCTTTGATTTGCTCAGTCTGTGAAACACCTGGCTGCAATGCACCACTAATTGCAGGATAATTTATAGTTTTCAACAGTGCACTTAGGCATGAAGAAGTCTACCGATTTTCAGATTCATGGAATTAATTTTGAACTCTTCCAGAATAGATTTTGAGGTCAGTATTTAAGATCTGTTTTTTTTTTTAATCCAAGAAGGTTATACTTAGTATCTTTTTTATGCTTAGTATCTTTTGTTGGTCTCCATTAATAACACTTACCTTCTATCTTTGACAAATCTACTCCCTCTTACATCTTCTTCAATGCAAACATCATTTCCCCCCAAGAACCTTTAGCCATCAAGTGTAGCATACCAGGGGGCTGGAGAGATGGTTCAGTTGTTAAGAGCACTGACTGCTCTTGTCCTTGCTAGGGGACCCAGGTTCAATTCCCTGTACTCACATGGTGGCTCAGGCTTAGGCTTGTAGCCACCTAAAACTCTAGTTCCTAGAGTATATGATGCCTTCTTAGGATCTTAGGATCTCCACAGGGACTGGGCACACAGGTGGCAAAGAGACATACATGCAGAGGTCTCTGTTTTGTTTGTTAATTTATCTATTTATTCCCTTCTATTAAACACAGATCCTTTTCTCATACAATCTGAATACATTTTCCTCTACCTCTACTCCTCCCAGTTTTTCCCTCCCCTCCCCTCCAGCTCCACTCCCTTTCTGTCTCGCATTAGAAAAGAACAGGCTTCTGAGAGATAACAGAACATAGCAAAATAAAATATAAGCTAAAACAAAACACTGTCACATCGAAGGACAGGAAAAGATAAACCAACAGAAGAAAAAGAGACGAAGAGAAGGCATAAGAATCAGAGGCACACTCGTTCCCACACTCAGGAGTCCCACCAAAGCACTAAACGGAAAACTGTAGTATGTCTGCAGAGGACCTGCTGTAGACACATGTAGGCCCTGTAGTTTCTGCTTCTGTCTCTGTGAGTTCATATGATCTTTGCAACAACAAACTCCCAGATTCTCTGGCTCTTAAAATATTTCTGTCCCATCTTCTCCAACAGTCCCTGAGACTTCATAAAGGAATGTTTTGTGAATGTATCCATTCGGCTGATCTTGCTAACATAACACTTTGATTGGTTGTGGTTTTCTGTAGTGTTGCAAAGATCAGTTTCCTTGAAAGGGTGAAGACTATACTATCTGTGACTATTGGGACAAAAGTTTAAATTGTTCTTTCGAATTATTCTGGTTTAGTAAAGTGGTTATAGGTTCTCCTCCAAGATCCACTATTTCACTAGCATTGAGTAGTTAGCTAGATTTATAGTACCAGGCCTGTTTGTTCTCTTGATGAGCTGCTCTTAAGTCCAATTAGATAGCTGTTGATTACCACCAACGTATGTGTGCCACTCGTTCACCCTTAGAGTTATTGTGTCATGCTGGTCATTTTTGTGGTTCCTGGATGTCATAGCTGGGTAGGACAGTTAGTTGCCTTCCTCTGGAAGCTTGAATGCCACCTTCTGGTACCATAAATCCGAATCCACAAGAAACAGGCATTCTTGTCAATTCCACCTCAGGGGCTCCCTGAGCGTACCTGAAGTATATGGTGTCTTCAGCAATAGAGATGTAGTTTCCACCTTTGAGGGGGGCAGGAAACAAGGTAAATCGTAATAGCCTGGATGTTTTGGGAGTCGCTTGGACATTCCTGACCAACAACTCAAATGAGAGCTTCCCATGCCTGGTGTTGAGGTTTTTGTTAGACGGTCTTTGCCTCTGGAATGGAATATTGGCTTCCCAGATAAAATTTTCTTAAAGTCTATATTTATACACAGATTTCCATTTGTGTTTTAGATATTTTAGGTAGATAGTTAATTATATAATCCCTTATGACCTTTTTCAGACATTATTATTTTACCTTCTTGTTGCTTCTTCTGTATTTACCTCTCTTCTGGTCCTTAGATGGAGTCCCATTCTTCCCTTCTCCCTCTGCCTTATGTATTTACCATACACCTCTAAAGAACCCACATTTCGGGGCTGGTGAGATGGCTCAGTGGGTAAGAGCACCCGACTGCTCTTCCAAAGGTCTGGAGTTCAAATCCCAGCAACCACATGGTGGCTCACAACCATCCGGCTCACAACCATCCGGCTCACAACCATCCGTAACAAGATCTGACTCCCTCATCTGGAGTGTCTGAAGACAGCTACAGCTACAGTGTACTTACATATAATAAATAAATAAATCTTTAAAAAAAAAAAGGAACCCACGTTTCCCTGGTCATATTACTTGTGCCCTGCTATCCCCATCTCTGGTCCCCAAACACTCTACCCTAGTAAAAGCAACCCATGTTGCTTTCCTGGTTTCTGCACTTGTTGCAGGCTATGCACTCATATCACATTGTTCTGCTGAGAAATAACTTGCGATATTCATCTTTCTGGGTCTGCATTACTTCACTCAATGTAATATTTTCTAGTTGCATCTACTTAACCCTCAGATTTCAGGATTTCCCTTTTCTTAACTGCGGAATCCACATTTCACTATACATTTGTTGGTTGAAGGACATTTAAGTTGTTTCTATTCCCAGAAACTCTTTCTCATTTTTATTTTTTTTACACTCGATCCACCCTCCGAAAGTTCCACTCTCCAACAGTTCTGCATCCCTTCCCTGGCCCCACCCCCATCAGTTCCACTGCAGTTCCACATCCCCTCCCAGCCCCGCCCCCATCCACCCTCCAACAGTTCCATATCCCTTCCCTGGTCCCATCCCCATCAGTTCCATGGCAGTTCCACATCCCCTCCTGGCCCCACCCCATCCACCCTCCAACAGTTGCAGACCCTGAAGTCCTCTTCTGTATGTGCGTTGGGGACCTAAACGGACCTAAACGAAAACTAAACCGCCCAACGTGGGGCTCGAACCCACGACCCTAGGATTAAGAGTCCCACGCTCTACCACCTGAGCTAGCTGGGCAGCTTCTGCTAGAAGATC
Source organism: Mus caroli (assembly GCF_978045245.1). Taxonomy (NCBI): domain Eukaryota; kingdom Metazoa; phylum Chordata; class Mammalia; order Rodentia; family Muridae; genus Mus; species Mus caroli. The sequence continues at coordinate 34,315,005 of NW_028227260.1, read as the reverse complement.
TTCAAGTCACCCTTTGATGCTACGTCCAGGTAACTGCAGGCATAGGAAGCACACAGTTTAACAACTCTCACCACTTCCTCACTGAGCAGTCACAAAAACATTCACTCACTATTGTATCCTATCTAATCCAGTTGTGGATTGCTGTTAAAGTGCCTTTTAAGGTTTGGTAGTGACAGAAACAGTACATTTGGTCATTTTTTTTTGTCTGCTTGTTTGTTTTCGTTTTTAAGACTTTCCTCTTAGGATACAGTACATACAACTTTTTCAAAAACCCTAAAGGCTCAATTAGGCAATAAACTGAAGATTAAATTTAAGAACACTAATTAGGAATTATTAAATTAGGGCTAAATAAACTTAGATTTCAACTTAGGCTCCTTTCCTTACCTGTATGTGACTTTGTGTAAACCATTTATCTTCTTTTGTTATTGTTCATGTAGTCAGTCTTCACAGCAGATGTGCAGAAACTTTTGACTCTTAGTCAGCAAGAAATGAAAACGGGATCCCAAGATGAAGAACTTTCCCTTCACATGTCCTCCTATTTTTCCTGTCTTTTTATCCTGCCTCATAGGGACTCTTACTACCTGATACTATACTAGCATCATAAGCTATGTCCCTGAGATACTAGAGGAAGCTGTGTGTGTGTGTGTGTGCGTCTGAGAGAGAGGGAGAGAGAGAGAGGGAGAGAGAGACAGAGAGAGAGAGACAGACAGAGATAGAGAGACAGAGAGACAGAGAGGATGACACTAGGTATCTACCTTATTTTATTCATATATATATATATTACTATTTTATTTTGTATTTATGATTATGTTTTATTTGTGTATGAGTGTTTTTTCTGCATTACATGTGTTCTTGGTGTCCATAGAGGACAGATGAAGGTGTCATGTTACCTGGCACTGGAGGTAATTTTGATCTGCTTTGTGAGTGATGAAAATTGAATCTGGATCCAATAGAAGAGCACCAAGGGCTCTTAATCAATTAGGAGTCTCCCGAGCCTCCTTTTATTTCGTTCATTCATTCATTCATTCATTCATTTTTTGAGACAGGGTTTCTCTATGTAACCCTAGCTGTATTGGAACTCCGTAGATCAAGCTGGCCTCGAACTCACACAGATTTGATTACCTCTGTGTCCCAAGTACACTGGGATTAAAGGCGTGTGCCACTACTACTTGGTGTATTGTCTTTACCCACACCACATCTATGCAGTACCCACAGAGGCCAGAAGAGGGTGCCCGATCCTCTAGAGTTGGAATTAAAAGGTGGTTGTGCGCCATCCATCATGGGCTCTGGGAACCACAGCTCTGTAAGAGCAGCAAGATCTTCCAACCACTAAGCCATTTCTCCAGTTCTTCCTCTGTATTTTTTGTGACAGGTTCTCTAAGACTGAAGTTCACAGATTAACTAGAACGAATGTCCAGAAAACTCCAGGGATCTACCCATTTCACTCCTACCACCACCCACCCCTGTCTAATTCTAGAGTTGCAGATGTGCACCACCACTCCTGGCATTTATGTTGCTGGGAATCTGAACTCAGGTCTTTATACTTGTCCATCTAGCACTTTAACATTGGAGTTATCTACCCATATCCTTGGTGTCCCCCACATACCCCTTTCTCTCTTAATATTTTATTTTATGTATAAAGGTGTCTTGCCTGCTTGTGTTCAAGTGTATTATGTGTGTGCAGTTCCCTCAGGGACAAGAAGAGGGTGTCAGATCCCCCCACCCCTGGAATTAGAGTTACAGATGGCTCCCAGCATATGGCAGTAGGGAATCCATCCCAGGTCCTTTGGAAGGATAGCCAGTGTTTTCAACCTCCCCAACCATAACTTTTGCTCTTTTTAAGTTGATTTCTCTCAGACATTTATTATGGCACAGGAAAGCTGACTAACACATTTGGTAAGGCAGAATGTACTCCATTATCATATCAGAAGGTCCGCAGAGAATGGCTATACTTAGCAAGTTAAGAAATAATGCTTGCAAATTATTTATCTGATAAGGGAGTTGTCTCCGCTAGACAAGGAGTTATTTCAACTCAACAATAAAAATGACTATCAATCTAATTTTAAAACCTGAAAACTTAGCCATCTGTAGTAGTGCCTGCCTTTAATCCCAGTACTCGGGAGTCAGAAGCCGGTGGATCCACGTTTCTCCTCAGAAGGAATATAAATAATCAATAAAAGTACCACACAATGCTAAAGGCTGTTAGCCATTAGCAAAGTTTAGATTAAAATCTTTATGAGCTGCTGCTTTTTAATGAAATAAGATTGCTATAATAAAATTGTGTCAACAAAGATATTGAGAAATTGGAACCCTAGCGCACTGCCAGTAGGATTGTCTAGTGCCACAGTTGTTTCAGAAAACAATTTGGCAGTTCTTCAAAAAATTATACCAAGTTATTATAGACTTTAAAAATTTGTCTCCTAAGAATATGCCCAAGAAAACAAAAACGAAACAAAAAAAACATTTTGAAGCAAAACCTTAGCCACAGATATTTAGTGATGATAGATGCTGTAACATTATGACAAGCTAAAGAATCCAGATACAACAAGCCCTGTAGTGTGTGATTCTATTTATGTGACTGGACAAATCCGTAGAGACAGAAAAGGGATCACTGCTTACCAGATGCTAGAGACACAGAATAGGCACAGTGTCAACACGTCTAAGGTTTCTTTTGAGGGTGATGAAAAGATCTAATTTAGAACTAGATAATGTGATCGTTTCAGAACTCTGCTAACATAGTAAAAAGTACTTTGTTGTGCACTTCAGTGGATAGATTTGGAGATCTGTGAATAATGTTTCACCGAATCTGTTAAAGTATTAACACACGCACACTAAAACAAATGATGATAGACATCAGAAGCCAAACACGTTTAAAACAGTGGGTATATGAACTGGCAATACAGACTGCAGTGTTTGTTAATAATAAACTCTTTTGCACTGTTGGTGGTTTTGTTTTAGTGTTTGTATCTATTTTATGAAACATGAAAACGAGGGCTGGAGAGATGAGTCAGCAAATAAAGGAGCCTGTTCAATCCCCACTGGTCACATGGTGGAAGGAGAGAGACAACTACTGGAAACTGTCCTCTCACCTCCACAAGTACATCACAGACACACGCACACACCACCCCAAAATGAATGGATTTAATAAAATTCGTTAAAATGAACTAACAGTAGAAGAAATGTCAAATCAGAAGAGATCCTGATAACTTGGGTCTGCTGTGGAAGCCAGGATTCTATATTTTCTGCAAAATATATGGGACTTCCATGTAGACATTCCACTAGTAGCTCTCAAACTTTGAAAGCTACTACCATATCCCACTTGGAAAAGAACTGTACAATATTTTCTCCCCTGCCGTGTTTCTTTTGATTTGGCAAATTTCAGTTGTATAAGAATGAACTTACGTGAGAGAATTGTGTTAGCTAATGCCCGGAATGTCAGCACTTGGGAGATAGAAGCAGGAGGGTCATGAATCTAAGGACAGCTTCAGCTATATAGTGAGGTATAGTCCAGCCACGTCTTCATGAGACCTTGCTTCAACTATAACGACAGTAACAAAGTAATGAGGTTACATATTTAAGAGTGTGCATAAAAGCAGGAGCAGAAATGGTGCAAAAACTGAGGCCTTCTGAGTTGATGGTTAATGTATTCATTTTGTAAGTTTCCATTAAATGTTGTGGGAAATAAAAATTGAGTAAGATAAGTTCTTGGCTTTATAAAGGGAAAGTCTAAGAGATGGGAAGATATCTCCATTAGAAGTGTGTTTGAGTAGAGTGCATGAAGCCCTGAGTTGGATCATTGACTCTTCATAAACCTAGTTTAATGGTGCATGCCTATAATTCCAGCATACCGAGATAGAAACAGGATTTAAAAACAAATATCAGAAGGTCATTCCTTGTCTACATGGCCAAATTCAAGGACAACCTAGGCTTACATGAGACCCTCTCACAAAGTAAATAAATAAATGAGCGATTAATAAAGGGTAAATCTAGTGGATGTAATTTTCAGTTAAACATTTAGAAAGCATTTTTTCACATCTTTTTCTGATTGACAGCTCTTCCAGTAAGAAAAGGGCTCATTGTAAACACATCAGAATGGAACACAATAGATATTCTAGTTAACAGGGGCTTCAGGAAAATAAAAGTGGCATTGTTACCTCAAGGACTTCACTTACCAATAGTAGTGAGTGTCATAAGTGGATGCCCAGCAGATGTGGCATTTGCTCAAGGGGAGGCATTACTCACCTCTCAGCTTCCCACATCTTTTTCTGGGCATAGAAGAGAGTTCCTTCAGTTGTCCCGCAAGTGTCTGATCTGATGTTGTGAGTGCACATCGGCAGTTCTCATTTTCAAATTCACTGTATGCCATAGTTCTGTGATGTAAGCTTTCACTGTCCCCGTTTCACATAGGACAAGGGAGCAGTAGCATTGGCGGGGACTGCAAAACCTCCTCCAACTTTCTGGTCCAGAGGCAGTGCAGTTTTACCTGTGATTCTGTATTCTGACAAGAGTTTTAAGGGTCTTCTTTGCCTTTACAAGCTCAATTTTAGTTATTTTGACTGCTTAATATGATATCCAGAGTCACTCTCTGTTGTCCTGGCTGGCCTTAGTTGATTGACAATAAAGCCTAGGATGGCCTCAAAGTCAGAAATCTGCCTGCCTCTGCCTCTGGAGTGCTATGTCTAAAGGCATGTATCACTGCACCTAGCCTTTTATTTTACCTTTTATTGTTTCTCTTATAACAAAACTAGCGTCAGGCTGGAGAGATAGCTCAGAGGTTAAGAGCACTGACTGCTCTTCCAGAGGTCCTGAGTTCAATTCCCAGCAACCACATGGTTGCTCGCAACCATCTGTAATGGAATCTGATGCCATCTTCTGGTCTGCAGATGTACATGCAGGCAGAACGCTGCATACAAAATGAATAAATAAATATTTAGAAAAGAGTAGGCTCTGTTCTTAGTGGGGCAATGGTTATATGAGAAAATAAAACGTCTCAAATCCTACCACACAGAGAAAACCACTATTTCTTATAGTTCTACGTAGTTTTCCTTGTGTGTATACTCTATATGCTGATTCTGTTTTCAAAAATGGACCGATACTGGATCTGTGGTTCTGCAAACTGTTATCTTTATTATTTTACAGTATACCATGAACATCTCTTCCATGCACATGGGTGAAAGTCCTTTACTAAAAGACATAGTGCTGTCTGCTGGTAACAGGAGTGACACCTAAAGGAAAATCTCGGCACAAGGTTAAAGCACAAAGCCTGGCAAAAGCCTGCCAGGGAAAGCAGGGCTGGTAATATTTCCCATCAAAGAATCCAGAAGGAAAGTCTGAAGGCATTAAACAAATGGAGCATCTTCTAAGTCCTTCTGGCCCCTGCCTCCGCCGCCCCTCACCCCCCTGACTCCCCGCTGGCCCCTGGGGACTAAAGCATCCTGTGAATCTCTTGGCACCCAGTGAAAACCACCCATTTTCTGCCTCTTCCTCAGCTCTTCCTGAGCCCTAGTCATATCTGCGCACTCTCTCATCATCTCCTCACTGCTTACATGCCTGTCCTGTAAGTCCTCCTGGGAGTTCTTGGGAGAATCATCTGTCCCCCTATCTGTTTTTCGTTTTGCTTTCCGGGGCACATAATCTTCAGCGGGGCGCTTTTCTGCAGCCTGCGCCTCGCTGGCTGACTTTGCCTGGGAATCGGGCTTGCTCTCCCCTTGGCGCTTGCCCTCCCCGTCAGACTTTCCCTGCTTCTCGGGCTTCCCCTCACCTTTGTGCTGTGCCTGCTCACCTGGCCCTCCCTCCACCTCTAGCTTGCCCTGGCGTGCTGGCTTTCCCTCTGCATCTGACTTGTCTTCATCTGCTTTTCCTCCCTCTTCTGTACTTCCTTCGTCTTCTGCCCTTCCCTTGTTTTCTGGCTTTCCTTCATTTTCTTTGTAGAACTTTTCCATGTTGCAATTAGTCTTTGTTGCCTGTCCTAGAAGACAAAGAAAAGAACGCTAAGGGCGCAAGGTTTCAATGGTTGCTTTCCTTCTCTCATGGTTTTCCCAAACTACCTTAATCCACCTTCCAGGTGCACTCTTACCCTTAGATTCCTTTCCCCACACACTTACAGGAACCAACCTTGCAGGAAATGTCAAAGGTGTTTCTCCTTACCAATAAAGACATGTGCTAAGAAACAGAGAATAATGGTGTCTCAACTTTGTTCTGGCTCTGCTGTGTAGTTTCAACTTACAAAGAACAACAGGAATTGATGGAGTAGTTTCATTTTTTCTTATCCTTGCATTTATAAAACTTATTTTAAAAACCATATGCAGATTTTAGGGGGTGAGGCTCTGATAGCCTCAGAGAGTATGATGAATGCCACCCTTTCTCCTCCCCTACGTGGCCTCCATGTTGGCATCACCAGCTGCAAAGGATCAAATTCCCTCAGGACCGTGCAATGTGTCTTGAAATTGTAATGAGGAGGATTGGAGGGAAGAGGTGAGCAGTGGCCTCCCTGTCTTTTGCTCTAATTCCAGGGTGGAGCATGTCCCTTCACTCACTAACCTGCACTGATGCTGCAGGTCGTCCCTTTCCTTGGCTGGGTTGCTGCCTACAGCCACAGACTTGAAGACCTGTGGGGAGATGGGAAGCAGATGGCGAAGGATTAGAAGTCGAAAATGACTAACAGGCAGGACCAAGAATCTTCGTCCAAACTTTGCCAGTTTCTCCCTCTCAGCCCATCTTCCTTTCTCTGTGTTCTCCGATTTTCTTCCACGTGTTTCCCTCAACAGTTTACCTTTATTTTTTTTTCTAGTCCTAAGGCTGCAGAAAAGAAAACTGTTTCCCTGTGTCTGATTTCCCTGAACAAATCTGCTCTCACTTCACCGAAATGAGTATAGCTCAGGACTTTGAAAGTCAGAAGTCAGGTCTTGCTGCCCTCAGATCTCTGTACTAGGACCCCCCCACCCAACCCATGCCCCTAGGGGCCCTTGATAATAGCTGAGTACTTTTCTGAAAACGGAGATAGAGGAAGCAGGAGAAGGCAGGGCATTCACCCCTTCCTCCACACAAACCCAGAAAAAAAACCCACCCAGCTTTCTACAGTGAAAGGGACAAATTATTTCTGAACGCTAACAATTTGGGTTTTTAATACCTGCTTTGGAATCCCTCCGAGTTGGGGAGTCACTCCCTAATTAGGAGCTGAGCCTCCTACTAAACCTGTCTCTCTCCTCTGCAGCAACCCCCACCCTTGGTCACCTCGGCCTACCATTTTGGGATCCAAAATGGTTGGGGGGGGGGTTGGAGAAGGGAAAAGGAGAAAAAAAAGGAAAAAGAAAAAGAAAAGGAAAAAGAAAAGAAAAAGAAAAAGAAAAGGAAAGGAAAAGGAGCCTTGGCCTGGGCAGTTCGCCTTCCTCAGCCTGGAGTCAGGACCCCTGCCCCTCTCCTGCTACCTAAAAGGGATTAGGCCATCACCAACCCCCCCCCCCGCTGTCCCCTCCCCCATCCTCCTCCTCTATAAGGCAATGTAGCTCAATCACTGTTCCCATGACATCTCTATTGGTATTCTGTACCCCTGTTCTCCTTCCAGTGACCCGGTCCCCCATCCCCATCCATTTCCTGCACCAAGTCGGTGAGCATCTGGACAGGACTCCAGGATCTGTTTGGAATCAGCTCTGGTCTTAGCCTGCTGTCATTCCTACCCAGCGCTCTGCAGGCACTGAAGGATTTGTAGTTATCCCTGGGAAATGACTCCTTCTCACATTTCCTTCTGCCATTAGCCCACAGTTCTCCGAGAATATCAGAGCGGCTACCCCCAACACTCACACAATCTTCTGCGCCAAAATGAATGGGGGTGGAAAGGGGGCGGTATCTGAAAAGCAGACAGAGTCCTCTCTGCTGGGTAGCCTCTGTCCATTACCACCCCTCCCTCAGGAATCCCTGGCTTGTACCAACCTGCCGGGCTATAGGGCAGTTGCCCCCCCCTCTGTCGTTCAGTTTCAAGTCTGCCTTCCTCCACGGAGATAAGGAGCTGGTAGCTGGTACCTGGAAGAGAGACTTCTGCATACGTCTGCTCCTGATCACGTGACAGGAACGTCACCAGTGGGCTCAGGTCCCTTAGTTCCCCTCCCAAGCACAAGAAAGTGCGTCAGGAGCCAGCCTACTTTCCCCCTCACTACCCCCACCACTCTCTGTCCCTTCCCCCACAGCATGAGGCCTTGTCATTCATTTTGTTACTTGCAAATTCCAGAGGTCAAATATGGTTCGTGATGTGTGTTTAGTCCTGTGTGCTCATTAGGGAGAGGCTGCATCTTTTCCTAATACCGTTTCCTGTTAAGATCTCAGAGGATTTGGGGACCACTTTATCTTTTTTTTTTTTTTAAAGAGCAAATCATATACTTCTTCAATCCACTTCATCTCTTAGCCACCGATGTTCATTCTACACACGGTCTACACCTGCGCATAAAGGGTATGGGCAGATCATTTGGAAGTGAAGCAAGCTGTTGAAATGGAGATTTTCTTTTCTTTTTAATAGTTTCTTTTTTTAAAAAAACTTCATTTATTCTACTGAACATGTGTTATTCTTATGAGCACAAAACTATTTCATTTAAAATAAAGTGTTTAAAATAAAGGAAAAGATCGGTCTCCAATTTTTCGACTCTGAAGACCTGTCACGCTTGTACTTGAATTGGCTACTTACAAAATACCAAATGTTCTCAAACAATTGTTGAACGATAGGTAGAAAACTAATGATTAACAAAATACCAGTTTCGAACATTGGACTGTGGCTATCTCACTCACCCTGCGGAAAGGAAAGAGCTATGTAACCCAGGTGATGCAGAAAGTTTGTATCACCCATACTTTGGGAAGAGAAGAGGAAGCTCTGGCTCCCTCCCCTGCCCATGTTTCAGAGCCTCTCCTCTTTTTCTGCATTTGGATACCCGAATGTATTGACCTTTTCAAAAACCTACATAGTAGGTGACACAGGTAGTCAATTCAATAAATGCTTTTTAACACATTTCTCTCTCTCCTCCAGAGTCCCACCAGAAGAAATCAGCTCCAGCATAGAGGAAAGGAAAAACCGATCCCCTCTATCCTCTTGCAACTTTGGGTTTCAGGAAGCCTGAAGAAGTAATTAGTGCAAGGAGAGCCCTTAGACCTGTTTCCTTCCCGACGTTATTCACAAAACGTGGCAGAAGCTTCCCTAGGCACTGCCTTCTCCCCTCTATATTGCTTGGACAGTATGGCTTGCAAGGTCTCTCAACTCGGCCACCTTCACCACCAAGGCATCCATGAAATGCCTACCCATTCTTCAAGGTTTCTGACTATAATCCATACTCATCTTTTGGTACTTTCTGACTTGGTATCTGACATGCTGATATACTGGTTGATCTAGACCATGTGTTCTGACCTGACCACCCAGGATAATATTGAAGGGATATATGTGCAGGAATTATTGGACTATGTATACTCTGTAGGATGATCTATGCCATAGGAATTTAAAAATAACGCTGATACATAAGCAGGACATAATGAGGAAGCAGGAAGTATGAGCTTGAGAAAAGACACTATGCATGAATGTAATTGAGAGGAGAAACAGATACTCAGTCCTTGAGTTCAAGCATTTTCTTTTCTTTTTAAGTTTAATTATTTTTTTTTACTTGTTCATTTTATATCCCACTTACTCCTTTCCTCCTTCCCCCTCCCCTTCTTCTCTCAGCTGGTAGGACCCCCCTAGGTATCCCTCCACCCTGGCACTTCAAATCTCTGTGAGGCTAGGTGCTTCCTCTCACTCTGAGTCCAGACAAGGCAGCCTGGCTACTAGAACATATCCTACAGACAGGCAACAGCTTTTGGTATAGGCCCCATTCCAGTTGTTTGGAACCCATATGAAGGCCAAACTGCACGTCTGCTATGTATGTGCTGGGAGTCCTAGGTCCAGCCCGTGTATGATCTTTGGTTAGTGGTTCAGACTCTGAGAGCCCCAAGAGTCCAAGTTAGTTGACTCTGTTGGTCTTCCTGTGGAGTTCCTATCCCCTTTAGGCAGCAATCTTTCCTCTTATTCTTCCATAAGAGTTCCCAAACTCCATCCACTGTTTGGCCGTAGATATCTGCATCTGTCTGAGTCAGCTGCTGGGTGGAGCCTTTCACAGGACAGCCATGCTAGACTCCTATTTGAAAGCATAGCAGAGTATCATCAATAGTGTTAGCGATTGGTGCTTGTCCATGGGATGGGTCTCAAGTTGGGCCCCTGCACTAGGTTTCAAAAAGATGCAGCCACTATTGAAATACATGTGGAGAGGTCTCAAGGAGCTACAAATAAATCTGCCATAAACCCCAGCTATACTACTCATTACATATGTCCAAGGGACTAGGCATCCTACTTCACAGACACTTGCTCAGCCATGTACATTGCTTTTGTATTCACTATAGCTAAGAAATGGAAGCAGCCTTAATTGTTTTCAACCAAACCAAACCAAACCAAACCAAAAATCAAATAATGAAAACTGGGTACACATACATGGAATACTCTTCAGTTATAAAGCAAAATGAAGCACTGAAATCTCAAGATAAAATTATATTGTGTAAGGTAACATAGAATCTTTATTTATGAGTACACTGTAGCTTATATGCATATTATATTCTTATATATATGAATATATATGTGTGTATACACACATGTGTATATATATATATATATATATATATATATATATATATGAATGAAAAGGAAGCTGGACCCATGAAATGTTAACCTTATGGCTGCTTAAACAAGACCCCAAAAATGAAAACAGTTGGTATGCCAATATGGATGGGAGAAATCTCAAGAATTCACACTCCTAGACGAAGAACTACAATCAATTAATGATCACTGTGGTGGTTTTAAAAAGAATACCCCCTATAAACTCATATATTTGAATGCTTAGTCATCAGAGAGTTGAACTCCTTGAAAGGATTGGAAGGATTTGGAGGTGTGGCCTTGTTGGTGTCACCATGGAACAGAATGTAGAACTATCAACTGCTTCTCCAGCATCATTCATGCCATGCCTGCTGCCATGTTCCTTGTTGTAATGATAACAAACTAAAACTGTGAAATTATAAGCAAGCCCCCAATTCAATGCTTTCTTTTATAAGAATTTCCTTGGTTATGGTGTCTCTGCGCAGCAATAAAACACTGACTAAGACAGTGCTAAGAGTGGGCAAATCAGTCTTCTCCAGAAACAGTCACATGATAGATTATTTAATCCCAAGACATCAGATCTAAACACATAGATATATTAGTAACATTAAAGGGACTCATCAGATTGTATTTATAAATGTATGTATGTCTGTGAAAATAAAGAATAAGAAGCCATGACTTTGAGAAGGTGTCATAGTTGGGGGACACAGGAGATGTTGGAAGGAGGAGGGGGTGGGGAATGATGTAAATATAGTACTTATACATGAAATTCTTAATAAATAATAAAATTTGAAAATGATATGCCTGTTTTGAAATACTTTGCTATTTTTGGATTGATCCCAGAACTTCAGGCATGCTGTATAAGTGTTTTCCCATGAATTGTTCAAATGGCTTGATTTCCATTTTGGCCATGAGTTACTTAGACATATATTAATTTTTCCTATTTGAAAATTTTGACATTTTCCAGGGATTTATTGTGATTTCTCATTTAATTTCATGGTGCTTTAAAAACCCAGTCTCAAATATCATTTGAATCCTGTTAGCATTATTAAGACTTATTTTTTTTTGCCAGGGAGTAGGGACTGCATTGGTAAATGTACCACGCACATATAAATCAGGCATAGATTCTACTATTGGTTGTAGGAAGTTATATAATTATCAAATAGATTAAGTTGGCTAATCTATTCTTGAAGTCTGTTTTCTATTTTCTTGTTCCCTCAATATTTCAGAGACAATGTTTAATTCCTGACTTTCAAATGCTTTTTTTTCATTGAATTATAATTATTTTGCTTCATGTAGTTTGAAACACTGTAATACGTAAAAATTCACCACTTAAAAATTATGTAATTTAGGGCTGGAGGAAGTTGGGCCGGAGCAAGTGGGACTCGAGCAAGCGAAGGTCCTGAGTTCAATTCCCAGCAACTAGCGCTCTTTTATTGTTTCCCTTTCCCTTTCTCCCTCTTGCTCCAAACCCTGCTTGCTCTATTCTTCTCCTCCCCACCCCTCAGCCCCTGCTCTCTCCAACTTACTTTCTTGTTTTGTTTTGTTTTGTTTTTTAGTATTTATTTCTATGAGTACACTGTCACTGTCTTCAGACACACCAGAAGAGGGCATCAGATCCCATTACAGATGGTTGTGAGCCACCATGTGGTTGGTGGGAATTGAACTCAGGACCTCTGGAAGAGCAGAGAGTGCTATTAACCTCTAAGCCATCTTTTTTTCTTTTATCTTTCAATACCTTTTGGATTGAATTTTTGAAGTGTTAATCTCACTATATGCTTAGCTATCATTTTAATGACTGTCTTAAGGGTTACAGTGTATTTTTTTTAATGTATCAGAATTCACTTTTGAATATAGAATAAAATATTAAAGTATGTAATCCATGTCTCTCTGATCTTTGTTCTATGATTGACATATATTTTACTGATGTGTTATAAATTCTATGTGTCATAAGTTGTAGACAACCATAAAGTCCATATTCTTCCCTTCTCCAAGACTGATGATTTCATGACTTTTGTCCTGGTTTTAGGTTTCATTTGTAAAGCTCGTCCCTGTTACTCTGTTTCCATTGCTGTTACTTCATTTATGGAACTGTAGCCTTATTGTTTCAATGGCAGTTAGTGATAAAAGCTCCACTTGACTTGTATCCAGAGAGTAGTTTTTAAGTTGTCTGTGTTCCTTCTCTCCTCAAAATGAGAAGGTTCATTCTGCAATACTTTCTGTAGCTACACAGCCACCTTACATTCATTTTAGGGTTTTCCTTAGGGATTTGCAAATTTTAAGAAAAATAATTTTATTAAAATGAGTGATTATCTACATTATGTTGCTTCTTTAGATTGTTATATATGCAAGCATCTAAAATGTATACTGATTATTTGTGGAGTACCACTAAATTTATATATTTATCAGTTTTTATATATTTCATAAGTAATTACTGGATGCTTTTGATAGGCTAAGCCTCAATGGCCCAATTTATTCATACATATATAAGACCTCTTTTATTTATTTTTTTTTTAAAGATTTATTTATTTATTTATTTATTTATTTATTATATGTAAGTACACTGTAGCTGTCTTCAGACACTCCAGAAGAGGGAGTCAGATCTCATTATGGATGGTTGTGAGCCACCATGTGGTTCCTGGGATTTGAACTCCAGACCTTTGGAAGAGCAGTCGGGTGCTCTTACCCACTGAGCCATCTCACCAGCCCTCTTTTATTATTTTTTTATTTAAAAAATTTTATTATTATTAATCATTCCATTCATTTACATCTCAAACAATATCCCACTTCCCGGTTACCCCTCCTCCACCCCACCCCCCATCCCACAGCAGCCCTCCTTCCTCCCCTTTGCTCCCCTCCTCCCCAACACTCTCCTGCCCCCAGCTCCAGCATCCCCCTACTCTGGGGCATCAAACCTCCCTGGACCAAGGGCCTCTGCTCACTTTCAGACAAGGCCATCCTCTGCTACAAATGTATCTGGAGCCAAAGATCCCTTTAGGTCCACTCCGTGGTTGGTGGTCTAGACTCTGGGAGAACAAGGCAGTTTATGTAGTTCTTCCAATGGGGTTGCAATCCCCCTCTGCTCCTCTAGTCCTTCCTCCAGCTCCCCCACCAGTTTCCCTGAGTTCTGCCTGATGGTTGGCTCCAAGCATCCACCTCTGATAAAGCCTCTTTTGCCATTAAAATATGCTTTCAGCCCAATATGGCTGTTCATGACTGTAATCCTGGAAATTGTGAGGCTGAGATAGGAGGATCATTGTGAGTTCCTGTCTAGGCTACATAGTGATTTCTAGACTAGCCTGGGGTATAGAGTAAGACCCCATCATAAAACCTGAAACATTCATGATATTTTTTCAAACTATATCAAACTAAAACTCACAAATATTAGTATCTTTCTAATTAAGTAATACTTTCAACTGCACTATAGAAATGCATATTAGAAAAAAAAAACCGACTGACTCAGAATGTTAAATGACAAAATCACAATAATAGTGATCTATATGTTACTGGAACAGGATCAAACCTCTTAGTTTTTTAATTCTTTATTATTATTTTTTTTACAGTCTAGTCTTTATCCCCCTCCCTGTCTGCCCTCTGAGTGTTCCTCCTCATCCCATACCTCCTCCCCCCCCACCCCACTCCCATCTCCAAGAGGATGTCTCTACCCCCACCCCACCAGACCTCACCACTCCCTGGGGCCTCAAGTCTCTCAAGGGTTAGATGCATCTTTTCTGACTGAACCCAGACCCAGCAGTCCTCTGCTGTATATGTGTCAGGGGCCTCATATCAGCTGGCATATGCTGCCTGGTTGGTGGCTCAGTGTCTGAGAGATGTCAGAGGTCCAGGTTAGTTGAGACTTCTGGTCCTCCTACAGGGTCACCCTCCTTCTCAGCTTCTTTCAGTCTTTCCCTGATTCACCCACAGGGGTCAGCAGCTTCTGTCCATTGGATGGGTGTAAATATCTGCTTCTGACTTCAGCTGCTTGTTGGGTCTATCAGAGGGCAGTCATGATAGGCCCCGTTTTGGAATGCTCCATAGCCTCAGTAATGGTGTCAGGTCTTGGAGCCTCCCCTTGAGCTAAATCCCACTTTGGACCTGACGGTGGACCTTCTTTTCCTCTGGCTCCTCTCCATTTCCATCCCTGCAGTTTTTTCAGACAGAAACAATTATGGGTTGGAGTTGGGTGGCAACCCCATCCCTCACTTGATGCCCTGTCTTCCTGCTGGAGGTGGGCTCTATAAGTTCCCTCTCCCCACTGGAGGGCATTTTATCTAAGATCCCTCCCTTTGAGACCTGAGAGTCTCTCACTTTCCAGGTCTTTGTTGTATTCTAGAGGGTCTCGCCACCTTCTACCTCCTACCTCCCTAAGTTGCCTCTTTCCATTCTTTCTGCTGGCACTCAGGGCTTCAGTTCTATTCCCTCACTCCTACTCCCCCAAACCTCTTTTTGAACATTCCTTTTCTCTGTAAACACCCCTAAGCTTACAGCATGTACCTTGCTAGGATTTTGTTGCCTGTCTTTTTTGGTAAAGAGTGGAGAAAAAGAAGCTCATTTACATTAGCTACAGAAATGATACTTAGGAAAATGCATCTAAAACCTTAGACTCTTTCTTTCTATTAACTGTTATCTTCATGGTTTGCCTTATATTTCATGTGCCTGCTAGAGGCCAGGACACTTTGGAGTGAAGCATGTGGTTCATCCTGAGGTTTGTTACTTTTCTGGATGGGTATTTTCACCTGCATTTTGTGTTCAAATTAAAATTCCATATTTTTGTTACAAATATTTTACAACCATTCTTACAGCCCCCCCAAATAAACAATGGGCCAGAATTTGATCATGAATTATTTACTATCCTGTTTCAGAATCTTTTTGTTGTTGTTAATTGTTTTTTTAAAAGAAATACTTTTTTTAAATTTACTTTATACTTATTCACTTTACATCCTGCTCATTGCTCCCTTCCCGGTCACCCTCTCCCACAATCCTTCCCCTATTTCCCCTCCTTTTCTCCTCTGAGTGGGTGGGGGTTCCCTGTATATCTCCCCACCCTGCCACTTCAAATCTCTCTAAGGCTAGGCATTTCCTGTTTCCTCTCCCACTGAAGCCAGACAAGGTAGCCCAGCTAGAACATATCCCACAGACGGACAACAGCTTTGGGGATAGTCCCCACTCCAGTTGTAGGACCCACATGAAGACCAAACTGCACATTGCTGTGGAGAGGACTAGGTCCAGCTCATGTATGCTCTTTGGTTGCTGATTCAGTCTCTGGGAGCCCCAAGGGTCCGGGTTAGTTGACTCTGTTGGTCTTCTGGTGGAGTTAAATTTTAAGTTTATATTTGCAAAGTATTGTGTGCCTGGTATGCACAAGGCTGTGTTCACCACCCAGTACCACAAAAAAAAATCAATTTTCATGAATAAAATGTACTTTTTTTCTATGTAATTAAAACCCTGATACACTGACATGGCCAACTCAGTATGTACAGAACAAAATTCTATACATTCCCGAGTTTCAGGTTAATGCGGGCTGTTTTGAGCAACTGTCTCTTCAGTGAGCTGTTGCCTCATACATCTGCTCAGCTAGAGAGATAATTGCCCCAGATAAGCAATCTTTAGCAAAAAGATAAACAGAAAAGAATCTAGCCGCAGGTGCAGAACAGGGTTCAATACAATGAGCATTCCAGAGTAACCACTTTGGAGCTCTGTGGCTATCTGTCCGGGTCTGGTGTTGGAACCTAAGGGAAAGGATGAGAGAAAGGCACAGTAAAGAAGTATGGACCGATCCTTTGTCCCACAGGACCTTTGAGTAGAGAACTCTTACATGCACCCCTTTAATAACTGAAAGCATTTCAGGGTTTAGATTACTCACATGCCAAAAGAATGAAAAACTCTGAAAAAGCTCTCAAACTTACTACCTTATTTAGCTCATATAGCATCCCTGAGTTGACTATTATTTTACTCTCACTCATAAGCATAAGATATTAGATAGGCTTATCTCTTATTATATTTCTCAGCCACATACCTGATGATAAACTAGAGCTGAGATTATGTCACAAGTCTGAAAAATTCTCCCCTCGTTTTTCATAAGGTTATCATTAAAACTACTTTTGATTTTTAAAGATTTTATGCATTGATGACTGAAACAGATAAAGATACTTACACCCAACCATTGGACTGAAGTCAGAGACCACTATGGAGGAATTAGGGGAAAATTTGAAGGAGCTGAAGGGGAGGGCAACCCTATAGGAAGACCAGCAGTCTCAATTAACTTGGACCCAGGGGGGAAATCCTAGAAACTGAGTCACCAGCCAGGCCGCAAACACCTGGCTGATCCAAGGCCCCAGGCACATGTAGCAGAGGACTGCCTGGTTGGGCCTCAGTGGGAGCAGATGCACCTAATCATGAGACCTGAGGACCTAGGGAGGAGGGGACAGAGAGGGAGCACCCTCTGGAAGGCAAGGGAATGGAGTGATGAACTGTGTGTGGGGGAACCAGGAAGGGGGAGAAAAGCTAGAATGTAAATAAGTAAAATAATTAATTTAAAAAATTAAAAAAGATTTCATGCACAAGTGTTTTGGCTGCATGTGTCTGTGTACCACATGTGTGCCTGGTGCCCAGAAGTTATCAGACTGCCCCAGACTAGTTCCAGATGGTGGGAGCCACCCGTGGGAATTAAGAGCTGCATCCTCTGGTAGAGCTAAGTCATCTCTTTATTATTGGATATTTTTATTTATATTTCAAGTGTTATCCCCTTTCCCACCCACCCCCAGAAGTCCCCTATCCCAACCTCCCTCCCCCTGCTTCTATGAGGATGCTTCCCCTCCCACCTCCACGCCCTTGAATTCCCCTACCCTGAGTCATCAAACCTCCACAGGATCAAGGGCCTCTCCTCCCAGTGATGACCTACAAGGTCATCCTCTGCTACATATGCAGCTGGAGCCATGAGTCCCACCATGTGTACTCTTGGGTTGGTGGTTTAGTCCCAGGGAGCTTTGGGGGTACTGGTTAGTTCATATTGTTGTTCCTCCTATGAGGTAGCAAACCCCTTCAGCTTCTTCAATCCCTTCTCTAACTCCTCCATTGGGGAGTAATCTCTTACGCAAATCATTAAGTAATGTGTTTAACTTCGAAAATAAATATAAGGGAAACGTTTTTCAGATCTTCCCGTGATGAGCACTACTTACTCCACCCATGTGGCTGTTCATATTCTTATATAAAGAAAAGATTAAGTATAGAGAATGCCTTTTAAATCTGCTTTATTAGGTTCACAATATGTAATACGGATCTTCCCATGCAATTGATAAATTCTGCTAACAAAAGAATTCCAGGCCGAGTAAAAAACACAAGTTTCAATTAGTAGCTGGTAACAGGGAAAGATCTACATAAAAAGGAGTAACCTCAAAATTTGTACATCACAAGGCAGGGGTCCCCATGTCATCTTCAGAGAAGAGCTCAGGACTCAGGGCATAAGGCAAAACTCATCATGGTGGTCATGATGAGGCGGGTCAGTGCTAACCGCCCGCAGGCTGTGGCTCAGCTGCCTTTCTCTTAGCTTCTCCATGAGCTGTCTCACATCATCCCCAAACCTCTGTATGTTCTCCTCTCTCATCCTTCCCTGGGGCTCCCCAACCCTCTGCACCAGGTCCCATCTATAGTGAGAGATGGGCTGCCGAACCCGGAACCGCCTGCGACCTCCTCTAGGCGCACAGTTTTTGCCAGCCTCAGAGGTCAGGGCCACAGCTGGCTCCCTTCTGATGGTATCTTGTGGCTTTTCTTCCTTCTCCTCCTTTTTCTGATGGTCATTCTCCATGTTGAGATTTTTCACGCCTTGATCTTTGGACTCCATTACTCCTAAGAAGCAAGAGAAGGAAAAGATTTCTTCCTGGATTGATCACTAACGAGGACAGCAGTCTCTGCTTTGCACCTTTCAAAATTCATTTCCCCATCTGAAAGGTCCGTAGCTCTCTAGAGGGTTGAAATCTGGTCCACCTCTTCCCCAAAGCCCACCGTGTTTCCTGCAGATATATCTGATGCATCTGCGTCATCAAAATGGAAGAATAGGATGGGAGAGATGAATCCGGTAAAGGGGGAGGGGGGCAAGCAGGCCTCTGACCTACCCAGCTCTGCGCACGTTCCCTTTCCCCCTCTCAGTCCCCAGCCCTTCCCCTGCACCTACCTGGGCCTATCCTTGCCTTCTCCTCTTTCTAGAGATGCTCACCACCAGGTGCGCCGCGAAGCTTCTGCTTCTCAGACCTGCGATCAACCCAGAAGGATGGGTGAGTAGGTGGGAGGGAGGACCTGTGGCGCTGTCCCGAGCGCCACCGCCCAGGCTCTTCCCGCCACCTCGGCCGCCCCCACCCCTCCACGCCGACCATCCCTGGGTCCCCCGATGCAGGGATGCCCGGGTCTATGGGAAACTGTCGCGGGGCGCATGCTCCTACTCCCCGAGGGTCTCCGCCCGGGCCCGCCGCCCCGCTCCCTGTCCGGCCGCGCCGCTGCGCACACGGGGACGGCCACCTGCAGCCTCGGCCTGCGCTGCCGACGGCCGGGGTGGCGGCCACAGGACCCCGACGACGGGCTCCGCGGGTCCGGGCCGCTGTCCCCCTCACCTGCGCCGCTCTTCCTCCTCCTGCTGCTTTCCGCGCCGCCCGGGCCCGCGTGCTCTGCGCCACCAGGAGCTGCGCCACCAGGAACAGGTGCCTCCGCTAGGGATGGCGGGCTGGAGAGAGTGAGCGAGGGCAGGTCCGAGACCCAGCGAGGGGTGTGAGCCTGCGTGGGCTAGTCACGTGCCACTTGCGTCAGAAGCCAAAGCTCCGCCCCCGGCCCCAGCCCCTCTTTCCGCCCCCAGTGTCTTGCTGTGCAAAGTTCAGGTCCCTTCTTCACCTCTGGGTCCCTTTAAGGTCTCCAGCTTGGGCCCTGTCTCTCTGAGCCCTGGGCATTTCATGGCCTGACAAAAAGAAGGGCAGTGGGTGCTCTGTGGGCTGCTGGCCATTCCCAGTTCTCTGGGGGATTGCTTTTTTCCCTCTCCCTCTGTTCCCAGGTTGTGCCTCCTTCCTTCTGCTGTCCCCTCAGCTTTTCATTTTTTTACTTCCCTAAAGTATGTGGGAAAAGTTAGTCAAGAAGTGGGCTTGTGTAGATTTTAAAAAGCTGCCTCCCTCTGTCCCTCCCTCCCCCTCCTCTCTTCTCAGTCCCTTCCTCCCCCTCCTCTCTTCTCAGTCCCTTCCTCCCCCTCCTCTCTTCTCAGTCCCTCCCTCCACCTCCCTTGGAGACAGTTTCCTGGCTGTTCTGGAACTCACTCTGAAGTTCAGGCTGAACTGGAATTCAGAGATCCGCCCGCCTCTGCCTCCCGAGTGCTAGGATTAAAGGCATGTGCCATTACCACCTGTCTGATTTTTAAAATTTCTTAATGGATTCCCATAGTAGTGCTCTTTGGAGGATCACGAAAAGCATATATCTTTTATATGCAGTGATAGTAAGGTGGGGGAGAGGCTTTTGATTTGAGAATAGGGCAAGCATGGGAGGAGTTAGAAACAAGGGGCTTGGGAAAGGAAAAGTGATGTAATTATATTTGTGTTAAAATTTTTAAAAAGAAAAGGAATGGTGTCTCTTGTTTGTAAAAATCCAGCACTGGGAGAACTGAGGCAGGAGGATTTCTAGTTAACACTGGCCTAGGCTGGGAAAATCTTGTCTCATTAAAAAAATAGTCTTATTTGAAAAACAGGATTAAAATTGGGGGAAAAAAAGCCAACCATCTGTCTCTCCTGCTAAGTCATTATATAAATATAGACTCCACAGGCAGCAGCTGCTGTTTTTGGACCTTGGAAAAAGGACAGGGCAGCTGATGCTCCCCTTGTGAGGGGCCCCTAGACATGCAAGGCATTTTCATGAGGTGAGCCAGAATTTACTGTGCTATAAAACCTTGTCAGATTTTCACAATGAAAAGAAATGAACAAATCTCTTTCAGAAAGTTCTGCTTTGAGTGGTTCATATGTATTTGCAAGTCAATGAGCATGTATTTAAATAATCTTAAGTTATATACAGTAAATCTATTTCAGGACCAGCTTTGGTGGCTGAGAGGGCAGCAGGAGTAGTGAACAGGGAAAGGCGATCCCCCTGAGAATTGGGAATTCAGTGCAGGAAGGTTTCAGGTACATAATTAACCAACAGAATACACTTTTCTTTGGTATTCTACTCATGAGCAATTGGAAATTGAAACTCAGAAGTATTACATATACACTTCATGAGCTTTAAATGTGAAGGTTTTTTTTTTTTTTCTTTCTCAAGACAGTGTTTCTCTGTGTAACCGTGATTATCCTGGAACTCACTCAATAGATCAGACTGGCCTCGAACTCAGAGATCTGCCTGCCTCTGCCTCCTGAGTGCTAGGAATAAAGATGTGCATTACCACATTCTGGCTAAAGGTGAAATGCTTAGAAGTCAGCTATATATGAAAACTAAAACAAGGATGAGAGCATTCAAGACATACAATAACATGTACACGTTTTCTTTTTGTAGTGTTGGGATAAAACCTGGGGCTTCCTGCATGGTAGGCAAGCATCTTATCATTGACCTGCATCTTCGATCCAAGATAGTCATATTTAAACTGTGTAATTTAATATTTAACACACTTATCAACAGATAAAGGACTATCAGGATAGAGACTGTTTTCCTCTGTGGAAGAAGTTATCTTGTCAGTCATACAAAAGTGGTCATGTGTATATTTTATAGCTTACATTTGCTTATTCTGGATATCATGGAACAAATCATGTAGAACACACTCCTCTTTCCCTGGTAGCTTTCCCTAAGCATATCTTTTGAGATTCATCTTTCATTGCTTGCGTGAGTAGCTTGTTATTTCCTTTGATTAGTAACATTAGTTTCCATATCACAATCCTGCACTTACTATCCTTCTCCCAGAAAGTGTGGTCTGGCTTTATGTTATGATTCCATAGGATGCATACGTAGTGTTCACAAAGGCAACCTCTTGCTATCCAGTCTTGTGCTTAGCTGAGTTATACCCGAATCTCATGAGGACCTGCACAATCTCCAAGTGCCCTTGGGCCTCTGCCATAAATGGTGATATGAGCTAATATAGTCCGTTGGAGTAAAATTTTGTGCCTAATAATATTCTTGTCATGGTAAATTATTAAAGCATAAAAATTTCTTGGCTGCAGGCAGTACTCTTGTTACTGCCTAGCCTGTTGCAGCAGTGTACTCGTTCCAAATGTTTGGCTTTATTAGTTGGTGTCTGTGTTTAACTCAGAGAACAACTTTTGGGAGTCAGTTCTCTTGACCCACCTTGATATCAAATCCACCAGGGTATCAAACTGAGGTCATCAGACTTAGCAGCAATTTCCTTTTTAACCATTGAGCCACCTCACTCAGCCTCAGTCTAGTTTCTTTTAAAAATTTTTCAGCCGGGCGTGGTGGTGCACGCCTTTAATCCCAGCACTTGGGAGGCAGAGGCAGGCAGATTTCCGAGCTCGAGGCCAGCCTGGTCTACAGAGTGAGTTCCAGGACAGCCAGGGCTACACAGAGAAACCGTGTCTGGAAAAAAAATTGTCAAGCTGTCAGAAAGATATAAATTTGTACCTTCTTTTTATAGGACCATATAATGGCCATTTTCTATTCTTATAAATGTTCGAGGTATTTGATATAGTTACTTCAATTTTTTACATCCTATTTACAGAAAAAAATATCTAAATATCTGGAAAGATTTGTGGATACTAATATGAGTTTCAGGGAGACTGGAAATACAGTTCAGATGTTAGAGTGCTTGCCTGCTGTGTACAAAGTCCTGGGCCCAATCTTCAACACCATATAAAACTAATTGTAGTTGCACACATTTAGAACCCCAGCACTCAGGAGATAAATACAGGAAGAATCAAGTATATAAGAATGTCTTTGGCTAGCTGGGCAGTGGTGGCGCATGCCTTTAATCCTAGCACTTGGGAGGCAGAGGCAGGCGAATTTCTGAGTTCAAGGCCAGCCTGGTTTACAGAGTGAGCTCCAGAACAGCCAGGGCTATACAGAGAAACTCTGTCTTGAAAAACCAAAAAAATATAATTTTCTACAAAGCAACAGAAAATATACCATATAGGAGAATTTAATGAAATAGTATTAGGTAAGGAAATATAAGGCAAATTATCACCAGAGATAATTAGCAGCCATGGCTAAAAGTAGTGTTCCCTGAACTCTGCAAAGTTGATGATATAATAAAAACACAAAGTTTTCTCCATTTGTGTTTAATATTGACCAGACGAATAGCAGTGTGGATAAAGTAAATATGATCACTCAATATTTAATGAATAATTATGTCATAGTTTAACTTATATAATTTTGATTATTTTGAGACAAGGTATTATGTGTCCCAGATTGGCCTTGATCTTTCTACATAGCTGAGAATAATCATGAATTTTTTAATCTTCCGATCCTCCTTCCTCTAACTCCTGAGTACTGAGATTACAAGTATGTGCCAGGTTTTATGTACTGCTAAGGAATAAACCCAGGCCATTGTGCATACTAGGTAAGCATTTCACTTATTGAACTACATCCCCAGTATAATTTTGATTATTTCTTTAGTATGAATGTCTCTTAATGTGTGTGGCTTAGTTAGGGGTTTACTGCTGTGAACAGACACCATGACTAAGGCAACTCTTATAAAAACAACATTTAGTTGAGGCTGGCTTACAGGCTCAGAGATTCAGTCCAGTATCATCAAGGTGAGAACATGGCAGCGTCCAGGCAGGCATGGTGCAGGAGGAGCTGAGAATTCATCTGAAGGCTGCTAGCAGAATACTGGCTTCCAGGCAGCTAAGATCAGGGTTTTATAGCCCATACCCATGGTGACACATCTACTCCAACAAGGCCATTTCTACTCCAACAGGGCCACATCTTCTAATAGTGCCACTCCCTGGGCAGAGCATAAAGAAACCATCATAGTGTGTATGACTTCAATGGTGTATGAATATGTTAACAACATTCAGGAATGTTGATGAACTTTGACACCATGACCTGGAAATAAGTGGGGAAAAATCCTCAAAATGACGTCTCAGTTTGGTAGTATATGCCTGTAATCACAGTGCCTGGGAGACAGAGGCAGGAGAGTGAGGATTTTAAGGTCAGTCTTAGCTACATAGGAAGTTTGAAGCCAGCCTTGGCTACATATGATCCTGTCTCCAATAAATCAAAAGTCCTTGGAAGAATGCAGAGGAGAGTTCCTGGGTTTGTGCCATAAAGTATTTACACAAAACCCAATAAACAACCCTAAAGATGGAGTGAAGGAAGCTCTACCTATGCTATAAGGTTCTATGGCTTAGGTTCCTTCCACAGGTCTCTTCCATACATTTCATCCTAAATTTAGGTCCTGCCTACCTTTTGTGATGTGGTCCACATATTTTCTAAAGCTTTTTCTATCTGGGGCCAGCCTAACCATTGGCTTCTCTTATTACCCACTGAGCCAAACAGCCCACTCCTCCTTTTAACCTTTCTCTAAACCACCATCCAGAGAGAATATCTTCTCAGCTGTGTAGAACTTGCCTCTAAGAATGTAGTACTGGGCATCAGGAGATGTCAAAGAGTAACTGTTAACTTATCGTGCATAAAAGGACAATAGCTGTATGTAGAACTTAGACGAGAATGTTGTGGCCAATTGCAACAGACCTCATTTTAAATCCTGAGCTGACTCTTGTGCATAGCACTAACCAGATAAGTGACCTCACACACCTTACATAGATATGTCTGGAGGTGAAAGAGAGAAAATAGAAGAAAGAGTACTAACGAATCACCTGCCCTAACAGTTCACATGTAAGATAAGGACACAAACTGGGAAGGTGTCACACGCAGCTGTTAAAATGAATAGAAGGCATACTGATTATCAGAGGCATGAGAATTAGACAAGGCACATGAAGGGTGACTACAAAAAGTAACCAGACTCACTGGGTTTATTAATGCTAATAGCACAAGATCTAATTTAAAAATGAATGTCAGTATTGACAGAGAATGAAAAGGGAAACATGGTCCCGGTAGACTTATAAACACCGAACAGCATCATCTAGACAAGGGCAAAATATTTGTTATAGGCACAGTTTAAAACCATGTAGGTAAATGTCTATGTGTGTTTTGATTTCAAAAGTGCATTGCATGTGTGCATACGTACACACATGTATATGCTTGTTGACATATATTATATATATATGTATATGCTCACAAGTATATATAAATATATATATATATATATATATATATTCATTCAATATTTCATTCCTGTTTTCCCTCAGTCCATAGATAATACCCATCGAAGATGAACGTGCAACAGAGCTAAGGCGACCAAGAAGATTCTATCTAGCCTATCACTGTCTAAAGTACTTCCAGGGCTGTTTATACCCATCAATTTCCTCAAGTGTGGTTGTGACTGCAAAGGAGCATGACTTTCTTGTGTAATACAATTTTTCACATAATAAGAATGATTTCATGAGGGCATGTGCTTGTTATTACTCATTTGAAATGGCTTTTTTCATATGTGTATAATTTCTTGTATGTGTCCGGGCAGTGGTGATGCACACCTTTAATACCAGCACTTGGGAGGCAGAGGCAGGTGGATTTCTGAGTTGGAGGCCAGCCTGGTCTAAAGAGTGAGTTCCAGGACAGCCAGAGCTACACAGAGAAACCCTGTCTTGAAAAACCAAAAAAAAATTTTCTTGTATGTAAACAACATTTCTACAAGTAAAGAAGTAATAAAAACAAACATACACCCTCATAAAAATCACATCTATTGCATTCAAGTTTAGTAATCACCCAGGCAACGAGCTTTTAGGCATGCCTTCAAGAGCTTATCTAGATTAGGTTTGATTAAGGTGGAAAGACCCACCTTACCTGTAGATAGTACAATTCTATGGGGTTCGATCCTGCACTCTATAAGGAGAAAGCTAACTGACAGCATTTGTCTCCCTTTGTCTGGTCGTTGGAAATGCAATGCATCCAGCTGCCCATCGCTTCTGTTTCCATGACAGACTTTATCCTTAACCAGCTAAAAGAACTCCCTCTCAGCTAGGCATGAGAGTACATGCCCTTCATCTCAGCACTTGGGAGGCAAAGGCAGGAGGATCTCTGTGCATTCAAGGCCAGCATGGTTTATGTAGTGAATTCTAGGACAGCCAGGGCTGTATAGAGAAACTCTGTCTCCACCAAAAAAAAAAAAAAAAAAAAAAAAAAGAAAGAAAGAAAGAAAAGAAAAAGAAAGAAAGAAAAAGAAAGAAAGAAAGAAAAAGAAAGGAAAACAGAAAGAAAGAACAAAACAGAAACCCTTCTCATTAAGTTGTCTTTGTCCCATATTTTGTCACAGTAATAAGCCAAGTAAATACTATATTATTTATTTCTGAATTACAAATTGAATGGTGTATTTATCCATAGTGATGAAAACAACACCCCTTTTCATGTCAATTTCTGAGGGCCTTTGAACTAGACAGTTTAGTTAGGATGGTTTCACTTTAATGTCTCTTACAAGACTGAAATGAAGGTGTTGATAATGGCAGTGTCCTATTAGCATTGAATCACAAGAAGATCCATTTCTTAAATTACAGATGTGTTAGTAGTTTCTAGTGAGTTGTTGGGCTAAGAGCCTCATTTCATCTGTGGCTGGTCACTAGCTGGTTTCTCTTTTAAAGCTAGTCATTCCTTAAAAATGAGTGCGACAAAGCTCGATTTTTCCAAAGATTGATTTTTCTGCCCTCTTAACTTTTTTTTTTCTGGAATCATTTACATCAAGCTTACTCGTAGTGATTACATTCACAACGAGCTATGGAATTCTTAATAAACAAGACCAAAGAACTTTTCGTAGCTCCCCCCCTTGCTTATTTTCATGTAAACAAATCCAATTATATAGGTGATAGACTCCTTAGCAGAAAATGTTTGGTATGGTGGGTGTTGGGTTTTTTTTTTTTGTGACTAGCCGAATAAAAGTCTAGAAAAACCTAGGTGGGACAGAAACGTTTGAGAGAAAAAAACCAAAAATGTTCTCAACTGTGGGTAACCATTTTTAAAAGTACTATGTTCAGGGCACAACCTTCAAGGGAATAAAAAAAAATACAGCATGGCACAAACTGTGAAAATGTGAAATGGATGATAGATAGTAGATATTGTGATTGACTCCTGAGATCTGCATATCTAAGCACAAAATGCTGAAGGATTATAGTCTTAGTTATCCATGGGACAGAAGGACTTCACCTGCTCCAAAGTCTCCGTGAGAGGGCACGCTCCAACTGCTCTGTACATTTTGAGCTTCTAAAACTGTGTCCACCCGAAAGATCTATATTTATATTCTGACTTCATTAGCTGGAACAGGTGCTTGGGTCTTTTTATCTTCCTATTTTAAATCTTTTTTCCAAATATGCTTATCTTTACTATATTTCAAATCATGAGACTTGTGTTTATGGAAAATTGAAAATAGGAAGATATCAGAGAAAAGTAAAAATAAGTAAACCCAATTTTGACCTCATTACCTAGTTTATTTTGTATCTTCCAATGTGGTTTCAAAAATTAGACTATAAGGAAAATGATATTTATGCTGGAGGGAAGCGTGAGTAGAGACAAGACTGCTACTTTCCTGTTCTTGCAACCCAGATGAGGACGAGTAATCTTTTCTCTCAACACAACCCCTAAAAAAAGGAATGATGGTTAATATAACCATGGGAAGATGCAGCCCCTCCCTGGTAATCAGAGAAAGGCACATTCCATCCATAAGGAGAAGGGGCCACTTTTGACCTCTGAAATTAGCAAAGGCAAAAATGAGTGACAGGGCCTGGTGTGGTGGGGGTGGGAGGTTAGTAGACTGGACTACTTCTGCAGTAGTGCTGATGGGAGGGGAAAGTAAGGACCAGAGTTGGAAGATGACATAATCCTCACGTGATTAGAAGCTGACGTGAGCCCAAGGCGTTATATATCCAGGTTTCTTTCTCCTCTGGGTACGAGGTCTTTACTGCCCTGAATACTTGTGGCCAAGGAGAAGAGAAGGTAAATTCCTTAAATCTCAGCGGACTGGTATACAGAAACCACCAGGAACCCTTGGATTGATAGTGGCTGAATGAGAAGAGAATCCATCTAGACTTGTTTCCCCATATGTCTAATTGGGAGATAGCTAATTGCATATGTTTTAATTTTTAATTACATTTATCTGTTTGCATGCATGCTTGTGAGTGCATATTTCACTACATATGTATGGAGAGGTCAGTGCAAAATTATGTAGGAGTTGGTTCTCTCCTATCATGTGGATCCCAGAGACTGAACTAAGGTTTTCAGACTAAGCAGCAAGTGCCTTTAAGCATTCAGCCAGCTTGCTGGTCCAATTGCATATTTGGGGGGAAAAGGCAGCAAACATGGGGAAGGGTTGAGAAACATCTAGCAATCTAGGGGTAGGGCTGCTCTTGTCCTGGGAAACTTTGCCTTCTTATTTGTCTTTCTCCAGTGCATTGGAGAGCATGGTAGCCCTGAAATGTGAGTTAATGTATGGAGAAAGGCTGAAATCATGGGATGGAGTCAAGAAATATTGAGATAATTTTAAAATGGTTTACCTCATCCAATGCTAACCTGCAATGATGGGGTCAAAATAGGGAATGGAAGATTCTGAGTCTTACAAGGGCCAAGTCTGAGAGTGAGGATGGGTGAACAGGCACGCAATTCTAGACTAATGGATAGCTATAGGAAAAGAACCAGGCAGTAGAATACTTAAACTACCATAGTGAGGAGAATCCCAGATTCTGGATAATTATAACATATGTTTGGTCTCAATACTCTGTTCCCTGATCCCTTGTTTTGTTTGTAGGTCCAGAAATCTGTGTTCACAGATACCATCTGACAGGAAAACAAGCAAGAAACTATCCTGCGTTTGTACAGGTTAGTTTGTGGTATTTTAATAGGCTGGGGTTCTGAGGGAGTTGGGAAGGGATAAAGCTGGGTAAAATTTGCAGCTTTGCTTATTTCCTGGCAAAAGAGTGGGATAGGATTGAGGAGTGGGGGAGAGAAAAAGGAGATTTGATGGGAAGCTGAAGAAGAAGCCGAGGTATTTTCAGTTTCTGAAAGCTGGAACAGTGGGTCTGTCAGGTATGGGCAAATGAATTCCAAGAGGAAGGATTCAAAAGTAAGAAGGTAATCTGTCTCTTCATTTTCTCGCAGGAAAAGACAAAATCATGCAAAAGTCCTGCAATGAAAAAGAAGGAAAGCCCAAGTGCAGTGAGCCAAAGAGGGAGGATGAACATCCCCGTGGAGCATTTGAAGGCCAGCGACTGGAAGGCAATTTCAGACAGAGGCTGCTTCAGTCTCTTGAAGAATTTAAAGAAGACATAGACTATAGGCATTTTAAAGGTGAAGAAATGACAGGAGAGGAAGAAGAGATGGAAAGGTGTTTGGAAGAAATAAGAAGTCTGAGAAAAAAATTTAGGGCTCTGCATTCTAACCGTACCCATTCTCGGGACCATCCCTTTTAATGCAGTGGCCTCCGAAATTATTTTCTGTTATTAATGTTCCCATTGCTTTCTGTTTTCACAAATATTTGCTATCATTTCACTTTTATAACTCAGTTTCGGTTACAGCCATGTATAAGCCTCATGCTGTCCATATCTTGCCTTTCAATTTCACCTCACTGACTTAATAAGAAATTTTGTTTGTTTATCTGAAAGGACAATCATTATGTATATGCTGTATGTGTTCACTTATGTATGATACCATGTCAAAGAGCTTAATCTGTGTGATTTGGATTCTCTTTCTTACTTTCCACAAAATGAATATATTCATATCTGTATTTGCACTATTAATTTTGTATCACAAAAGGAAAACAATTAGACATGAATGAAATTGGTTTACCAATCGCGTTAGGAAAGCAGTGAAGCAGCAAACTGTTAATAACAGAAGTATGAGAAAGACATGTCAACTGTAACCTGCCTTTGGATTTCTTAGCCAGAGGAATAAAGTGACCATTATAAAATGTTTAAGACTTGATCATTTCATGAAGAAACTGTTCACTTCACAGATATTTTTGTATAGAATTGCTATGGGACAGTAGCTCTGCACTATGTTGGTGAGTTCTCATTTGTTCATGCACATATAGAAACCCAGCTTGTATAGAGCCATCCATTAGAGAGAGGACATGGAATGTTTCGATTTATGCTCAAGAACACTGCCAGAAGGCAGAGGTGGGGCCTTCCATGCCAGCACTCAGCTTTTGAATCCCTGTGTTTTCTGCACATCCTGCCTTGGTCTTTTGCTCTCTGGTAGCTGCACAGTTGCTGATGCACTGGGGGAGCCTTATGTTTCAAGACTTCACCGAGTTTCCAATGAATTGATCTCTCAGTGTCTTCTTTTTTTAAGATTTATTTATTTAATTTATATGAGTACACTGTAGGTGTCTTCAGATGCACCAGGAGAGGTTATCAGATCCCATTAGAGATGGTTGTGAGCCACCAGGTGGTTGCTGGGACTTGAACTCAGGACCTCTGGAAGAGCAGTCAGTGCTCATGACCGCTGAGCCATCTCTCCAGCCCCCTCTCGGTGTCTTCTTAAACCTCTGCTTTCTAGTGATATTTAAAACAGGTGGCACTGCTGGAACACTGCCAGTTCCACACTGTCCTGGGATATATATTTTTTTTTCCTAGATACATATTAAGAAGTAGAATTGTTGAGTCGTAGGTTAATTTGCTTTAATTCTTACAGGAATTTCTTCTAATCTGCTTTTCAAATATGGCCATTAACAATGCATAAGGTTTCTTATTTCTCTACATCATTGATAATGTGTATGCACTTGTGCAGGCCTGAAGTTGGTGGGTGTCTTCCTTGCTCTCCTTGCACTTGATTTACTGAGGCAGGGTCTCTGGGCAAACCCTACTCACCAATGCAGATACTCTATCTAGTCAGGCTGCCTTAAGGATTTTGTGTCTGAATCCCAAGTGCTAAGATGACAAGCAGCTGCCACACCTGCCAGGCTTTTATGTGGGCTCTGAGGAGCCAAACTATGGTAAGTATGTTCATCCACTGAGCCATCTCCCTAGGCCAACGTGTTTTATTGCCTGAATGTTCTTAGTGTAGTCTCCCTGGTAGAAATGAAGTCATGTCTTTGTGCTTTTCTTCTGGCTTCTCTTTTTTCAACACTCCCACCTTTTATTGTGTTTCTTAATTAAGGAAAGTACATTAATGTAGCAGCCTACTATTTTAAGTGAGCAGCTGGATATTTACCGCTACAAAATACGAAATCTTTTCTTAGGGCAATAATGGACACATTTAACTTTCCCAAATCCAAGAACAATTGAACATTTTATTGCCTATTAAATATAAAACTAGATTATATTACTACTCCTCGTAGCTAAAGAATTTAAGGAACAATAATTTTGTTCTACATATATGATGTGTTGTCTGACGTGAGGAACATTTTCCAACACCCTACACTGATGACTTTCACACTGGAGTCTGGCTATTTTGAGAGTTTTCTGGTATGCAAGGGGATACTGTTAATAATGAGGTGATAACTTTTACTTTGTGATAAATAATTATATACATATTTAATGTTAAACACAGCCCCCATAACTAAAATAATACAGAACCCCAACATACAAAACAAGTTTAGGGAATTGGACTGGCACTCAGGACTGACATGTATTCTCTCAACACCCACACACACACACACACACACACACACACATCCTAGGGATATGTGGCTCCTTCCCTCTCTGTGGACACTAGGGAAATGCTTAGCAAACCATGCTACAACTACATTTGGATCACAATTCAAAGACTGGGCATCCTGCCAGGGACATAAAAAGGTATGGAAGGGACTCTAAGAGTCATCCACGTGGCCACCAGACCTCCGTGCTCTCTTTTTAGATAATTAATAGGCACAGGAAGCATGGCTGGAATTTCATGAATTGACTTCTAGCCCTCTATATCTAGGCTTTTTGAAATGTTTAGTAGCCACAAGTTAATCCTTCAGATTTTGTTAAATGTAGCTCTTAAATTTGCTCTCACGTTCACTTTTAGGACAGCAATATATCTTTCCAAACAGCAAGGGAGTCCTGAATGCTCCAGGTGATGCCCTGGCCCTTAAACTGATTCTCTGCTTCTTTATCTTTTCTCTATTATCTTCCCAGTCAAAGAAGTTACTTTGCCTTGTACTGGGAGTAGAGATCTTCATCCATGAAATGTAGTTTGTCAGCTATTGCTCTTTGTAGGCCGAACACAGTTGAGACGTACTGAATCTGAAAACTACCCCAGGCAGCATGGTTTGTGACACCCATGTTTGTACTGGGTTATCATGTGTATTTTAGATAAAACACTTTCATCTCTCTGGTGTCATATAAACACTCAAAGTTGGCCTGATATCTAGTCACATGGTTGGAGGGGGCACCCACATTACAATCTGACCTCCTGCTGAACAGCAAGAGCTCACACTCAATTGTTATCCTTTGAAATACACTGAAAGAGTCAGTGAAGCCACATTCAAAGAGATAGTAATCTCTTTGAAGTTCCCCTGGGGTACAATTACACTTTGCAAGGGTTCCTGGAAGTATCTTCCTTGGAAAAAGATATCTGCAGGATGTTGTAAATCAGTCTTCTCCCAGCTCTAGAATTATCTGTTAATTCTACTTCTCCTAATGTCATGGTCTGCTGGCATTCAGACTTGGCTTGAGGAATCATTTATGTTTGATTTTACACCTCTCTTCATAGATGATATGAGCTGTTTTTATGGAACTCTTGCCTCCTCCTCTTGTTTCTGGCATTCTTTTTTTAAACCCACAGGTCCAAAAAGCAAAGCACCGACTTTGAACAATGACTTGGGGTTCATCTAAACATCTGAAAGGCAAGCCACATCTTAGGAAACAGTAGTCTACTTCCTCATGAGCATTTTCCCCCAACCACAGGAATAGTAAGAATTTGAGAAACTCACTAGGGGGCTTAGCTGGTTGTACAGAAAACCTCTTTGAACTTCTGAGCCAAGTGGCCTGCTTGTTATTTGAAATGTCTTATTCTAACATTTTAAAATTCTCTCTAGAGTGTCTGCAATGTTTAGTATTAAAAAAAAAATTCTCAAGATGCTGTTATGTTCTGTGTAACACCCAAACAACACAAAGAACCACTCAGGAGCTGTGACACCAAGTCTGAGAGATTCATTAACAAAAGAAGAATTAATTTGCTGCTACTAAAAATCTAGAAAAGTCTAGGCATCCATGTGGTACAGACTCTGCAGGCATAGAGGATGCAAGACTTCCACCACAGTTTCAGAGAGTCGTTGGCACCAAGCAACGTCTAGTAGTGCTGGAGTACCTGTAAGGTGGCCCTGAAGCATACTGCATGAAGATCTGAAGGTGATTCAATGTAGATCCCAGGAAGTTACAGATGTTAGGGCAGTGAGGTGTTCATTTGAGGAAAACAGCAGACACAGATAGTGGAGTTTGCCCCAGATACAGTACATATTGCTCCAAGCAGCAGAACTGGAGGGGTGGGGCTACTCAAGGTCTCTAGAGATCCAGCATGAGCCCTAAATGTTGGCCAATAGAGTTGCAGGATTTGATGCTTGCCTTGCTGCATATTTTAGTTGGTTGGCTCTCATCATTCCTTGTTGTGTGATCCCATTCTTCCTTTTGGGGATTAATGATTATATTTGTTGACACTGTGTCTTAAAACTGTCCATTTTTTTTTTAATATTATAGGAGTCCACTTTTAAGAGACTTCCCTGAGTCTCGAAAGAGACTTCAGACTTTCAAACAGTGTTGGAATTGTTAAGGATTATAGGGACTTTTGAAGTTGGATGGGATACAATTTTTGGCAATGTAAAATAAGACTGTGGGAAGAGGAGGTGGAAATGTACAGTTTAGAAGTGATAGTGTCAGGTTGACAAGGGGTTAAGTTGTGATCTTTAGTGTTATGAACTTGAACAGGATCTAGAATCAGGAAGGAGACAAACCTCCGGGCACATCTGCAAAGGCTGTATAGATTAGGATAGCCTCTAGACATGCATATGAGGAACTATCTTGATTAGGTTTATTGAGGTAAGGCCATCTACTCTGAAAAGGGGCATGGCCATTTTCTGGGCTTAGATCCTGAACTATATAAAATGAGGAAGGTACTTGAACACAAAACTCTGCTTCCTGATTGTGAACACAGTGTGATCAGCTTCCTCTAGCTCCTGCCATTAGGAAGGACTATACGCTGGCGCTATTAGACAAAATAAACTCTCATTTCCTCCCATCACCCTTCCTTTTTTCCTTCCTTCCTTCCTTCTTCCCTTCCTCTACCTTCATTTTTCTTCCTTATGTTGATTTTGTCAGGTTATTTTATCACAACAGATACATAACTAATACAAATGATAATCCTGTTAATATTTTTTAAATAACTATAAGGCCTAGAACAGTGGTTCTCAACCTATGAGTCACGACCCCTTTGGGGGTCACATATCAGATATCCTCCTGACTATCAGATATTTACCTTATAATTAATAACAGTAGTAAAATCACAATTATGAAGTAGCAATGAAATAATTTCATGTCTGGGGGTCAGCACAACATGAGGAACTATAATAAAGGGTCACAGCCTTAGAAATGTTGAGAACTACTGTACAAGGCTGTTTTCTAGATCAACTTAATCATTCCATTCATTTTCCTGAAAATTTCATAATTTCATTTTTTCCTCTCTGGCTGAGAAAAATTCCATTTTATGTATGGCCCACATTTTTCTAATGCACAAATTTGGACATCTATCTGCTTTCTAAATCAAGCAAGCAATAAAATGTAGAATTACAAGCCAAGCACTCACCCACCCACTCTTGCTTCAGCAGCCTAGTGTTCCCCTATCCTGGGTCATCAAGCCTCCACAGAACCAAGAGGCTCCCCTCCCAGAGATGCCAGATAAGGCCATTCTCTGCTACATATCCAGCTGGAACCATGGGTACCCCCTGTGTATTCTTTGGTTGGTGGTTTAGTCCCTGGGAGCTTGGGGGGTGATCTGGTTGGTTGATATTGTTGTTCTTCCTATGAGGTTGCAAACCCCTCCAGCTCCTACAGTCCTTACCCTAACTTCCCCATTGGGGTCCCCACACTCAGTTCAATGTTTGGCTGTGTACATCCACATGTGTATTGGTCTGGCTCTGGCAGAGCTTATCAGGGGACAGCTGTACCATGCTCATGTCAGTAAGTCCTTTTTGGCTTCTGTAATAGTGTCTGGGGTTGGTGTCTGCAGATGGGATGGGTCCCCAGGTGGATCTCTGGATGACCTTTCCTTCAGTTTCTGCTCCACTCTTTGTTCCTGCATTTCCTTTGGATAGGAGCAATTCTGGGTTAATATTTTTGGGATGGGTGGGTGGCCCCATCCCTCAACTGAGGGGCCATGCCTATCCACTGGATATGGTCTCTACAGGTTCTCCCTCCCCTTTGTTGGGCATTTCGGCTAAAGTCCTGCCTGTTGTGTCCTGGGAACCTCTTGGGTCCCTGGCATCTGGGACTTTCCAGTAGTTACCTACAGTTCCCCCACCCCCATTGCTACACACCTACTTTCAAATTCCTGAGCCTCTGTACTTCTCCCCCATCTCCTCCCACATCTGAACTGTTCCCTCCTTTTCCCTCCCCCTCCTCTCTTTCTCCAAGATCCCTCTCTTCCTCTAGTTCCCAGACTATTCTCTTCCCCCTACTCAGTAGTACTGTAGCATGCACACTTTGGTGTGATTCTCTTTCTTCTTGGGTTTCATATGGCCTGTGAGTTGTATCATGGGTATTCTGAGCTTCTTTTTTGGATAACATCTACTTATCAGTGAGTACATAACATGTACGTTCTTAAACATGCGTTATGATGCACTCTGGTCTCTATGGTTTTGAGAATTCAGTGGCTGATAATCCTGTCATGCCTCCATTGTACTTAACAAGACACTTTTATCTCCTTTAAGATTCAGTCTTCG